>NW_028270139.1:11521660-11896559 GCF_037043375.1 Chiloscyllium plagiosum | reverse complement strand
TGCTCGTTTGTTACAACAGCTCCCCGGAAAGGCTCTCCGATTTCTTACGGTTCCAAAGGGATAACCCAAATTGTCAGGCTCAGAAACTGAGACAGATTTTTTGGCTCCCTTTCTTTATTCACCTCAGCTTTCAATAATGTGTACGGAAGATGTTTGGTATGCTTTCCTTTATTGGTCAGAGTATTGAGTACAGGAGTTGGGAGGTCATGTTGCGGCTGTACAGGACATTGGTTTAGGCCACTGTTGGAATATTGCGTGCAGTTCTGGTCTCCTTCCTATCGGAAAGATGTTGTGAAACTTGAAAGGGTTCAGAAAAGATTTACAAGGATGTTGCCAGGTTTGGTGGATCTGAGCTACAGGGAGAGGCTGAACAGGCTGGAGTTGTTTTCCCTGGAGCGTCACAGGCTGAGGGGTGACCTTATAGAGGTTTACAAAATTATGAGGGGCATGGATAGGATAAATAGACAAAGTCTTTTCCCTGAGGTGGGGGAGTCCAAAACTAGAGGGCATAGGTTTAGGGCGAGAGGGGAAAGATTTAAAAGAGACCTAAGGGGTAACTTTTTCACACAGAGGGTGGTACGTGTATGGAATGAGCTGCCAGAGGAAGTGGTGGAGGCTGGTACAATTGCAACATTTAAGAGGCATTTGGATGGGTATATGGCTATATTGTTCAGACCAAATGATCTTAGTTAAATTAGCACCATTCAAAACCCAAGTTTTCTTGGGTTAACAAAGTGCGAATTTATTAATTACTAAATGGAAGAACATGACACACAGAATGGAAATAAGATGAGTTCCAAAAAGATTAAGTTTAAAAAATGATCCGGTTCTGAGTCCCATGAAGAGTAGACCATTGGTCATTGCAGCTGTTACATTGAGTGATACAAGTAAAACTGATGTCAGTAGATGAACAGATGATATTGAGATCTTTGGCTTTGTAGTTCCGCTGAAATGAATTGGTACTGTTCCCTTTCAATTGTGATTTAGACTGCAAAGGAAGACAGACTCTTTTTAATCACGGTGAAGGAATGGTGAAGGATTTCCTCAACTTTGACCCTCTCAGCACAAACTGACCAAAGTTGATACTGACTTTTAACCATTGTTCTTGTATTGTTTAGGAAGAGGTGAACATAAACGTGTGTCTCTCGGCTCAGGCAGCTCTCTTTTCATATGCACAGTCTGAGATAACTCACGGGAATATACTGTTCAGTTTGCAGCCCATTTCCGACTTCAAAGTTGTTTTCTTTGAAGTTGCCTCGGTACTGCCAGCTGTGACATTCTATGGTCTCCCTCAAGGCTGGGGTTAATCCACAAAGGTAATCCAGACAGACAAACAGTGGCTATGTTGTTCAGAATTCATATTCTTAGTGATTATTTTGCCTGTATGTGGAGAAAGTGAGGTCTGCAGATGCTGGAGATCAAAGTTGAAACTTTATTGATGGAACAGCACAGCAGGTCAGGCAGCATCCAGGGAACAGAAGATTCGACGTTTCGGGCACAGGCCCTTCTTCAGGAATGAGCAGAGAGTGTTCAGCAGGAGAAGATAAAAGGTAGGGAGGAGGGACTTGGAGGAGGGGCGTTGGAAATGTGATAGGTGGAAAGAGGTCAAGGTGAGGGTGATAGGTCGGAGTAGGATGGAGGCGGAGAGGTCAAGAAGAAGACTGCAGGTCAGGAAGGCGGTGCCGGGCTGGAGGGATCCGGCTGAGACAAGGTGGGGGGAGGGGGGATGAAGAAACTGGTGAAGTCCAAGTTCATCCCCTGCGGTTGGAGGGTTCCCAGTCGGAAGATAAGACACTCCTCCTCCGACCGTCGGGTTGTTGTGGTTTGGCGGTGGATGAGTCCAATGACCTGCATATCCTCGGTGGAGTGGGAGGGGGAGTTGAAATGCTGTGCTACAGGTTGGTTGGGTTGGTTCGTCCGGGTGGCCCAGAGGTGCTCTCTGAATCGCTCCGCAAGTAGGCGGCCTGTTTCCCCAATATAGAGGAGGCCACACCGGCTGCAGCGGATGCAGTAGATGATGTGGGTGGAGGTGCAGGTGAATCTGTGGCGGATATGGAAGTTTCCTTTGGGGCCTTGGAGAGAAGTGAGGGGGGAGGTGTGGGCGCAAGTGTTGCACCTCCTGCGGTTGCAAGGGAAGGTGCCGGGAGTGGAGGTTGGGTCGGTGGGGGGTGTGGATCTGACAAGGGAGTCGCGGAGGGAGTGGTCTCTACGGAAAGCTGATAGGGGAGGGGAGGGAAATATATCCTTGGTGCTGGGATCTGTTTGGAGGTGGCGGAAGTGACGGCGGATGATGCGCTGTACATGGAGATTGGTGGGGTGGTAGGTGAGGACCAGTGGGGTTCTGTCCTGGTGGCGGTTGGAGGGGCGGGGCTCAAGGGCGGAGGAGCGGGAAGTGGAGGGCACCGTCGACCACGTCGGGGGGGGGAAATTGAGGTCCTTGAAGAAGGAGGCCATCTGTGTTGTAGGTATTTTGAACTGGTCCTCCTGGGAGCAGATGCGGCGGAGACGAAGGAATTGAGAGAATGGGATGGCATTTTTACAGGGGGCAGGATGGGAGGAGGTGTAGTCCAGGTAGCTGTGGGAGTCGGTTGGTTTGTAGTAGATGTCCGTGTTGATTCGGTCGCCTGAGATAGAAACAGAAAGGTCTAGGAAGGGGAGGGAGGAGTCCGAGACTGTCCAGGTGAATTTGAGGTCGGGGTGGAAGGTGTTAGTGTAGTGGATGAACTGTTCAACCTCCTCGTGGGAGCACGAGGTAGCGCCGATACAGTCATCAATGTAGCGAAGGAAAAGATGGGGGTTGGGGCCAGTGTAGTTGCGGAAGATGGATTGTTCCACATACCCTACGAAGAGGCAGGCATAGCTGGGGCCCATGCGGGTGCCCATGGCTACTCCTTTTGTTTGGAGAAAGTGGGAGGATTGGAAAGAAAAGTTGTTCAGGGTGAGGACCAGTTCGGTCAGTCGAAGGAGGGTTGCCTGCATGTCCACTGTTTTAAGATAAAAATACATGATGTCATTTGAAGCTCAATTTGGAGGATCTGAGCTATAGGGAGAGGCTGAATAGGCTGGGGCTGTTTTCCTTGGAGTGTCAGAGGCTGAAGGGTGACCTTATAGAGATTTATAAAATCATGAGGGGCATGGGTAGGATAAATAGACAAAGTCTTTTCCCTGGGGTGGGGGAGTCCAGAACTAGAGGGCATAGATTTAGGGTGAGAGGGGGAAGATTTAAAAGAGACCTAAGGGGCAATTTTTTTCCACACAGAGGGTGGTAAATGTATGGAATGAGCTGCCAAAGGAAGTGGTGGAAGCTGGTACAATTGCAACATCTAAAGTGCATCTGGATGGGTACATGAATAGGAAGGGTTTGGGAGAGATATGAGCCAGGTGCTTGCAGGTGGGAATAGATTGGATTGGGATATCTGGTTGGCACGGATGAGTTGGACCGAAGGGTCTGTTTCCGTGCTGTACATCTCTATGACTCTATATCTGTATCGAGAATTATGATTCATTGTCATGACACATTTAAGAGGCCTGGTAATTCAGGAGTTTCTCCCAGATCTCAAAAGAAGAATTTGGCCTTTGCCAGTCTCAATCTCCAGCCTTCATTGGGTCATGTCCACCCAAGTCCACCTAGACGTCACCTCCTGGAGCCTCACTGCCCTCTCTTTCCTGTCATAGAGTCACAGAGTAATACAGCATGGAAACAGGCCCTTGGGCCTATACTGACCATGGTGTGCCCATTCAGCTCGTTCCAACTGACTACACTTGGTCCATATCCCTCTAAACCCTTCCCATCCACATGCCTGTTGTTGCCATGTGCTGCTTTTAAGCCTTCTCCCCGCCCCTAACAAATTGACCCAGTCAGATTATCCAGCGCGGATTTACAACAGTTTAACAAATCCTCAACCTTAATCTGTATCCTTAACCAGCTCATCTATCTGGCACTTACTCAAGGTTTAAATTTCACAAAAGCTGACAAATGTGATAAACACAATTGGGCCAGTACGGAAATTCCATTTCAAAGCAAGGCTAAAAGCTGGAATGACTGTAAAATTCATTGAAAGATACGGAATACAATTTGACTGCAGAAACTGATAAGTGCACTTGTTCTTGCTGTGCTGCACTGTATTAAGTGGGAAAGGTTAACCTGTCACAGATAATGTATAATGAAAGAACCCTACAGCATAATCAACCCAGACATTCCAGCGGAAATTCTGAGACAACTCCGGATCAGCGAGAGCTTAATTATCTCTTTGCCCACTCTTTTGCTTCTGTTAGAAAAGCTGATGGCCACAAATTGAAAGTAGCTGCTGTTTATTACTGAGAGTCAAAGTTCAAATTCCATTCAATTATATTCTTTTGCCAACTGACCTACTTTTATGCAACAAAACTTTTTAAACAGATTCAACAAACACATGACTGATACGAGGTAAAAACAATGACTGCAGATGCTGGAAACCAGATTCTGGATCAGTGGTGCTGGAAGAGCACAGCAATTCAGGCAGCATCCGAGGACAGGCAAAATCGACGTTTCGGGCAAAAGCCCTTCATCAGGAATAAAGGCAGAGAGCCTGAAGCGTGGAGAGATAAGCTAGAGGAGGGTGGGGGTGGGGAGAGAGTGGCATAGAGTACAATAGGTCAGTGGGGAAGGAGATGAAGGTGATAGGTCAGGGAGGAGAGGGTGGAGTGGATAGGTGGAAAAGGAGCTGGGCAGGTCGGACAAGTCCGGACAGGTCAGGGGATCGAGTTTCTGGAGGTTAGAAGCTAGGATGAGGTGGGGGAAGGGGAAATGAGGAAACTGTTGAAATCCACATTGATGCCCTGGGGTTGAAGTGTTCCGAGGCGGAAGATGAGGCGTTCTTCCTCCAGGCGTCTGGTGGTGAGGGAGCGGCGGTGGAGGAGGCCCAGCACCTCCATGTCCTCGGCAGAGTGGGAGGGGGAGTTGAAATGTTGGGCCACGGGGATACAATAAATGATATTAGTGGATGTGCAGGTAAAACTTTGATGGATGTGGAAAGCTCCTTTGGGGCCTTGGATAGAGGTGAGGGAGGAGGTGTGGGCGCAGGTTTTACAGTTCCTGCGGTGGCAGGGGAAAGTGCCAGGATGGGAGGGTGGGTCGTAGGGGGGCGTGGACCTGACCAGGTAGTCACGGAGGGAACGGTCTTTGCGGAAGGCGGAGAGGGGTGGGGAGGGAAATACATCCCTGGTGGTGGGGTCTGTTTGGAGGTGGCGGAACTGATACTCTCAAGTGACTCTGTATTTTAATGTCAGTTCATTAGATGCGCGTTTTCAGTGATTACACATGTCAGTAATGAGATAATTCATTAAAAAAAATCATCAGAGAACTGTCATTATCAGACCATTTCTCCCTGCTCAAATAGAAATTCAAAATTTCCCTCTCTCTCTTAAGGTGATTACAAAAAGCTTTGATTTTAGTCACTGATTGGTGGATGCCTCCTACTTCAGGGGAAAAAAAAACATCCTGAGTTGGCAAGATTTACATGTATTGGGTACAGGATGGAATCAAATCTACTCCTACAAACACAGATCAGAGATGGCCAAAGTGCTGTCATGTACTGAGCTGCACTATTTAGAAAGCACAGCTTACCTTTGTTATCTCAAACACCTACCCTCATTTCTTTCAGCCCATCCACTGCCCCATCCAAACATGCTATCTCACGTAAACTGTTCCCTCACCCACAAACCCACTCCATGCAAACTCGACCACTCATTCATCCTCATGAATATTTATACCTGTTATGCTAGCTTAGTATATATTCACAAGACCCCCCCCCCAAACCATCACTTTTACCTTTACACTAATTAGCAAACCACCCAAAATCCATCAGGGGTAGGCCTCAGGAGGCATTCTAGGATAAAAGAGATTACATTTCTTCGTATTTATTGCATGATTTTATGAAATGAAAATGCTCCAATTCTTAAAAGCCCACTCAATATTCTTTAATCAATTATTCAAGATCGCAAAAACAAACAAACATTTACTTTCCTAACTCCACAAAGATAGTTAATAATTTAGCAATGCCTATGCTCTGGCAATCAAACTGTGAAAACAAACCCCCATTGTGCTAATGCGAGGTTATGGATATTAGCTAAGTATTAATAATGCTACAATGGTAGTACTTAGATTCATGTCAACAAACAGCTTTGAAACTCCTAGAACAGATTTTTTTTTTACCTCCCACAGAGTTTCCTTTTCCATTTTTAATAGACAGCAATACATCCTTTATCTGTCTTGTAAGGGTAGTTATGACTTTTCTAAAGGTTCCCACACTGCAAGATAAGGCCCAAGCACTTGTATGTTCAAACAAGAATGTTTAGTTGAAATGGCCTTGCTTTCTTGAAGTCATTTGAGTATTTAAATCAAATGCAAAAACAGATCAATGAACATTTGTAAAGAGCTAACAACTAGTTTATTTGTATTAGTTTTTCAGTTTTTCATGCTGTTGACTATGAATCATACAAGTTTCAACAGTGCTGCTGTCCTGGCACTGCATTTAACTAATGAGCAGATTTAAAAACATCATCTCATTCCTTTTATCATTTAAAGATGCAAAATCTATGGGATCCAGGAGTTTCCTGCTTTACAGCAATAGTTCTGAAAGCCATTGATAGAATTATCACTATGGCCAGATGGGTCGCTCAAAATGATGAACTTACAAAGATTGGACAATAACTGAGGCATGCTGGGAAATTAAGGCAAGCCTTGACCAAAGTGACACCACCCACGCCCTCCACCTCCTCCAGGATTTCCGCTTCCCCGGTCCCCAACGCCTCATCTTCACCATGGACATCCAGTCCCTGTACACCTCCATCCCCCATCACGAAGGACTCAAAGCACTCCGCTTCTTCCTTTCCCGCCGTACCACCCAGTACCCTTCCACCGACACCCTCCTTCGACTGACCGAACTGGTCCTCACCCTGAACAACTTTTCTTTCCAATCCTCCCACTTTCTCCAAACAAAAGGAGTAGCCATGGGCACCCGCATGGGCCCCAGCTATGCCTGCCTCTTCGTAGGGTATGTGGAACAATCCATCTTCCGCAACTACACTGGCCCCACCCCCCATCTTTTCCTTCGCTACATTGATGACTGTATCGGCGCTACCTCGTGCTCCCACGAGAAGGTTGAACAGTTCATCCACTACACTAACACCTTCCACCCCGACCTCAAATTCACCTGGACAGTCTCGGACTCCTCCCTCCCCTTCCTAGACCTTTCTGTTTCTATCTCAGGCGACCGAATCAACACGGACATCTACTACAAACCAACCGACTCCCACAGCTACCTGGACTACACCTCCTCCCATCCTGCCCCCTGTAAAAACGCCATCCCATTCTCCCAATTCCTTCGTCTCCGCCGCATCTGCTCCCAGGAGGACCAGTTCAAAATACGTACAACACAGATGGTCTCCTTCTTCAAGGACCGCAATTTCCCCCCCGACGTGGTCGACGGTGCCCTCCACCGCATCTCCTCCACTTCCCGCTCCTCCGCCCTTGAGCCCCGCCCCTCCAACCGCCACCAGGACAGAACCCCACTGGTCCTCACCTACCACCCCACCAATCTCCATGTACAGCGCATCATCCGCCATCACTTCCGCCACCTCCAAACAGACCCCAGCACCAAGGATATATTTCCCTCCCCTCCCCTATCAGCTTTCCGTAGAGACCACTCCCTCCGCGACTCCCTTGTCAGATCCACACCCCACACCGACCCAACCTCCACTCCCGGCACCTTCCCTTGCAACCGCAGGAGGTGCAACACTTGCGCCCACACTTCCCCCCTCACTTCTCTCCAAGGCCCCAAAGGAAACTTCCATATCCGCCACAGATTCACCTGCACCTCCACCCACATCATCTACTGCATCCGCTGCAGCCGGTGTGGCCTCCTCTATATTGGGGAGACAGGCCGCCTACTTGCGGAGTGATTCAGAGAGCACCTCTGGGCCACCCGGACGAACCAACCCAACCACCCTGTAGCACAGCATTTCAACTCCCCCTCCCACTCCACCGAGGATATGCAGGTCATTGGACTCATCCACCGCCAAACCACAACAACGCGACGGTCGGAGGAGGAGCGTCTTATCTTCCGACTGGGAACCCTCCAACCACAGGGGATGAACTTGGACTTCACCAGTTTCTTCATCCCCCCTCCCCCCACCTTGTCTCAGCCGAATCCCTCCAGCCCGGCACCGCCTTCCTGACCTGCAGTCTTCTTCTTGACCTCTCTGCCTCCATCCTACTCCGACCTATCACCCTCACCTTGACCTCTTTCCACCTATCACATTTCCAACGCCCCTCCTCCAAGTCCCTCCTCCCTACCTTTTATCTTCTCCTGCTGAACACTCTCTGCTCATTCCTGAAGAAGGGCCTGTGCCCGAAACGTCGAATCTCCTGTTCCCTGGATGCTGCCTGACCTGCTGTGCTGTTCCAGCAATAAAGTTTCAACAAAGTGCTAATAAACATGCTGCAAAATCCAGACAAGTTGCAGCTATCAGAGAGCTTGCAATCAACCCAGTAGCTGGAGACCCTACAACACACCTGCATTGTGTTTGAATGGAGTCAATGAAATGTCATCCTCAGGGCAATCAGAAACATAGAGGTGTACACCAGACATTGGTGGTGGTGGGGGGGGTGCCTTATTTGGAGGAGGCTACGTGCACCCAGCCCCTCCAGGGTTGGAGGTCTCAGGCTCACCCTGCCATTGCCAATGGCTGGTTCGGTCCAATCGATCAGGGTAAGCATGGTAACTCGAGACCAATCATCGAGAAGACAAGGCACTCCTGAGATCATCAGGAGAAGACAACCAGACGACATCACCACATGCAGCATGGCCAAGTTCTAGTGTGGCGATACATGATCATCTAGAGTTAATTAAAGCTCAAGATAACATTTGTAGTGTAAATTGTTAAATTATGATGTATTTTGTTGTGATAGCATTAATTGTGTCAAATAAATAAATATTATTGATTACTATTATTAGGAGTCAACTCCCGGTTGTTTTGCTAGATATAAGAGTTGAAACACACTGTGTGGCAGGTGCAACATCACATTGGAGCCAAAGGAATAGCAATTACTGCATAGAACAGGGTGCACAGCTAGCAGCAGGTACGTCGAAACACAGGCATCTACTTGGGTATGGCAGAGATACAATACATAAAGAAAATGGCTGTAGTCATTCAGCATCATGACAATACTGCACAAGTTCCTCAGGGAACTCTGATCAACTGCTTCAGAGATATTATGACACACCTCTGAAGCAAGGACTTGAACCCAGATATCCTGACTCAGAAGTAGGGACACTCCCACTGCACCACAAGAGCTCAGTTCTTTGGGTAGTACCTTAGTTTCAATCACTCTCAATTACTTCATCAATTGCTTTACTGTCAGAACGGCCATGTACAACAGCACAATGCTGAGCTCCATTCACAATTCCTCAGAATATAAATTTCACATGAATAAGACCTGAATGACTTAGACATAATTAACAATACCATGGCCTAACACCTCAACAACATTATCCTTTAAGTTACAATATACCAGAAACTATGTTTCCTACATGTTACTCTTAAATGTAATAGGCCTGAAATTTCTCAAGAACCTTTCCTAATATCTACAGATGAGTGACAAGCAACCACAGTTGCACTTCTCTATTCACCCTTTCCTCAGTGCTAGAAGAGCTGTTACAGATCTGCCATTTCGATGGGCTTATACATTAACAAATTAGACAAAGGAACTGAGAGCATAGTCGCAATGCTTGCAAATGACAAAGACGGGTGAGGAGACAGGTATGGTTGAGGAAATGGGGAGGCTACAAAAGGACTTTAACAGGGTGGGACAGTGGGCAAAGAAGTGGCAGATAGAATACAATGAGGTAAAGTGTAAGGTTATGCACTGTGGTAGGAAGAAGAGGTGGATACTATTTTCTATATGGGGAAAGGCTTTGGAAATCTGAAGCACAAAGTCCTTGTTAGGAGTCTCTGAAAGTTAAGATGATGACTCAATTGGCAGTTAGAAAGGCAAATGAAATGTTAGCGTTATTTTGAGATAGCTAGAATACAAGAGTAGGGATGAAATGCTGAGACTGGTCTGCTCCTGGGCCTGGCCAAACTGGCCATAAACAGGTCCAGGCAGCGGGCCGTGGATGGGGTTGTTAGGGCCGATTGCCTGTCCCTCTTCCGCGGTTATGTCCGAGCCCGGGTGTCTCTGGAGAAGGAGCACCAATACCCTCGAGATTTTCAAGGAGAGGTGGGCGCCGCAGGGAATGAAGTGCATTATTTCCCTCTCCAACTCTATTTTGATCTAATCCCTCCCCTACCCTTCAGTATTTGATCACGCAGCATTGCCCTTTGAGAAAGGCACTGCTGGTCACTGGCCACTCGGGTGTTTCCTTTCTTCCTGGTGATGGAATATAAATAAAGATTTACACACTTGTTGTTTCTCACTGTGTCCGACACCAGCACACACTCGTCATGGGTGTGGGGTAAAATAAGCACTACTGCTGTCAGGTGATAGTGTGGAGGGGAAAAAAAACAGGAGTGCCAGAGGTTTCTGTTAAAAAAAACATTTCTTTTAAATGAAATGCAGAGACTGTATAAGGCTTTGGTCAGACTGGACTTGGAATACTATGAGCAGTTTTGGCAGGATGTGCTGGTCTTGGAGTGGGTCCAAAGTAGGTTCGCAAGAATGATCCCAGGGATGAAGGGCTTGTCGTATGAGGAGAGATTGAGGACTCAGGGCGTGGAGACGATGGACCTTAGAAAGATGCGGGGAGTTCTCTTTGAAACTTACAGAATGCTGAGAGGCCTGGACAGCGTGGACATGAAGATGCTTCCACTGGATGAGACTGAGAGCCGAGGGAACAGCCTGAGTGAAGGGATGGCCCTTTAGATCGGAGGTGCGGAGGAAGTTCTTCAGCCAGAGGTGGGGAATCTGCCCAACTCAGCCTCTACAGCCTTCTGTGGCAATAAGTCATTGAGTGTCTTTAAAGGCAGAGTTCGGTAGGTTCTTGATTAGTAAGTGGATCAAAAGGTTGAGGACAAGTCAGAAGAATGGAATTGCAAAACATATCAGCCATAGATTGGCTAATCAGACTTAGCAGGATTGTAGCTCTGACTTGCATTGTCAACCTCTCAAATTGAATACTAATATTGTATTTCCCTCCCTAACTGCTGAATGAACCTGCATGCTAACATCAAGAGAACCCTAAACCAGGACTCATATATCCCTTTGTGCTTTGTATTTCTCAAGCCTTTTCCTTTCTATCAAAGTGCAGAACCTCATACATTCCTACACTTTATTCCATCTGCCACTTTTTGCTCACAGTCCTACTCTATCCAAGTCCTTCTGCAGCCTTCCCACCTCCTCAACACTACCTGTCCCACAAACTATCTTTGTGTCATCTGTAAATTTAGCAACAATGTCTTCAGTTCCTTCATTCAGATTGTTAATCTCTAATTTGAACAGTTGTGGTCCCAACACTGAAAACTCTTGCAACATTATTCTTTTACATTACTTGCTAGCATACCTTCATATTTCCTCTTCTTCCTCATTGCTTTCTTAGTTGTCCTCTGCTGGTTTTTAAAAGGTTTCTGAATCCTCTGGCTTCAGAAAGAAACCTTCACCACATTTGTGAGGAGCCGGTGTTGGACTGGGGTGGACAAAGTTAAAAAAATCCCACAACACCAGGTTATTGTCCAAAAGTTTATTTGTAAGCACTAGCTTTCAGAGCACCACCCGTTCTTCAGGTGGTTGTGCAGTCGGACCATAAGACCAAAATTACAATGTCACTTCATTTGCATGATACTAATCTTTTGCTATAAATTCTGTGTCTTATGATCCTTCACCACAACCACCTGATGAAGGAGCAGCGCTCCGAAAACTAGAGCTTCCAAATAAACCTGTTGGACTATAACCTGGTGTTGTGGGATTTTTAAACTTTCTTCACCACATTGTATACTTGGTCTTTAACTTTTACACTGTCCCCGGCTCCTTTGTCACTTATGGTTACCTCGGCCTCCCCTTATATCGATTTTCCTTCCCCGGGATGAATTTCTGCTATCCTTTCCAAATTACCCCCAGATTTTCCTGCCATTGCTGTTCCAATGTCTTCCCTATTCGATTCCCTTGCCAATCAACTCTGGTCAGCTCCTCCATCGTGTTTTTGTAGTTACGGTACTCAGCGGCCAATCCATCCATAACCAGGAATCATCCTAGTGAACCCACTGTACTGCCTCCAACGAAATATCTTTCCATAAATAAGGTGGGGTCAAAACTGCTTACAATACTGAAGATGTAGTCTCACCAGCACCCTGTACCAGCACCCAGTAAGACGTCCCTACTTTTATGTGCAAACCCCTTGAAATAAGGGCCAATATTCCATGAACCTTCATGATTTCATGCTGCACTTGTGTGCTAGCTTGTTTCATGCACAAGTACCTTCAAGTCTGTGTATTGAAGCTTTCTGCATTTTGTCTCCCGTTAATATTCTTTCATTCTGTCTTCCAAAATGAACAACTTCACATTTTCATATATTGTACTCCAACCTTTTGCCCATTTACTGAATCTATCAATAATTTTCCTAAAATGTTTGTATCCTTCTTTCACCCAGCCTTTCCACCTATTTTAGTGTTGTCTGTAAATTTGGTTGCAGATATTCACTTCCTTCCTCCAAGGCATTAGTACACATTGAAAACAGTTGCAGTCCTAGCACTGATCTCTGTGGAACCCCACAATCCCTTGTCCCTGCTCATTATTGTTTCCTGACCATGAGCCAATTTTCTATCCATCCAATATTCGACCTCCGACACTGTGGGCTTTAATGAAATCCTTTGTGAGGTATCTTGTCGAATGTCTTGTGGAAGTCCAAATAAAATAATATACTGGTTCACATCTATCCACTCTGGTTGAGACTTCCTCGAAAAACTCTTGTAAATTAGTTAGACCTGATTTCCCTTTCATGAAGCCACGCTGACTCTGCTCGATTAGAGTATGGTTTCCCAAATGTTTTGAAACTATTTCCTGAATAATTGATACCAATATTTTTTCAGCAATAGAGGTTAGGCCTATTGTTATCCATTTGTTGTCTCCCTCCCTTTATGAATAATGGTGCCATATTAGCAGTTTTCCACTCCTACAGTACTTCTCCAGAATCTAATGACTTTTGGAAAATTACAACCAATATCTCTGTAGCAACCACTTTTAGGATCCTGGGATGCAAGCCATCAGGGCCAGGGGACTTATCTGCCTTCAGCTTCATTAGTTTGTCTGATAATACTTCTTTAATAATGGTGGTGTTACTTAATTCCTGTCCCATCATCTTTAATGGAATATTTGAAATATCTACCAAAGCAATGATAGAAAAAAATCTGTTTAACTGCTTTGTCATTTCATTGTTCCCCAAACCCATCTCCCCAGATTCATTTTCTAAGGGGCCTATGTTCACTTTGACCTCTCTCTTCCTTTTGATATAAAGAAGTTCTTGTCAGTTATTATGTTCCATGTTAGTTTGCCCTTTATTTTCCTCAATCTTCATTATTTTTAAAATCCTCCTTTGCTGGATCTTGAATTTATTCCAGTCTTTTTGGCTGTCACTGACTCTGACCTCCTTGCATACTTTCAGAGTCATACAGCATAGAAACAGGCCCTTTAGCCAAACAAGGCACACCAATCCTATTTCCCTGCACTTGTCCCATAGCTTACTCTGCCCTGGCATTTTGAGTTAAAAATCACACAACACCAGGTTATAGTCCAACAGGTTTATTTGGAAGCACTAGCTTTCGGAGCACTGCTCCTTCATCAGGTGGTTGTGGAGCATAAGATCATAAGACATAGAATTTTAGCAAACGTTTACAGTGTGATGCAACTGAATTTATGTATTGAAAAAGACCTGGATTGTTTGTTATGTCTCTCATCTTTTAGCATGATTCGGAGATGCCGGTGTTGGACTGGGGTGTACAAAGTTAAAAATCACACAACACCAGGTTATAGTCCAACAGGTTTAACTGGAAGCACACTAGCTTTCGGAGCGACGCTCCTTCATCAGGTGATTGTCAATCACAATCACCTGATGAAGGAGCGTTGCTCCGAAAGCTAGTGTGCTTCCAGTTAAACCTGTTGGACTATAACCTGGTGTTGTGTGATTTTTAATCTTTTAGCATGACCATGTTGGTTTCAGTTCTTTCATATGTAAATCTCAAAGCTTTCTTTTAAAGTTACATTCTCCAGTGAACTTTAACAATAGGTGCCAGATCAGCCAGATAATGCATTGAAGGCGTGAGGTTAAAGTCCGTCTGTCTGTGCCCCAATATTCAGACTGATTCTATAATCGAGAAAAAGTGATTTACAGAATCTGACATGGATTCATGTAGGGTTTTTTTTGAGCAAAATAAAATGTAATTCTGCAAGTATGGAAGGGGGTGGAGCTGGGGGAAGGGTAGGTCAAATGGTGATACGTGGATGCAGGTAGGGAATTGGATACAGTCCCCTTATTCCTCACATATTACCCACCAACCTCCCGATCCAACACATCATCCTCTGACATTTCCGCCACCTACAATCAGACCCCACCACCCAAAAAGGTATTTCCTTCCCCACCCCTTTCCGTTTTTCACAGGGACCATTCACTCTGCGACTCCCTTGTCAACTCTACACTCCACCCCACCTGGTACCTTTCCTTGCAGCCTGCAAAAGGTGCAACACCTGCCCCCACACCTCCCCTCTCACCTCCATTCAAGGTACTAAGCAATTCTTTCAGACCCATGTACATCATCCAACCTGATCTATTGCATCCATTGCTCCTGTTGTGGTCTCCTCGAGATCGGGGAGACCAAATGCAGGCTTGGGGACCAGTTTGAGGAGCATCTGCACTCATTAACCAACCCCACCTTCAGGTTGCCATCCATTTTCATTTCCCCTTCCACTCCCCCAGCAACATGTCCATCCTTGTCCTCCTCCACTGTCAGAGTGAGGTCAAATGGAAACTGGAAGAACACACATTATATTTCACCTGGGAAGCTTATAGCCCAACGTCCTCAGCACCGACTTCACCAGCTTCAAATTCCCTCCTCCCCCTGCCTTATCCCATGTTTAGCCCCACCTCTCCTCCCCATCTCCCTGACCTGTCCATCTTCCTACTTCACCTATCTGCTCCACCCTTCCCAATCACAATAACTTCCTACCTGCATCTAGCTATCAGCATCCCACCTACCCTTCCCCCAACCCAACACCCCACCGATATACTTCGGGGCTCCACTCCCCCTCTCTAGTCCTGATGAAGGGTTTCGGTCCGAAATGTTGACTTTCCTACTTCTCGGATGCTATTTGACCTGCTGTGCTTTTCCATCTATTGACATCTTCACATCTATTGACTCTGGCTTCCAGTATCTGCAGGCCCCAGCGTCCCCCCACTCATCTGCAGGCCCCACTGGCTCCCAACTCATCTGAATCCAATTCTGCTGAGCCAACCACATGCTCAGGATGCCTGTGTTTTAACTGTCAAAGGAAGTGGTCTTCACCCAGCTCAAGGAAGGCACTCAAAGTGTCAGAAGCCAATGTACGTGGGTGAGAGGTGCATGAGGCTACTTCCCTTGGATCATGCTCAGAGTTGCCCTTTAGTCCTAAAGCAATATGGAGGTCCTTTGAAACAAGTGGTCAGCTGAGCTCACCAAGCACCCTCTCTGATTTTCATTAATGAAACATGTGGGGCAAGTGTTTACCAAGTAACAATCCCCCTTAAATGGCAACTCCCTGCAGCTTAGCTAGAAACTCTCCTCGCCACTTGGTACAGCATAAAGATGGAATTGGATGTTCTTGAAGTCAAGATAACCTCTACCAGTCTTTTCATCTGATTCTGCCTCAAATCTCGCTCAAACCCCTATAAGATTCCTCCCAAAATATAAAGTCAAATTTGGAGACTTTTTCAGCAGGTTCCAAACACTAGCTTCCACATGAACACACGTTGACTGTCGCAAGGCTTACACGATATAGCAGCCAACAAAGCAAAGTGGAGTAGAAATCACTGACAACAACGCATCCCTTCCTGATGAGCTCAATGCATTCGATGCTCGTTTTGACCAGGAGGTTAGTGATACAATACCACCTGTCCTGACAGCCTCAGGTGCATCAGTACACACAGTCACCGCCACAGATGTTACATCAGTCTTCTGGAGGGTGACCCCATGGAAAGTGACTGGTCTGGATAGAGTCCCTGAGTCACGCACTCAGATCCTGAGTAGACCAGCTGACAGGAGTATTTATAGACATCGTTAACCTCTCCTTACTACAAGGTGAGCTTCCCACCTGCTTCAAGAAGGCCACAAACATTCCAGTGCCAAAGGAAAATCAGGTAACATGCCTTAATCATTGCTGTCTAGTCGTTCTGACATCTATCATTATGAAGTGCTTTCAGAGGTTAGTAATGGGCACACATCAACTCCAACCTCTCAGATTGTCTTGATCTGCTCCAAAATGCCTACCATCACAAAAGGTCCACAGCAGATGCCATCTCCCTGACCTGCTCTCATCCCTGGAACACCTGGATAACAAGGATACCTATGTCAGACTCCTATTTATTGACTTTAGTTGCACCTTCAAGACCATAATTCCAACAAAGCTCATCTCTAAACTCCGAGACCCAAGGCTCTGCTCCCCCCTCAGTGACTGGATCCTCAACCTCCTGACCCTCAGATCGCAATCAGTGAGAATAGGCTGCAACACCTCTACAATAATCCCCAACAACAGTGACCTACAAGGCTGGGCAATCAGCCCCTTTTATATTCACAACTGTGTGGCCAAACTCAGCTCTATCTTCATTTATAAATTTGCTGATGACAGCACCATGATGGATTGGATCTCAGATGACAACGAGACAGAGTACAGGAAGAAGGTAAATTGCTTAGTGGCATGGCATAAAGACAACAATGTCTTCCTCAATGTCAGCAAAATGAAGGAGCTGCTCATCAACCTCTGGAAGCAGAGTGGAAGACACACCCCATCTGTATCAGTGGTGCTAAGGTGGAGGTGGTCAAGAACTCCAAGTTCTTTGGCGTAAGTACCACCAACGATCTATCTTGTCCATCCATATTGACCTTGCAGTCAATGAAGCACACCATCACCTCTCCCTCCTCAGAAGGGTAAGGAAGTTCAGCATGTCCCCAAAGACACATATCAACTTTTATTGATGCACCACGTAAAGTATCCTATCCAGATGCATTACAGCTTGATATAGCAACTGCTATGCCCAAGACCACAAGAAATTACAAAGAGCTGTGAACAAATCCCAATCCATCATGAAAACTACCTTTTATCTATTGACTCCATCTACACTTCCCACTGCCTTTCAGAAAACAGCCAACATAATCAAAGACCCCTCCCACCCCGGTTATACTCGCATCCATCATATGGAAAATACAAAAAAAGTTTGAAAACATGTACCAGCAATTTAAGAACAGCTTCTTCCCCACTGTTATCAGACTTTATTAATAGATCTCTCACATTTGAGTTGATCTTTCTCTGCATCTTCTCTGTAGCCGTAATACTATATTGTGTTCTATTACCATGATGTACTTATGGAAGGTATGATTTATCTGGTCAGCATGCAAAACAATACTTATTGCTGTATCTCAGTGACAATAATAATTCAAATTAAAATCACTGATAATTCGCTTTGAAAGCTCTGCAATGTTCCACAGCTCATTTTTCAGAGCCCATTGCTGTGATAACTATCTTCTCATCAGAAGATCTGAGCCTGTTATTTTAATCCCTGATCCTTCACATGATGTATCCTCATTAACATTTGTCTCTATCAACATGTTTTTCCTCATCATTCTTCATAAACTAGCTCCCTGAAATTCATTTACCTTCTATCCTGCTATTTTGCAGTAATATACGCAATACTCAAACAGGGCGGGTTGTCCTAGAGCTGGCCGAAAGGTATGTCAGGGGCAGACTGAGAGCCGGAAGGGTCTTAGGGACATGCTACCTTAGAGTGGCCAGAAGGTGGGAGGGATGGGTGGCTTGCTTGTGGGGTTGGGCATCTGTATTCTATGCATCATTTCTGATTTAATGGAACTGTCTTATATGTAGTTGTTACTGTTTTGTGATGACTGAAAGTGGGATTTAGGTTTTCCTTACTTCTCTGAAAACTAAATGATGGGTGGGGTTTGCTGATCCTCTCCCTTGCAAATTGTTGTTTCTATGTATACAGCTGTAAATGTTACTTGTTTTGTATACTGTATTAGAGTCAGAAATGTACAGCATGGAAAAAGACTCTCCAGTCCAACCCATCCCACCAGATATCCCAACCCAATCTAGTCCCACCTGCCAGCACCCGGCCCATATCCCTCTAAACCCTTCCTATTCATATACCCATCCAATGTTAAATCCCATCCCATGCCTCTTAAATGTTGCAATTGTACCAGCCTCCACCACATCCTCTGGCAGCTCATTCCATATCCATACCATCCTCTGTGTGAAAACGTTGCCCCTTAGGTCTCTTTTATATCTTTCCCCTCTCACCTTAAACCTATGCCCTCTAGTTCTGGACTCCCCGACCCCAGTGAAAAGACTTTGCCTAATTACCCTATCCATGCCCCTCATAATTTTGTAAATCTCTATAAGGTCACCTCTCAGCCTCCAACGCTCCAGGGAAAACAGCCCCAGCCTGTTCAGCCTCTCCCTATAGCTCAAATCCTCCAACCCTGGCAACATCCTTGTGCAATATTCGATAACTTCCATATTTTCACCAAGTTCTTTGATTTATTAACATCCCCTTGAATTCAAAGTTTGTGCAAAGATTTGTAGCTCGGGTGCTCATTGTTGTGGTTCTGTTCGCCGAGCTGGAAGTTTTTGTTGCAAACGTTTCGTCCCCTGGCTAGGCGACATCATCAGTGCTTGGGTGCCTCCTGCGAAGCGCTTCTTTGATGTTTCCTCTGGTGTTTATAGTGGTCTGTCCCTGCCACTTCCGGTTGTCAGTTTCAGCTGTCTGCTGTAGTGGTTGGTATATTGGGTCCAGGTCGATGTGTTTGTTGATGGAGTTTGTGGATGAATGCCATGCCTCTAGGAATTCCCTGGCTGTTCTCTGTCTGGCTTGCCCTATGATAGTAGTGTTGTCCCAGTCGAATTCATGTTGCTTGTTGTCTGCGTGTGTGGCTACTAAGGATAGCTGGTCGTGTCGTTTCGTGGCTAGTTGATGTTCATGTATGCGGATAGCCTTAGTAGCCACACACGCAGACAACAAGCAACATGAATTCGACTAGGACAACACTACTATCATAGGGCAAGCCAGACAGAGAACAGCCAGGGAATTCCTAGAGGCATGGCATTCATCCACAAACTCCATCAACAAACACATTGACCTGGACCCAATATACCAACCACTACAGCGGACAGCTGAAACTGACAACCGGAAGCAGCAGGGACAGACCACTATAAACACTGGAGGAAACATCAAAGAAGCGCTTCGCAGGAGGCTCCCAAGCACTGATGATGTCGCCTAGCCAGGGGATGAAACGTTTGCAACAAACACTTCCAGCTCGGCGAACAGAACCACAACATCCCCTTGAATTTTGCAGTGACCTATAACAACTCATTTTTGCTCTTTTGCATATGTGGGAGTTATCAACCAGCACACTTTCACATTTCCCATGCTACCATTCTCTACAAGTACTCTGCATTTCAAAAATTAAAGGGAATTTTACATATTTATTGGTTTATTGCTTGAATATTGTCACAGGATAATAAATTATAATTTAGCTTTAAATTTTCAGGACTTAACAAAATCATATTCTCAACAATCACTGGTTCTAAGATCATCCTTCAATGAATAATATGCTCTAATGAAAGAAAAACAGGCATCTCTCTTATTTTGGGCAGAAGAAATTATAACTAAAAAGGTTCGGCCTACTTTAATCCTCTAAACTGAATTCCCATTTGCTTTACTCTAAGAATCTGATAATGACTGACTAATAGTTTACTGGAACATATTCCATGTTAATTGTTACAAAAGCTCATAGATAACATTTTCCACAAAACAATGGCCATAACAGCAAAATACCTTTAAAGTGCACACATTAAAAAAAAATTGATTAAATTACTTTAAATGACAGCATGTAAATCAAAGTAGTATATTACCAGCAAATATTTTGCAATGAATCATTTAAGTTTCACTTTTTAAGAGAATAAATTCATAAGCAAACTAAAATGCATTAAATAAAGCGTAGATATATCTGAGTAAAACAGCTGCATTTCAACAAGTGAACAAATACTACAGAATTAAACCCTGTCAAATTATTAACTGTGTCTATTTTGCCAACTGCTGATATGGAAGGTTCTGCTGGTCAAAGTAGGACTCCACGGTCCTATTTCCATGATGCTGTTAAAAAAAAGTATATTTTGTCAGATAGACTGAATCCAGCCAATAAACAAAAAGAAGTCACCCTCACAGTTTCATATACCTTGCTGGTTATCACTATCTGCAGAATAGCAGACATGACATTTCAAAGCAATTCATTGTTTGTAACATTCAAACCGTCGACAGATGTGTTAAGTCAAGATATAAATTAAAGCTTTTATAGACAAATCCTGCAGCAGTTACTTTCTGGTGCCACCCAACATCTCTAACAAGAAACTGGCAAAATATCTGTTACAAACTAAGCCTACTGATTAATCACTTATCTCCTTTGTCTGAAAATGTGCAGTCACAACACTAATATTTTTGAAGTTCAAATTAAATAAAATTCTGATGAACTTCCAGATTACATCAGCTGAAAAACCAATAAACAGACCAATACCAGTCAACTTTATTACCCAAGGAACTGGGCATTTAAACTGTGGTCAACAGCACGTCAGTACATAATACCTTCACGTTTATCGAGCCAGTGACAATCTTCGACCTGTTCATACAGCATACTGCAATATAAGTGGCATGCTTCTATTTTACAAACCTTCAGTTAAGTGAAAACAGTCATTTCTTCCTAACGTTATAATACAAAGTAGTTTGTTATAAAAGTTCAATGTTTAATTTGACGTACTGTTGCAAGATTTTTTTTCATGGATAACTGAATCATAAAATAATCTCGGAATCAGTTAAACTGATTTATTAAACAGGATGAGGGGAACCTACTTCCGCACTGCCCACGGCAAGACTTTCAACAGCTCTTTTTTTGAAAATTAACTTCATAGAATTTTATTAAAACTTGCTGCATAGGTTTGTCTATTACTACTTTGAATATAAGTATGATTAAAATGCCACAATTTAATGTCTGCTAATTTAATTCTTGTAAATTTACAAAAGCATGTATCAAAACCTCAAGCTAACTGATGAAAACTTGCGCGCTGGTCATAATCAGCTACATAAGGATTCATATGAAGGGCAAAATTCTTCAATTTAAAAAAAAAACACCCATAAAACTAATTGCATCTGAGCATCATTTGCGCGTGACATACTGTGACGGCTGCTCGGCTTGTTCAACAAAGAAAATATTACCCCAACAATTTTTTGTTGGCCTTTGTGGGGGGTAATGTCCCTTTAAAAACCTAAATTCAACAATGCAGCATATATTGACTTAACACACAAACCGCAGTTTGTAGAATGCAAACAGACTTAAGCATCTCCCGGGTAAGCACCGAGGGGAACCAGAACATAAAATAACAAGTACGTTACCTGTACACATATCTCCAACGCTGCATTTCTACCTGACAGCACATTGCTACATTCACTTTCAGCCTTCATTCAGCCACCCTGTCTCAGAGGCGCATTTTTTGTTGTTGTTGTTGCACACTTTTGTTAGCCTAATGTCCTCTTGCAGCCATAGCTCTGTACTAACATCTATTTTCCAGGGGAGTTAGGCAGAGGTAGGTAGGTAGGTCAGTGAGAATAATGCTCTGTGGCGATAGCACAGCATGCACTGGAGAGGCTGGATTACTTTGGTCTGATCGAGCAGAGAGCCAGCCAATGTGCATAATTCATGAAACAAGATGAAAGTCCGCTTGCCTAGGCTGTCATCTGGATCATTAAACAGACTGTGAAAAGCTGTTGGAGACCTCCCCTCGAAAAATCCTTAATCTGAAGGTTTTGCATGTTACGGGGATAGAACGGGAAGTCTGACATACAAATAAGAGAGAGCAGCAGGATATAGGACAAAACAATCCAACTGCTTTCAATTACTTTTGTCTGGATACCTATCTGAGAGACAACAGTTGCAGCATAAGCAATAAAAATGGGAATTGTTTGATTCATTCGGTTCAAGAGCTAGTCACAAAGTTAATTAAAATATAGACTCCCAGGATTTTCACGGTGACATTTAAGATTTGTTTTTCATTACGTGATGGTAAAGAAACAGCAAAATGCTTCAACTAGGTTTTTTTATTGTCATCACTGTTGCTGCATGCACAGATAACTTATTCTAAAACAATCTTTAAAAATCTCATGCCACAAAAAGCACAAATGATTGGAGAACAATAGATGGTTTCAACTGGAAAGCAAGCTTTCCTTCAGAGATTAAAAAGAAGTTCACCCTGCACTGTGAAATTGTGAAATTGAATAGGCAAGTGGTTAAAATGGAGCACCTTTATTTCTCATTCTCTCTCACCGGTTTTAAAGCTATTGTTTTTCTACTTGGTATTGGATGAGTGTCAATAAATCGCATGGACATCATTGGTATGTAACTACATCTTGAGCAGGCAGCCACTGAAGCTATCTGACCTGAAAGTGAAGCCCCAAAGGACTAGAGTGTTCTGCCACACCCTATAGTTAATATAAACCCAGACAGCTAGGGGCCAGCCCACCTCCTACTATGCTCACTCAAGAGTGTGGGACAGCGATGTGTGATTTATCAGTGATGTGGAGATGCTGGTGTTGGACTGGGGTAGACAAAGTCAGAAATCACACGACAGTAGGTTATAGTCCAATCGGTCAGTGTGAAATCACAAGCTTTCCAATAGTGATCACAATTCCATAAGTTTTGGAATACTCGTGGACAAAGACAAGAATGGTCCTAAAGGAAGTGCGCCAAATTGGGGGAAGGCCAACTATAGCAAAATTCGGCAGGAGCTGGGGACTATGGATTGGGAGCAGCTGTTTGAAGGGATACGTGGGGGGCCTTTAAAGACAGGTTGATTAGAGTGCAGAACAGACATCTCCCTGTGAAAATGAGGGATAGAAATGGCAAGGTGAGGGAACCATGGATGACCGGTGAAATTGTGAGACTAGGTAAGAGGAAAAAGGAGGCATGCATAATGTGTAGGTGACCAAAGACAGATGAAGCTTTGGAAGAATATCAGGAATGTAGGACCAATCTGAAATGAGGAATTAAGAGGGCCGGAAGGGGTCAAGAGATATCTTTAGCAAACAGGATTAAGTAAAATCCCAAAGCCTTTTATTCTTATATAAGGAGAAAGAGGGTAACTAGAGAAAGGGTTGGCACTCTCTCAAGGACATAGGAGGGAAATTATGTGTGGAGTCAGAGCAAATGGGTGAGATTCTTAATGAGTACGTTGCATCGGTATTCACCGAGGAGAGGGACATGACAAATGTTGAGGTTAGGGACAGATGTTTGATTACTCTCGGTCAAGTCGGCATAAGGAGGGAGGAAGTGTTGGGTATTCTAAAAGGCATTAAGGTGGACAAATCCCCAGGTCCGGATAGGATTTATTCCAGTTTACCGAGGGAAGCGAGAGAGGAAATAGCTGGGGCTTTAACATTTATCTTTGCAGTATCCTTGAACACGGGTGAGGTCCCGGAGGACTGGTGAATTGCTAATGTTGTCTCCTTGTTTAAGAAGGTTAGCAGAGATAATCCAGGTAATTATAAGCCGATGAGCCTGACATCAGTGGTAGGTAAGCTGCTGGAGAAGATACTGAGGGATAGGATCTATTCCCATTTGGAACAAAATGGGCTTATCAGTGATAGGCAACATGGTTTTGTGCAGGGAAGGTCATGTCTTAACAACTTAAGAGAATTCTTTTGAGGAAGTGACAAAGTTGATTGATTAGGAAAGTTCTGTAGATGTCCTAAAGATGGGCTTCAGTAAGGATCTTGATAAGGTTCCCCGTGGAAGGCTGATGGAGAAAGTGAAGTTGCATAGGGTCCAGGGTGTACTAGCTAGATGGATAGAGAACTGGCTTGGCAACAGGAGACAGAGTAGTAGTGGAAGGGAGTTTCTGAAAATGGAGAACTGTGAGCAGTGGTGTTTTGCAGGGATCCGTGCTGGGACCACTGTTGTTTGTGATATATATAAATGATCTGGAGGAAGGTATAGGTGGTCTGATTAGCAAGTCTGCAGGTGACACTAAGATTGGTGGAGCAGCAAATAGTGAAGGGGACTATCAGAGAATACAGCAGAATAGAGATAGATTGAAGAGTTGGGCAGAAAAATGGCAAATGGAGTTCAATCCAGGCAAATGCAATGTGATGCATTTTGGAAGATCCAATTCAAGAGCGAACTATACAGTAAATGGAAAGGTTCTGAGGAAAATTGATGTGCAGAGAGATCTGAGTGCTCAGGTCCATTGTTCCCTGATGGTGGAAACGCAGATTGATCAACTGGTCAAGAAGGCATATGGCATGCTTTCCTTCATCAGTCGGGGTCTTGAGTACATGAGTTGACAAATCATATTGCAGTTGTATAAGACTTTGGTTCAGCCACATTTGGACTACTGTGTACAGTTCTGGTTGCCACATTACCAAAAGGATGCAGATGCTTTGGAGAGGGTGCGGAGGAGGTGCACCAGGATGTTGCCTGGTATGGAGGGTGCTAGCTATGAAGTGAGAATTATTTTCATGGGAAAGACGGAGGTCGAGGGGGGACCTGATTGAGGTCTACAAAATCAGGAGAGGTAGGGACAGAATAGCACGAAGCTTTTCCCCAGAGCGGGGGACTCACTTAATAGAGGTCATGAGTTCAAAGTGAGAAGCTTCACTTGACAAAGGGGTTACACTCTGAAAGCTTGTGATTTCAAATAAACCTGTTGAACTATAACCTGGTGTTGTGTGATTTCTAACTTTGATTTATCAGTGGACAGACTTAAAGTTACCTCACATCCCTGGCAGTGGTTCGTAACTGAGTTCAGACATCAAAATAACGAATCCCTGAAATTTCTGAATGTCGGTGGGGTTCTTGTTCCATTCCCCCCTTGCGTGAAACCCATTCAGAGTTCACATCCTCACCTAGAAATGATAGATCCAATTTTGGACTGCAACATTAAAGCACTGATCCTCAAAACCTTTAAAGCAATTCCATTAACAGTGGCCCTTATTTTGAAAAAATTGTGAATTTACCCTGCCATCCAGTAGATGCCTAGCTTGTATCTGTGTCCTCAATGTTTAAAACAGATCGACCTTTTTTGAAAGTTATTTCCAATCATTAAGTTCAGATGTGATGTGTATCTGGAGCAGGTAGGACTTGAGGCCAGGCCTCCTGGCCCAGAGGTAAAGATATTACTACTGTCCCACAACAGCCTCTCAAAGATTTTTTATATCCTTATTCTTATAGTAAGGTCACCTCGAACATGCCTTGTTCCAGACTGAAACATTAGGTTCCCCCACTCATTGCTCATGATCGATAGATAATATGTTGTGGGAATTTGGGTTTAGTAAGGAAGATTTTGCTAATAAAATCACAAACCAAATTCTACATCCCTTTGTCTGCCTCAGAGATGAGAATGCTTGGGTAAAGTGTTTTTAATGCATGGATAAAGTGACGGATGGCTGGAGGGAGGTTAATATTGTGCCATTACAGTACTTAAGAAAGGTTGTGAAGCGAAGCATAGAGCTATAAGTCTAATGTCAGTGGTGGATGGGATTCTGAGAGATAGGATTTACATGCAGTTGGAAAGTCAAGGACTGATTAGGGATAGTCAACATGGCTCTGTGTGTGAGAAATTGTCTCTCACAAACTTGATTGAGTTTTTTGAAGAGGTTACCAAGAAGATAGATGAAGGCAAAGGTGTAGACATTGTCTACATGGACTTTAGCAAGGCCTTCAATCTGAAAGACTGGTTAGTATGGTTATGGGATCCAGAGAGAGAAAGTCAATTAGATACAAAATTGGCCTGATGGTAGAAGACAGAGAGTGGTGTTGGAAGGTCATTAGTTGAATTGGAGGCTGGTGATCAGCTGTGTACCACAAGGATCAATGCTGGGTCCACTGTTGTTTGTCATTTATATAAACAACTTGGATGGGAATATAGGAGCTTTGGTTAGTAAGTTTGCAGGTGATACCAAAATTGGTGCTATTGGACTGTGAAAAAGGTTATCTAAGAATGCAATGAGATCTTGATCAGATGGGCCAATGGATCAAGAAGTGGCAGATGGAGTTTAAGTTAGATAAATGCGAGGTGTTGCAGTTTGGTAAGGCAAATCAGGGCAGGACTTTTACAGTTAATGGTCAGACCTTGATGAGGTTGTTGAACAAAAGATGGGAGTGCAGGTTCATAGTTCCTTGAACGTTCCAACACATGTAGCCATAGTGATGAAGAAGGCATTTGGCACACCAGCCTTCATTGGTCAGGGCATTGACTGCAATTCTAGTCAACCTGCTATAGGGAGGATGTTACTAAACTAGAAAGGATGCAGAAAAAAAACTGACAAGAATTTTGCTGCGACTGGAGGATTTCAGTTCGAGGGAGAGGCTGAATGGCCTGGGACTCTTTTGCCTTGAAGCGTCAGAGGCTGAGGAGTATCCTTATAGACCTTTATAAAATCATGAGGGGCAAAGATAAAATGAATAGCTAAGGCATTTTCCCAGGATAGGGGAGTCCAAAACTAGAAGGTAAAGGCTTAGGATGAGAGGGGAAAAATTGAAAGGGACTTATGGCAGCAACTTTTCACACATACATAGGGAGGATCTGAATACACTGGGGCTATTTTCCCTGCAGCGTTGGAGGCTGAGGGGTGACCTTATAGAGGTTTATAAAATCATGAGGAGTGTGGATAGGATAAATAAACATGGTCTTTTCCCTGGAGTGGGGGAGACCAGAACTAGAGGGGATGGGTTTTAGGTGAGAGGGGAAAGATATAAAAGGGACCTAAGGGGCAATTTTTTCATGCAGAGGGTAGTGCGTGTATAGAATGAGCTGCCAGAGGAAGTGGTGGGGCTGGTAGGATTACAACATTTAAAAGGCATTTGGATGGGTTTCTGAATATGAAGGGTTTGAAGGGATATGGGCCAAATGCTGGCAAATGTGACTAGATTTGTTTAGGATATGTGGTTGGCATGGACGAGTTGGACTGAAGGATCTGTTTCTGTGGTGTACAGCTCTATGTCTCTATGACTTTAAATGAACCCAATTCTTTTTGACCCCTTTGCTTTGCCTCTTTTTTTTTCTCTTCCCACTCTTTTTATTTCCTCCAGATCTATCTGATTGTCACATAGTTTCTTTTAAAGATAATCTTACACATTTTTGTGGGAGAGCACTTTTGGATGGTGTGACTGTTTTCCATATTAAGCAACAGAACTACAAATACAGGTCTTGAATATAAGGGGCCTGAGTAAGCCGTATGAGAAAGAGAAACAAGTCAAGATCTAAGGAAGCTGGTTTCTGCTCCAAAAAAGGAGCTACGGGATTCATTCCAGAGACAGCGCTGGGTTCCAGTTTTGTAAGCACTTTTTACAGCTTGCTATATTCAAAAGAAGTGAGATTGCCACCTGCAAAAGCTCTTATTTATTTTATCTCCTGAGTTCCCACCTTACGATGCACCAACAAGTTGGTGTACAGGAGTATGGCCCAGATTCCACAGGCTGGGTACTGAAGAGACCAATGTTAAGTCATCTGTGAAATTAGCTGTTACACATTCATTCAATTTTAAAATTTTGGAGCAGTAGACCTCCACCCTCACCTCCGTCCAAGACCCCAAAGAAGCCTTTTCCACATCCATCAGAGTTTTACTTGTGCTTCCACATGTCATTTACTGTATCCGTTGCCCCCGATGCGGTCTCCTCTACACTGGGGAGACTGGATGCCTACTCGCAGAACGCTTCAGAGAACATCTCCGGGACACCTGCATCAACCAATCCCACCGCCCAGTGGCCGAACACTACAACTCCCCGTTCCACTCCGCTGAACACATGCAGGTTCTAGGCTTTCTCCATCGCCACTCCCTAACCACCTGACACTTGGAGGAAGAACGCCTCATCATCCGTCTCGGGACTTCAACCCCATGGCATCAATGTGGATTTCACCAGTTTCCTCATTTCCCCTCCTCCCATCTTATCCCAGATCCAACCTCCCAACTTGGCAACACCCTCATGACCTTGGCTTAATTGTCCATCTTCCTTCCCATCTATCTGCTCCACCCTCCTCTCTGACCTATCACCTTCTTCCCCACCTCCATCTACCTAACTCACTCTCAACTACCTTCTCCCCAGCCCCACCCCCCTCCCATTTATCTCTCAGCCCCCGGCCCACAAGCCTCATTCCTGATGATGGTCTTATGCCCGAAACGTCAATTCTCCTGCTTCTTGGATGCTGCCTGACCTGCTGTGCTTTTCCAGCAACACACTCTCAACTTTATTGTTATTTGTTCATTGGGTGTGGATGCTGGTAACTAGGCTAGCATTTATCGAAAAAGTGAGGAGCAGGAGTAGGCCATTTGGCCCTTCGAGCCTACTTTTCCATTCAATATGATCATGCCTGATCGTCCAACTCAGGACCGTGTTCCTGCTTTCCCCCATCCTCATACCCTGTGATCACTTTTACTCCAAGGACTATATCTAGTTACCCATCCCTAACAACTATCACAATTTGCGATTGTCTGTGTGAAACAGGGTTCTAAATATATTTACATGAGTTTTTTATGATTCAGTTAGAATAACTGGCAATGATCATGAAGGTTGCTGAAGAGATTGTTCAGTAAATATGCACACAGCCAATAGTATTCTCGCAAGTGATTTTTGACACATTAATTTAAATTAATAGTTGAAGGTATGTAGTTGCAAAATTACTCCAATTTTTTTTCTCATTGGTGGGAAGTGTGATAAGATGCAATATAATGAACCGGTTCTGTAAAGCTCTTGTTTGGAATATTTATTTAACATGCTGTAATTTTAAACCACTTGTCTATCATGCTGTCCAAGGAGGTTAATGAATTGAATGAGTTGAAGGTCATCAAATAAACTGATCGTTCCTAAAATATTAAATAATCAAAGATCAAGCTACGAGTCAACACTAATTTCACTCATTTTCCTTTTTCGTTAAGTACTCTCTGGTAATCTTTGTGAAAAAAAGCTGAAGACACTGTCAGAGCAAGAGGTGACAGACATTGTCAGCTGAAAGCTTTCTACTTCCAATGTGTTCCAGATCTTGAAAAGCAATACTGTTACATTTGTTTATCAGTGAGTTACCTAACTGTCTCTCCTTCATTTTGATGTCAAAGCAATTTGTGACACCAGTCATTCGTTATCCTCAGAAATCTGCCATGTTGAAAAGACAGATTGAACACTCCAGCTCTCTGGAGCAATGCAGCCATAACAAACATTTAGACAATTGTTTACCATGCCCTTACTAGAAATAAGAGTCACAAAATCGTATATATTTTTAATAGAAAATGATAAATAGACAGAATAGTAAGAAAATATAAAAATAGAATTAACCTCTGGATGCATGATGAGTATTGGGGAACAGCTTATTTCACTAAAACTCCCACTTCAGACTGGATGGGAATTATCCTGGATGAAATCAGGTGCAGTAACATTTATGGTATGCTGCTCTTCATATCAATTGTAGCAGGCCTGTTGACATATTAGGCCACCAAATTCCTCTTGCTTCAATGCCATTTTCTACAAATAAATAGTTCCTACTAACATTTTTCCTCTGCTTTCCTGAAGATGTCAACTCTTTTTAAATGTGCTCCTGCAGGCAGCAAGGAAACACAGAAAGGTTCTGTTATCTTTGAGTGGATGCAGGAGGTTGACAAATCTCCCAATGAAGGCCTGGCTGGATGTGGCCTAGGATGGAAGCATCATCATGAATGAGTGTAATAATGGAAGCACTTCAATGAATTAGTGAGGTCTGGCAGGGGGAGTAGCGTACATGATGATAACATTACAGTCCTGCATGTCCCAAATGACAGTCCAAGACACACTGCACTAGTGCAGATACTCTCAAGTCAGTTAGCATTGGCTGGTGTTTTGAACAGGAGGCATGAGCTAGTGAGGAAGTGAACCATGTGCTGGAGGAGGTAATGGAGGCAGTGACGGTTGCAGCCAGTCCACATCGGAGGATTAAGGACAGGTCTAGCAATGCTCAACTTCACTCAGAACACCCAGTCCCAGGTACATCATTGAAGAGCAGCTACTAGGGAAGCAGACCTGACAGATACCAGCACAATTCACTCGAGGTGTTTGACATGGTTCTTCACCGACAATGAAAGGGACCATCAATGTCATGAATGGAGCTGTATCTTTGGTGTAGGAATACATGATCTCTTCCACTGAGATCGAAACATAGAAAATTGGAACATGAGTAGCTCATTTGGCCCTTCAAACCTGCTCCTCCATTCATTATGATCATAGCTGATCATCAACCCAATGGCCTGTTCCCAATTTTTCCCCATTTGCTTTGATCCCTTTACCTCCAAGTGCTGTATCCAATTACTTCTTGAAATTGTAAAATGTTTTGGCTTCGGTTTCTTTCTGTGATAGCGAATTCCAAAGGCTTACCACTCTTTGGGTAAAGTAATCGCTTCTTACTTCAGTCCTAATTGGTTAAGTCCAAATCCTTAGGTGATAAGCCTTGGTTCTGGACTCTCCTGTCATTGGGACCATCCTTCTTGCATTTAGTCCTGTGAGAATTCTACAGATTTCTATGACATAGCACCTCATTCTTCTGAACGCCAGCAAGTATACTCCAAACTGGTTCAAACCCTCCTCATATGCCAACCCAGGAATCAGTCTGGTAAATATTTGCTGTACTCACTCTATAGCAGGAACATAGAGAAATTGCACACAATATTTAAGGTGGGGTCTCACCAAAGCCTGTATAATTGCAACAAAATATCCCTGTTCCTAAACTCGAATTGTCTTGTTATAAAGGCTTCTTCATCATCTGCTGTGAGGAAGTTAGAAAGCCACAGAGGGATCCGTTCCCATGTTTTACATCTCTTCAAGGCACACTGGGGACTCAAGGGTTAAACATTCCACTGCCAAGGAGACTCACAGCAGTATCAATTGGAAGCCTGTCCTCTTACAATATAGACAGAACATCTCAGTAGGGGGGAGGCTGACTGTATCTCAGGAGCGGACCCTAGTGGAGCCACACATGTGGATTCCCCTGTAGCCTCAGACAGAGGTATTTGTCCTTCCCAGACAAGACTGATAGCCTTGGCCACAACCCTGTTAAACTGCCTCCTGCTCCCAATGTCTTACTTCCCCTCCATATTAGCATAGGTATGTGAATCCCTCATTGAGAACAGGCAAAACCCTTCTGTTTTAATCACTTCCATTCAACACATGATCATGAAGAATACGATAATCAGTCCCCGTAATCCATTCACGTGTTATCACAGGACATCAACATTCATCAGGTTTTGTAAATTCATAATTACCTATCTTAAACTATATGATCACAATTGACATGTGACTGATAAGCCTTTTGTTTGATCATTATAAAAAATACTTTCTTTGTGTGTAGGGCAGAGAGTGAAGAAGGCGTTTGGTATGCTTTCCTTTATTGGTCACAGTATTGAGTACAGGAGTTGGGCTATAAAACCTTAGTGTCAGGTGGATTAGCCAGGGGTAAATGTAGGGGAATGGATCTGGGTGGGTTGCTCTTTAGAGGGTTGGTGTGGACTTGTTGGGCCGAAGGGCCTGTTTCCACACTGTAGGTAATCTAACAAAGAATTCTTATCATGAGACCCGTGATCTGTTGAAATGGTGTAATCATCAGTTATAACAACATTCACAAAGAAACGCTTATCTCATATCCAGTGGCATGACAGGGATACTCAATTAAATGTGTGCAATTAAGTTGAGTCATACATTGCTCTTGTGCCAATTTGAATGTTTGTTGCCATGGTTCTGTCAGATATATGCCCTCTCATCATTTGGTCTGTAAACATTTCCCTCACCCCATCCTCCTCAGAGAGGGAAGGGCACTCTATATTGGTGCTCATGACCAGTGTGACTCCTGTCTGTTGCAGGAAACTGTGCAGGTTGCAACAAACTGCCATGCAAGAGATCATTGAGAGGCCATATTGGAGAGCTATCTCTGTGTAATCTAATTATGCATATTTCATGTTCTGCTCCATGGTCATCCCACTGCAGTAATTGTATGCTTCCTCTACCTTAGTATTAGGATTTTGTACTGATGGGAGCAGTCATGTCCCGGTGGGTACACCTTGTCACCCTGAATCCATCTGCAAAGATGTTTCAGTTGGCATGAAGAGTTGAGACACCTGTGACTGTCTCAGGATGAATGACTCATGATAGTTTCCTAGAACTTTGCATATCTCAGGGAGATCCTTTCGCAGTAGTCACAAACAATTTGAGTGTAGTGGGAGTTTCCTGTTCATGAATATCCTAACTGCCTGAGTCAGGTATGTGTGCAGCCTTTGGAACCCTGGTCCTATTGGGGAATTCTGGCGTTGTGCTTTTTCTGCCTGATTTGTTGTTATGAAACTAGATGTATTCTTCAGCGTGCTGGGACAAACCACTTGTCACCTGCTTGATGTATTTTTGGACTACTGACTAAGATATCCCACATGACTCCTGTAGCTGTAAGGTTGAACACCGGAGTTCCCTTCTCAACCACAGGTAATGGGTGGCTCCCATATCCCAGTGGAATCAATTCCCTCCCTGACATTCTACATGAAGGACTTCTGCCTGAAATGTCAATTTTCCTGCTCCTCGGACGCTGCCTGACCTGCTGTGCTTTTCCAGCACCACTCTAATCTTGACTCGAATCTCCAGCATCTGCAGTCCTCACGTTCACCTATTCTGCATAAGTCAAAGGCCATCCATCACAACAGACAAAGATTTTGGAGAAACTTGCATTCTGACATCTCCACGAAGCTGAGTTTCTGTCTGTACGCCCCTTAATCCAGGGCGCGCCTTCTTTAAGAATTCACCTGCCTTATTGCCCATACCTAACCTGTACATCTAAGTCCTATCACTGGCTCTTCTTTGCTAGCTGTTTCCTGTCCCCACTTGCCTGATGTAGTCTTCTCTGTCTTCCTCTTCCACCCTCATACCATCCTCATTGGAGTAGGCAAAATTTGATTGCAGACCATCCATCCCTTGTCAGAATTTTCATGGGGCAAAGACACTAACCCCAAATTGCAGGGGGCACGGGCATGGTAGAAGATACCCTTCTACCATGAATACACCTCTTCTGTTTTTACTTGCTGTACATTAATATTTTGTGATACATATACAAGGCCACCCATCTTCATCTGGACAGTCGTGTTATACAGTCTTTCTACTTTTAAATAATCCATATTAACTTCATCTGAAAATTACTGACAACTCATATTGCCTATATCTCTTTGCAGACTCTTTGATTTTCTATGTACCTTTGTTTCATCAGCAAATTTGGCTAAGTTCCTTCATCCAAATCATTAATATAGATTATAAGTATTTAAGATCCCAATCCTAGTTCCTATGGCACTTCAATAGTTACAGTTTGTCAACCTGGAAATGATCCCTTTACCTTGACTCGCTATTGTCTGTTAGTTAGCCAGTCCTCCATTCATGTTAATGCAGAAGGATCACACTCTATGTCCTCCTATTTTGTACAGTGACTTTTTAATATGGTTTCTTATTGAATGCATGCAGAAAATCGAAATACACTACAATTATCCACCCTGCCTCTGATATCATCAAATAACATTAAGAAATTTGTCAAATACAATTTCCACAAAAGTAATGAAGAGGATTGATGAGGGCAGAGTGGTGGATGCGATCTACATGGACTTCAATAAGGCATTCAACAAGGTTCCTCATGGTCAACTGGTTAGCAAGATAAAAAAATTGGAATACAGGGAGAACTAGCCATTTGAATACAAAACTGGCCAGAAAGTAGAAGACAGAGGGTGGTGATGGAGGGTTGCTTTCCAGACTGGAGGCCTGTGACCAGCGGTGTGCCACAAGGATCGGTGCTGGGTCCACTCTTTTCATCATTTATGTAAATGATTTGGATGTGAACATAGTTAGTAAGTTTGCAGATGACACCAAAATTGGAAGTGTAGTGGACAGTGAAGAAGGTTACCTCAGATTACAATGGGATCTTGATCAGATGGGCCAATGGGCTGAGGGCTGGCAGATGGAGTTTAATTTAGATAAATGTGAGGTGCAACATTTTGGAAAGGCAAATCAGGGCAGGACTTATACACTTAATGGTAAGGTCCTGGGCTGTGTTGCTAAACAAAGAGACCTTGGAGTGTAGATTCATAGCTCCTTGAAAATGGAATCCCAGGTAGATAGGATAGTGAAGGCGGCGTTTGGTATGCTTTCCTTTATTGGTCAGAGCATTGAGTACAGGAGCTGGGACGTCATTTTGCGGCTGTGCAGGACATTGATTTGGCCACTTTTAGAATAATGTGTACAATTCTGGTCTCCCTCCTATGGGAAGGGTGTTGTGAAACTTGAAAAGGTTCAGAAAAGATTTACAAGTATATTACCAGGTTTTGAGGGTTTGAGCTATAGGGAGATGCTGAATAGGCTGAAGCTATTTTCCCTGGAGCTTCGGAGGCTGAGGGGTGGCCTTATAGAGGTTTATAAAATCATGAGGGGCATGGGTAGGGCAAATAGACAAGGTATTTACCCTGGGTTGGTGGAGTCTAGAACTAAAAGCCACAGGTTTAGGTTGAGAGGAGAAAGATTTAAAAGGGACCTAGGGGACAACCTTTTCACGCATAGGGTGGTGCATGTATGGAATGAGATGCCAGAGGAAGTGGTGGAGGCTAGTGCAATTGCAACATTTAAAACGCATCTGGATGGGTATATGAATAGGCAGGGTTTAGAGGGATATTGGCCAAGTGCTGGTAAATGGGAATGTATTAATTTAGGATAGCTGGTTGGCATGGACAAGTTGGATCGAAGGGTCATTTCCATGCTGTATATCGCTATGACTTTTATGTTGACTATGCCTGATTGTATTATGATTTCCTCAATTTCCTGTTCCTGCTCCTTTTATAATAGATTCCAAACTTTATTCCAATAACATATTTTGGACTAACTGCCTTAAAGTTGCTTACGTTTTTGTATCTCTCTTTTTCATACACATGGTTGTCAGACTTTGGTTTTTAAATCCACTGTAAACTTCCCAGAATCGAGGGATTTTGAGAAGAATACAATGAAAGCATTTATTATCTCTGCAGTCATTTCCTCTCAAGATCGGAGGATGAAAAAAATCAGGTCCAAGGGACTTATCAGCCTTTAGTCCCATGAATTTTCCCAATACAATTTCTCTTGTGTTTGTGACTGTTTGAAGTTCCTCTATATTACTTCTTGATTTTTTTTTCTATTCTTAGGCATTTTTGTGTGTCATCTACTATGAAGATGGATGCGTAAGGTTTATTTACAAATGCTGCTTTTCCTTCTTCACACGGGCGGCACGGTGGCTCTGTGGTTAGCACTGCTGCCTCACAGCACCAGGGTCCCAGGTTTGAATCCTGCCTCAGATGACTGTCTGTGTGGAGTTTGCACGTTCTCCCCATGTCTGTGTGGGGTTGCTCCGGTATACTCCCACGATTCAAAGATGTGCAGGTCAGGTGAATTGGCCACACTGAATTGCCCATAGTGTTAGGTGCGTTACTCAGGGGTATACATAGGGGAGGGAATGGATGGTCAGTGTGGACTTGTTGGGCCAAAGGGCCTGTTTCCACACTGAAGGGAGTCTAATGTATTACTAATAGTTAAGTTTCACCTTTTAAGAATGAATGCTTGCTTTCGATATTCATTCCTTATTTATCTACTGTAGAAGTTTTTACTACCTATTTTTATGTTTCATCCTAGTCTTCTCTCACATTTCAAATTCTCCCTTTATTATTCCCTTAGACATCCTTTGTTGGTTTTTAAATGTTCCCAGTCCCCACCATTAATCTTTAAAGCATTGTACAGTTTATAAATTGATGCCAATATTTTAAAAAATTTGACTGTTTGACGTAGGTATGGATGGCTGGTTATCATTTATTACTCATCTCTAGTTGCTCTTGAGAAGGTGGTGATGAACTGTCCTTCTTGAACATCTGCAGTCCATGTGCTGTAGGTTGACCCACAATTCCCCGAGAGAGGGAATTTCGGGATTTTTACCCAGTGACAGTGAAGAAACAGTGATAAATTTTCTCGTCAAGATGGTGAGATTTGAAGGGGAACTTGCAGGCAGTGGTGCTCCCGTGATTCTGCTCCCTTGTCCTTCTATATGAAAGTGGTCGTGGCTTTGGAAAGTACTGTCTCAGGATCTCTGGTGAATTTCTGCAGGGCACCTTGTAGATAGTATAAATTGCGGCAACTGAATATTGGTGGTGAAGGAAGTGGAAGCTTGTGGATGTGCTGCCAATCAAGCGGGCTGCTTTGTCCTGAAGCTCCTTGAGTATTGGTGGACCTGCACCCATCCAGTTTGGAGTATTGATACTCCTGAATTCTGCCTTGTGGTGAATAGGCTTTCGGCAGTCAGGAAGTGAATCAGTCACTGCAGTATCCATGGCCTCTGATAGTTGCTCTTGTAGCCACTGCGTTTCCATGGTGAGTCCAGTTAAGTTTCCGGTCAATGTTAACCCTTAGGATGTTAATAGTGGGGGATTCAGTGATGGTAATACCATTAAATGTCAAGGGGCAATGATTAAATTGTTTCTCATTGGCAATGGTCATTACCTGGCATTTGTTGTGGCGTGAATGTTAACTGCCACTTGTCAACTCAAACCTGGATATCATCCAGATCTTGTTTTGTTGCATTTGAACATGGACTGCTTCAGTATCTGAGGAGTCGCAAATGATGCTGAATATAGTGCAATCAATCTGCGAGCATCCTCATTCTGACCTTAATAATGGAGGGAAGGTCACTGATGAAGCAGCTAAAAATGGCTGGGCCTAGGATGCTACACTGAGGGATTCCTGCAGCAATGTCCTAGAGCTGAGATGACCGACCTCCAACAACCATGACCATCTTCCTGTGTGTCAGGTATGACTCCAATCAGGGGGAAAGATTGCCCCCTGATTCCCATTGATTCCAGTTTTTCTGGGGCCCCTTGATACTGCACTCAGTTAAATGTAGGAGAAAGTGAAGCAGATGCTGGAGCTCAGAGTCGAGAGTGTGGTGCTGGAAAAGTACAGCAGGTCAGGCAGCATCGGAGGAGCAGGAGAGTCGACATTTTGGGCATAAACCCTTCATCAGGAACGAGGCTTCTGGGTCGGAGCTGAGAGATAAGTGGGAGGGGGGTGGGTTTGGGGGGAAGTTAGCTGAGAAAGCGATAGGTGGATGAAGGTGAGGGAGAAGGTGATAGGTCAGAGGGGGGAGTGATGCATGGGTCTGTTGGGCGGTGCTGAGTTGGAGGCTTGGGACTGGGATAATGTTGGGGGAGGGGAAATGAGAAAGCTGTTGAAATCCACATTTATCCTGGGTGGTTGCAGGGTCCCAAGGCAGAATAGTGAGGCGTTCCTCCTCCAGGCATCAGGTGGTAACGGTTTGGCAGTTTGGCCGTCAATCTCACCTCCCTTTTGGAATTCGGTGCTTTTGCCCATGTTTGAACCAAGGATGTATTGAAGTCAAGAGCTGAATGGTCCAGGCAAAAGCCAAATTTGGCATCTCTGAGCAGGTTATTGTTGAGCAGGCGCTGCTTAATAGCACTGTTGATGAAACCTTCCATCCCTTTAATGATGATTGAGAGTAAGCTGATGTGGCAATGACTGGCTGGGTTGGATTTGTCAGTAGACAAACATGAGGCTGGAAGACCACAGCAAGCCAGGCAGCATCAAGAGGTGGGGAAGTCAATGTTTCGGGTATAACCTTTCTTCAGGACTACATATGGAGGTAGGGGGAGCCACAGACAAAAAGAGAGAGGTCGGGTGGGGAGATTACGGAATGGTGAGGTCGTGATAGGTGAACACAGGTTGTGGGCACTACCTGATTGGTCAAGGAGAGGGATGAATCTGGTTGGTAGCTGGAAGGAAGGGTTGGTAGATGGAGTAAAAAGGAGGAGGGGGGGGGGGGCTGGAAAGGGAGCCGGGGGATGGGTGGGAAGGTTATTTGAAACTTGAGAACGCAATGTTATGTCCTATGGGCCCAGGCAGATGATAAGGTGTTGTTCCTCCAATTTGCGGTCTGATTCACAGCAGCAATGGAGGAGGCTGAGGATGGACATGTCAGAGGGGGAGTAGAAGGGGAAGTTGAAATGGGCTATGACTGGGAGGTCACGCTCGCCATTTTTGGCCTGGTGAAGATTCTCAGCGAAACAGTCACCTAGTCTACGTTGGGTCTCACTGATGTAGAGAAAGTCACATTGGGAGCACTGGATGCACTAAGTTGGCAGGTCTTACCTGGAAGGACTGTTTGGGGCCTTGGATGGAGACGACGGAGGTGGTGTACGGGTGTTGCATCTTTTCTGTTTTCAGGGGAAGGTACTGTGGGCGTTGGAGAGGTTGGTGGGGAGTATGGTGTAAACCAGGGAGTGGTGAAGGTCATGCTTTTTGTCTACAGGACATACCTGAACAACACTCCACATTGTTGGACAGGTGCCAATATTGTAACTGTACTGGTACAGCTTGGCTAGGGCAGCAGCACATTCTGGGGCACAAATCTTCAATACTATTGCTGGAATATTGTCAGGGCCCATAGACTTTGCAGTATCCAGTGCCTCCAACCATTTCTTGATGTCATGTGGAGTGAATTGAATTGGTTGAAGACTGGTATCTGTGACGCTGGAGACGATTGGAAGAGGCCGAGATGAATCATCCCACTTGATACTTCTGGCTGAAGACCACTGTGCATGCCTCAGCCTTATCTTTTGCACTGATGTGTTGGTCTCTTCCATCATTCAGGATGGGGATATCTGTGGAGCCTCCTCCTCTAATGAGTTGTTTAATTGTTCACTACTATTCATGACTGGATGTGGCAGGACTGCAGACCTGAGATCCGATCCATTTGGTGCGGGATCGGTTAGCTCTGTGTATGGTTTGCTGCTAATGATGTTTGGCACACAAGTTCGCTATTTAGTATTTGATATTTGGTAGCTCCACCAGATTGACACCTCATTTTTTTGGTATGCCTGGTGCTGCTCCTGGCATGCCCTCCTGCTCTCTTCCTTAACTTCCTTAATTAACCATGGCTGGGTAGATCCTTCTCATAGAGTGTTAATTTCTCAATGTAACATATCTTTGTGAAGAATTATGAAATATTTTCTTCAAGGTCTGCCACTACTTTGCCATTAATTGACCTATTAACCTATATTCCCATTTCACTTTAGCTAATTCTATCTTGGGGCCTTGAGTTGATTTCTGAGCGAGGCTGGCATGGATGGAGGCATAGAGAATGAGAGGTTGGTTCCTGTTCTTTTTCTCAGAGGGTGATAGATGGGATCCAAATCGATGTGGTTGTTGATAGAGTTCCAGTTGGAATGGCATGCTTCTAGGAATTCTCATGCATGTCTCTGTTTGGATGGACCTAGGTTGGATGTGTTGTCCCAGTCGAAGTGGTGTCCTTCCTCATCTGTATGTAAGGATATCAGCGAGAGTGGGTCGTGTCGTTTTGATTTAAACTTTGCTGACTGTGCTAGAGTCCTCAGCCAGGCTTTCTGCCCAGCCTTGCCCAGGGTTCGCACAGCCACGTGGACTCTGCCTGACTCCTAATTCAGCCTAGCTTTCCCACCGCCTCCCCCCCCCCCCCCCCCCACCCCCCCACACCTTCCACACCCCCCCCATCACCCCCAGGCTGAAAGTCCAAAGTCTGGGAAGCCATTTTAAATGTTTGGGCTTATGGAGCTGGATTTCTCCTGTCTTTATGCTTATGTTGTGTAATGGTTATCTTATACAAATTTATCTCTGAACAAAATAACAACAACCCTAACTGTGATTGCTGAAAATCAGAAACAAAATCAGAAATTGCTGGAACAGGTCTGGCAGCATCTGTGGAATGGAAGCAGAGTTAACCTGAAATATTAACTCTGCTTTCTCTCCACAGATGCTGCCACATTCACTTCTATTTGTACTATCAGTTCATCCACCTTGTTATGCATGCGAGATGAATTAGATAAAGAGCCTTTAAGCCTGCTTTTTATTCACTAATATCTCTTTTGTCCCTTCCAATCTCATTCTATGGTTATTGTTATTGATACTTTCTTTTCAATTCTCCAAATCTCCTGTCATATGAATCACCCCTCCCCCCTCCCCTTCAATTATTTAATCAAATGTCATTTCTACATCCCCATTTATATGATCTTCCAGAACACTGGTACCAGATGATTCAGGAAAATCCCATCTCAGTGCTACAGCCCCCAACTTCCCCAGTATTGAGGCCAGTGTTTCACGGATCAAACCATTTCTCTCTTTCTGTTCTTTCAGACATTCAGTCAACATTTTAATTTTATTCACCCTGTACTAACTTGTTCATGGCTATGGTAACAATCCAGAGATTATTACCATTTTTCATGTTAACCTTCTCATCTTCCCTTTATAGAATCGCTTTCTTAGTCCTATCTTTCCCATTGGTATTCACATGGACCATGGCAACTGGATTGAAAGTAACTCCAAGGTCATTTCCACCCCGGGGATGATGTCCTTAACCCTGGAAATCGACAGGAAACACAACCTTCATGTTAGCGAGTTTTGAGAAGGTTTGTCGCTCAGGTTGAAGTTCTGGTTTGTTCGTTGAGCTGGAAGGTTTCCTTTCAGATGTTTCATCACCATGCTATGTAACATTATCAGTGAGCCTCTGGTGTTATGTCCCACTTTCTATTTATATGTTTTGGTTTCCTTGGGTTGGTGATGTCATCTCTTGTGTCGGTGTTGTCGTTTCCTGTTTTTTTTCTCAGAGGGTGATAGATGGGATCCAAATCGATGTGGTTGTTGATAGAGTTCTGGTTGGAATGGCATGCTTCTAGGAATTTTCATGCATGTCTCTGTTTGGATGGTCCTAGGATGGATGTGTTGACCCAGTCAAAATGGTGTCCTTCCTCATCTGTATGTAAGGATACTAGTGATAGTGGGTCATGTCGTTTTGTGTATCCTAGTGTCTAGCTTTCTGCCTGTTTGACCAATATAGTGTGTGTTACAGTTCTTGCAATATATTTTGTAAATGACGTTGGTTTTGCTTGTTGTCTGCATAGAGTCTTTTAAGTTCATTAGCTGCTGTTTTAGAGTGTTGGTGGGTTTGTGGCCTACCATGATGCCAAGAGGTCTGAGTAGTCTGGCAGTCATTTTTGAGATGTCTGTGATGTAGGGGAGAGTGGCTAGAGTTTCTAGATGCATTTTATCTGCTTGTTGGAGAAATCTGTGGACTGTGTTCATTGGATACCCGTTCTTTTTGAATATACTGTATAGGTGATTTTTCTCTGCTCTTCATAGTTCCTCTGTGTTGCAGTGTTGAAATAATGTTCTAATGCAGCTTCATTTGTGGGTGTTGAGATGATTGCTTCTGTAGTTCAGTATTTGGTCTGTGCACGTTGTTTTCCTGTAGACACTGGTTTGAAGTTCCCCATTGGCTGTTTGCTCTAGTGTGACATCTGAGATTGGCAGTTTGTTGTTGTTTTCCTCCTCTTTAGTGAATTTTATGCCAGTAAGGGTATTATTGATGGTCTTGAAGGTTTCCTCTAATTTGTTTCATTTAGTGATGACAAAGATGTCATCCACGTAGCAGACCCAAAGTTTGGGTTGGATGGTTGGCAGAGCTGTTTGTTCAAGTCTCTGCATTACTGCCTCTGCTAAGAACCCTGATATCGGAGATCCCATGGGTGTTCCATTGGTTTGTCTGTAGGTTTGTTGTTGAAGGTGAAGAGGGTGGTAAGGCATAGGTCCACTAGCTTGACGACATTGTCCTTGCTGATGAAGTTGGTGGTGTTTGGTGTATGTGTCTTTGGGTCTTCCAATAATGTAGTCAGCGTTTTCTTGTCCAAGTTGACATTGATAAAGTGAATAGGGCCATTACATCAAAGGAGACCATTATTTCATCCTCTTCTATCTTGGTGTCTTTGATGGTCTTCAGGAATTCTTGGGTGGAGTGGAGGGAGTGGTGTGAGTCTTCTACTAAGTGGCATAGTCTTTGGTGTAGCTCCTTGGCTAATCTGTACATTGGTGTTCCAGATAGCGAGACTAGGTTCCCGGTTTGTGAATTTTGGGTAATCTGTGGAAGTGTGGTGTGTTGGATCTGTCTTGGTTCATTTTTTGGAATTCTGTCTCCAGATTTCTGAAGTTTTTTTTGAGTAAGGCAGTAATGCAGAGGCAGTAATTCCTGCCAAAGGCCTGGTCCTGGTCCTGGTCCTGGTCCTGGTCCTGGTCCTGGTCCTGGTCCTGGTCCTGGTCCTGGTCCTGGTCCTGGTCCTGGCTGATGGACCAGGTGTCCTGTATGTAGGTGATCATATCCCTGATGAGCTTGAGGCTCTTAGACAACTTCCTACCCGCTACAATACAGGTTTGGTCAGGGTGAATCTGTGATCCCAAAGCAGACTTGACCTGGTTGGCAAAGATCTTAGACAGGACTCTGTAATCCACATTTTGGTTGCCAATTTTTAATTTCCTCCCCCTCTCCTTCCATTTGTAGATGAGGGTGATGATAGCTTTCCTGATGGATTTGCAAGTTTTACCTGCCAGAAGCCTAATGTTGTACACCTCTAGCAGGTCCTGGCCAATCAAGTCCCACAGAGCTGAATGCAATTCGCCGCTAATGTGTCGCTCCCAGGGGCTTTACCCTTTCCAAAGGACTTGAGGGCCTTGGGCGGGTCATCTGGAGATAATGAATGGCCCAGCCACACTTGTTGCTTTTGTTTAAGACCTCTGCGATAGATGACATGGACGACTGGGGCGCTGCGCTATCTGTAGGCTTTGTCATACAGTCTCGCATCAAAGGATTTGCTGATCCTCAGGATGTCAGACTGAGCTGATGTTACTGAGCTGTCTTCTTCCTTCAGGCTGGTGATCATAGCGCTCTCTCTGTGTACCTTCTGGAAGAAGGAATGCGAACCCATCTCATCTTGCTCTACAGCGCACACCCTGGCCCAGGAAGTTATCTTGGAGGCCTCCGAGGCAAAGGGCAAGGCTTCCTGGTTTTTTACCTCCTAGAGGTCCTCCTTGACGTCGACCCCCATCATCTGCAGCAGGAGTAGGTTCTGCATGCTTTTCTGGAATTAGGACATTTCTACCCATCTCTCTCTTGCTTTCTGAACACCTTTGAGGATAAACAAGCTCTTGATGTTCCCCTTGACTGTTTCCTACCAGTCGGCTGGAGATTCAAAGAGGGTTCCAACCCGTGTAGTTCTTTTTGACTTCTCAATGTGTTCTGGGTCAACAATTTCACTTACCTGCAGGCTGCTTGTCCTGTAGGTGACAATTGGGCAGCAGGTGGCAGTGGTTAGAGAAGAACCAGCGACACATCAGTGGGTCCAACCGAGAATGCACGGGACACAAAGAGGAAATTTATCCTGAGCAGATAGACCTGACTGGTCACGACGAAGTGTCCCTGTGCTGCGCTCCAACTGCAGGGGTGCTGAAGACGTCATGCGACTTGGCGTCCTTAACAATTTCCATCAGGAATCCAGACACGGCATCCAGTTTGCTATCAGCCTCTCCGAATTATCCATCTGCAGTGATGATACAGTGGAAGTCTGTGGCCACAATGACAGGCCTGGACTTCACCAACAGCAGTGAGAGCTGCTGAAGGACTGTCAACTGCTCATTCTTTAGCACCATGCTGTACACGTCAATTAGTCTTGGGAGAACATTTCTGTACATACTGCAAGGAGGCTCCCACTCATCACCTTCTTAACCTTGGAGATGGTAAAGTTGCCTCCTTGCAGCAGAATAACCTGGCTGGAGGGACAGCAATTGTTACCCACTGACCAAATTGAAGGCTCATGGGCCTAGATGCTCCACCATTTCCTGTAGCTGTGAGGTATGGGATTCCATATTCTGATTGAAACAGGTTTGTTTTGATGTCGGCCAGGGAAGTCAATACAAACACACATCACGTAGTGGCTCTAATGCTATGCATGTTAATGCTGGCAGTTTTTAAGTCCATTTAGGATTATTTTATATTACCAAGAGTCCAAAGTCCATTTGCCCATGGCCATGCCACTCGTTGAGCTCCTGCATCACCGTGGTGTGAGCCAACTATTGCACCTTCCCAGGGCTGAGGGAGCTGACCTATTCCAGCCTAGTGGTATTACTCGGATCCAGTGTCATTAGGGGTGAGCACAAAGCCAGGAAGGTCTGCTTCTGAATCAGACCGAGCTGCTGTTGTGCTCTGCTCCTTGCACAGTGCATCGCTGGTCCTGGTGTGTGGAGCTGTACTGCAGTGGGTACCTCATGGTTCCTGATGGCTCGAGGTTGGGTTACACTGGGCTCCTCACAACATTCTGGGTTGGAGGAGTGCTCCCCTACTTCTCCCCCCCCGCAGTGCTGTATCTCTCTTTTTTTGTTGGTGGTCATCCCTTCGCACATCTTTGTCATCAGAGAATCTGCTGTTATGTCCCTTGTGCAGCTACCTCTTCCCGTTTTGCTGAGAGCCTGTGGCGGGGGGGGCCCAATGTGACTTCCTCTTTCTGTTGTCCTCCACCTTATTCAACTCCTCCTGACGCCTTCATCACTTGCTCCTTCACTGCCTCTGGCTTCTCAGGTCAAGGTTGAGTCAGTTGTTGTGCCAGTGCACTGGTTTCCTTGCTGTCCTCACCAGCCTCCCACTCCTTCTAGAGAAAGTGAGGACCGCAGATGCTGGAGATCAGAGTCGAGAGCGCGGTGTTGGAAAAGCACAGCAGGTCAGGCAGCATCCGAGGAGCAGGAGAATCGACGTTTCGGGCAAGAGCCCTTCTTCAGGAATCCTGTTGAAGGGCTTATGTCCGAAACGTCGATTCTCCTGCTCCTCGGATGCTGCCTGACCTGCTGTGTTTTTCCAGCACTACACTCCTGTCCCTCCTTCTAGGTGATCCTCATTTCAATGTTGCTGCTGGAGGGTGGCATCTCACTATTCTTTGGGAGTCCAGTTTGCATCGCCACTTCCAGCCATCTGAGCGTATGTGGCCCCCTATCTGGGGCAGACCTTGTAGAGGTGGGCCGAAGGGCCTGTTTCCACACTGTGAGTAATCTAATCTAATCTAATCTAATCTAGGTGGCCTGCTTCCTCACACAGTTTGCTGCTCTTGGTGCTGTTAGCTGAAGGTGAAGCCCGTGAAATTAAAGGCAAGGTTCAGAAATGGTCTGAGTGCCAAGAGACAGGGAGCAATGATATGGGAACAGGCTATTCTAATCAGCAGCATCTAACAACTGGTGTTCCAGCAACATTTGTACTCAGTCTTCAACTAATTACTACGTTAATTCAACAGCTTCAAGTTTAGGATGATAAAACATTAGATAATATTGTAGCAGTTCATCAAACCATAAACTTACAAAGAGATAACAAGAGATTGAAGCAAATGTGTGACATGTGTGTGTCAAATTGCAGGGTGTCCACCCACAAATATGTGTTAAACAGAATTTTGAGACGCCAATGAAGCCTATATGTGACCTAGTTTGTCTTTAAGGTCTCTGTCAAATAAATACAAACGGAAACAAAATGAAAATACAGATGATTCAGTACATACATGAAAAATTCCTGTATTTTGAATTTGTTTACACCTCACAATGGCTTGAACTTGTAAAGTGAAAGGCATTGGAAAATGTTAACAGTTAGCTCAGGAAAAATTCAGAAATACTTTTCTGCTTAGCATGTTGTCTTCAGATGAATCAGCCGTGTCACTGTGGCAATCAGAAATGTTTTCCCTGTTTTATTGCTGCACTGCGAGATCCCAGAGCATCTCTGTGGACTTTCAAATTCAGCTTGGGTAAAGATAAGCAAGTGCGAGAGCATTCATCAAACTCTCCATGATCATTAGGGATGCTAATCTTCCTTTTCGTCCATCGATATGTTTTATTCACTTTCCTGATCCAAAACCTAAAAAAAATGCTGCATGTTTTCCAGGTGGTTTTGTTTGCTTCATACTGTGCGGGTAGTATCTTGACATTTGCAAAGCAACATGGCTCCTTTGAGGTTCTTAATGAGGTTTCTGGTGCCATCTATGTTGGCACAGACCACTGCAGTGACGCTACTTCCATTTCTTATCTTTCAATATTCTGGTAAAAGATGGTAAAATAATTCACTTTCATCTACATTAAAGTGATTCTGCGTGTATACACTTTCAAGGAGGTCTTGGAATTCAATCCAGATAAAGGTGAAGTGATGGACTTGGGCGAGGTAAACAAGGCAAGGCGATACATGATGATTAGGACCTTGGAAAGCACTGAGAATCAAAGTGACCTTAGTGTACATAGAATCCCTCCAAAGAGTAATCCACCCAGACCCATTCCCCTATATTTAGCCCTGACTAATGCACCAAACCTAGGCATCCCTGAACACTACGGGCAATTTAGCATGGCCAATTCGCATAACCTACACATCTTTGGATTGTGGGAGGAAACCAGAGCACCCGGAGGAAACCCACGCAGACACGGGGAGAAAGTAAAAACTCCACACAGACAGTCACCTGAGGCTGGAATCGAACCTGGGTCCCTGGCGCTGTGAGGCAGCAGTGCTGCCCTGTAATCTTTTAAAGTATCAGGACCAGTGGATAAAATAGTTAAGAAGGCATATGGGATATTTGCCTTCATTTGTTGAGGCATAGAGTTTAAGAGCAGGGAGGTTATGCTGAAGCTGTATAAGATATTGGTTAGGCCAAAGCTGTGTGGGCAGTTCTGGAGACCACATTATAATAGATTTAGCAGGATGTTGCCTGGACTAGAGAACTTTAGTAATGAAGAGAGATTGGATAGACTGGGGTTGAATGCCTTACAACACAGGAGATTAAGAGGGGGCATGATTGAGGTGTATATAATTATGAGCAGCATAGCTGGGGAGACAGGAAAGCTTTTCCTCTTTATAGAGGGATCAATGACTGGGGAATAGATTGATAGTAAGGGGACAGAAGGTTCAGAAGAGATGCGATGAAAAGCTTTTTTTAATCCAGAGGGTGGTAGGAATGTGGATCTCTTCGCCTGTAAGGGTGATAGATGCAGAAACCCTCATAACATTTAAGAAGTATTTAGATATGTATTTACAATGCCATGGCATGTACAGCTATATGCCAAGTGCTGGAAAATTGGGTTTGATTTGTTAGGTCGTTGTTTTTGACCAGCACTGATGTGATGGGCCAAAGGGCATTTTTCTGTGCTGTAGGCCTCTGTGGCTACATCCCTAGGATGTGGGTGGGATCACTTGCCAGCCATCATGACAGATTTGACCGCCCAGTGACTTTGTGCTTTAGTGTGGCTAGGTAGATTGGTGTGATCATATAACAAGCATGCATGAGTTTGGCTATTCCAGCATTAACAGCCTGAAATATCAGCTTTCATAGGCATCCTTCGGATAGATTTGCTATTTCTACAGGTGGAATGGCTGATATATTCATCAGCACGGTGGCTTGGCTCAGTGGTTAGCACTGCTGCCTCACAGCACCAGGAACCTGGGTTTGATTTCAGCCTCAGGTGACTGCCTACGTGCTGTTTGCACATTCTCCCTGTGTCTGCGTGATTTTCCTCCGGGTGCTCCGCTTTCCTCCCACAATCCAAAGATGTGCAGGTCAGGTGCATTGGCCATGCTAGATTGCTCATAGTGTTCAGTGATACGTAGGTTAGGTGCATCAGTCAGGGATAAATGTAGGGGAATGGGTCTGGGCGGCTTACTGTTCGGACGGTCAGTGTAAACATGTTGGGCCGAAGGGCCTGTTTCTACACTGTAGGGATTCTATGAAACTGCAATTTCAAGTTATCTCATTTTGACTCATTTTAATTGAATGGGCAAAGCTGTGGTGAATGGATTTCAGTGCAGAAAATGTGACTTTGGACGTACAAAAAACAGAATTAGGTACTTTTTAAGTACTTCTAGAATCTAGAACTCGAATCAATAGAGGTCCAAAAGGTCTCTGTATTAGTTTATAGATCATTAAAATGGGTACAGAAATATATCAACTGAGAGAGTGTACCAAAAAAGGAAGTTTTCTAAAATTCATCTGTGGGACATGGGTTTCACTGGCTGGCCAACATTTATTGCCCATCCCTAGTTGCCCCTTGAGAAGGTGTTGGTGAGCTGCCTTCTTGAACCGTTGCAGTCCATCTGCTGTGTGTTGAGCCACAATGCCATTAGCAAGGGAATTCCAGGATTTTGATCTAATGACAGTAAAGGAATGGCAATATACTTCCAAGTCAGGATGGTGAGTGGCTTGGAGGGCAACTTGATGGTGCTGGTGTTCTCATACATCTGCTGCCCTTGTCCTTCCAGATGGAATGGTCATGGGTTTAGAAGGTGCTATGAGGATCTTTGGTGAATTTATGCAGTGTCTCTTGTAGATACTTCTGCTACTGATTGTCAGTGGGGGAGGGAGTGGATGTTTGTGGATGTGGTGTCAATCAAGCGGGCTGTTTTGTCCTGGATGGTGTCAAGCTTCTTGAGTGTTGTTGGAGCTGCACTCATCAGACCAAGTGGGGAGTACTCCATCACATTCCTGACCTGTACATTGTATGTAGTGGACAGGCTTTGGGGAGTCAGGAAATGAGTTACTCGCCGTATTATTCCGAGTGTCCGAACTGGTCTTAGTCGCCACTGTGTTTATGTGGTGAGTCCAGTTGAGTTTCTGGTCAATGATAACCCCCAGGATGTTGATTGTGGAGGATTCGGTGATACTAACACCACTGAATGTCAAGGGGTGATGGTTAGGTTGTCTTTTATTGGTGATGGTCATAGCTTGGAATTTGTGTGGCGTGGATGTGACTTGCCACTTGTCAGCCCAAGCCTGGATATTGTCCAGGTCTTATTGCATTTGAGCATGGACTGCTTCAGTATCTGAGGAGTCATGAACAGTGCTGAACGTTGTGCGATCATTGGCAAACATCCCCAATTCTGACCTTCTGACCCCATTGATGAAGCAAATGAAGATGGTTGAGCATAGGACACTGTCCTGAGGAGCTCCTGGAGAGATGACCTGGAGCTGGGATGACTGACATACAACAACAACAACAACCATTTTTTCAGGTTTGACTCCAACCACCAGAGAGTGTGCAGCCTTGATGTCGCCATACCTCTGGAATTCAGCTCTTTTGTCCATGTTTGAACCAAGGCTGAATGAGGTCTGTAATGTAACATTTGTTTGCATGGAAGCTGCTACCTGCAGAGAATTGATTCAGGCTTTGATGAAAAGCTACTAGAATTCAACTTAGAGGAAGTGTGTGGGGTTACACAGGAGTGGACTGCCTACTGACTCGATGAGACACCTTCTGTATCTGTTATTCCACATGTAGGTTAAGTTTCATATTGACAATGATTCACCAGTTAAAAAATAGAGATGATGGCCTTTTAGAAGGATAAAACAATAGCTTTTATTGTCGCATTCACTCAAATGAGTGCAGTGAAAAGTTTGTAATGTAGCCTCTCGGCACCATCTCAGGTACGAGGTTGTGGTGTTAGCATGGGATGATTAATCCAGAGATCCAGTAATATATTGGGGATCAAAGTTTTAATCCCATCATGGCAGATAATGGAAATTAATTTCAATAGAACTCTGCAATTACAAGTCCATTGTTGACCACAAAACTTGCCGATTGATAGAGAAACCAACCCCACCGCCCCGTGGCTGAACACTTTAACTCCCCCTCCCACTCCGCCAAGGACATGCAGGTCCTTGGCCTCCTCCATCGCCAGACCATGGCAACACGATGCCTGGAGGAAGAGCGACTCATCTTCCGCCTAGGAACCCTCCAACCACAAGGGATGAATGCAGATTTCTCCAGCTTCCTCATTTCCCCTCCCCCCACATTTTCTCAGTCCCAGCCCTCAGACTCAGCACCGCCTTCTTGACCTGCAATCTTCTTCCTGACCTCTCCGCACCCACCCCCTCTCCGGCCTATCACCCTCACCTTAACCTCCTTCCACCTATCGCATTCCCAATGTCCCTCCCCCAAGTCCCTCGTCCCTACCTTTTATCTTAGCCTGCTTGGCACACCCTCCTCATTCCTGAAGAAGGGCTCATGCCCGAAACGTTGATTCTCCTTCTCCTTGGTTGCTGCCTGACCTGCTGCGCTTTTCCAGCAACACATTTTTAAGTATTGATCCAGAAGCTCAGGTAATGTTACAGGAACTTGGAATTGAATTGTACCATGGCAAATGGTGGAATTTTAATTCACTAAATATCTGCAATTAAGATTCTAATGATGACCGTGAAACCATTGTTGATTGTTGGGAAAAACCTAAGTGGCTCACTGATGTCTTTCAGGGATAGAAATGTGCCATCCTTACCAGGTTGAGTCTACATATGACTCCAGACTCCCCACAGTAATGTTGTTGACACTGAATTGTCCTGTAAAATTGCCTAGCAAGTCACTCAGTTGCTATGAAGCCTCAAAACAAAACAAATGAACCTGAACTTGACTTCGACGGAGGCACCAGAAACGCCAATGGCACAAGGATTGCAGCAATTCGGAAAACAGCTCATCACTACTTTCTCAAGGCCAACTGGGCATGGGCAATAAGTGCTGGTCCAGCATGTGTAAATAGAACAAAAATAATGGAACAAAGGTACAGAACTAGGCTGAAGATCAACCATGACCTCATTGAATTGTGGGCAAGCTCAAGGTGTTGAATGACCTACTCCTATTCCTGTGCCCCTCCATTCCATGTATCAGTGTTGGATAAGAAGCAGCTTGGTTCAAGAATTCAGAAGCCTCATTTATTCAACCTCAGGAAGGTGAAGAGATCTTTGATTCACAATGTGCATGCCTCAGCCAGTTCATTTGCAGCTGATGTTATAAATGTCAGATGACATTTTTAATCCCTTGTAAGTTGTTTTCTCTAAATCTTGCTTCTGTTGCAAAAACTAGCATTGCTACGAGAATTGAAAAGAGAGAGCCAGACCACAAACAATAGCGAAATACCACCCAGATTTTCCATTCATCTCAATGTTTTGCATGTTTTAAGGAGAGGCAGCCATCAATTTCATACAGGTTAACTGTTGCATGCAAGTGCGTCACACTATCTACACAACATCCCGTAATCAACTACACTCAACAAATGCCTGCAGAACCTGTTTTCTTTGCTAAGGCAGACAAACATAAATAATTCCTTCACACTGAAAGGACATGCAAAATTAGATTGCAACACACCTTACTGAGTGACATTGTATACATGCTCATAGATCTTCTCCCTTTGGATCTTAGTAACAGCTAATGTCAACCTTGCTGCAATATTAATGCACGTTTGTAAGGCTGTTAGCTTAATGCAGAATAACTGAAATGGATGAAGGCAGCATTTGCATTCTGCCTGTCCAAGTCACTGGGCTATAATTAAATATGTATGAAAACACATCAAATTTATTGAGGGTGCATGTGTTAAGAATCGAATATTTGGAAGCCAAATAACTGTGAAATGGACATGTTGAAAATGTTGCCTAAAGGTTAACTATATGTCGAATTGTGCCTCAACTAGAAGCTTTCCTGGAAGTTGAGCTTTCTATCCCAGTACAGGCTGTACCAAGGATTCACAAAATGACACCTGATGGAATTTGGAAACAAGAATACAAAATACTGGGAACATTGAGTAGATCAGTCAGCATCTTTGGAAAGAAAACAGTCTGTGAATGTTTCACGTGTAAATCCTTCGCAAAGGTTTCGCAGTTTTTAAAATCAATAAAATTTACTCCTTTCCAATTGACGCTCATTCATTCGATTTGATATCATTACTTGTCAATTGTGATCTACCATCTCATTTTTAATACAATGTGATACACTTTAACTGCATTTTATTGTAATGGAAACTTGATAAACAAGAACTTGATCCCACTATTGAATTTCAATGGACCCATGCCAGTCGGTGCTAATAAACAGAGTTCCAAAGCTTGTCTCTTTATGTATGATGTTGTATCACCATCAAAACACATACACACAAATAAAGATTCCTTTTAGTTTTGATTGCGGAAAAGATCAGAGGATCTAGTTAACTCCTGCTTTTGAAGGATCTCTTGCGCACCCACGTTTAAGTCTAACCACTTCTTGAATGGTAGTGATGTTTGTAGAGAATGTGGAGACTGTGCATAGCAGAAATTATGTGGTACCAGTGCATTAAGACATTAAATACAATGATGGATAAAAGTTCTCTTTATGCAATCAGTATAGTTAAATTTGTATTTTCTGTGCTTCATGCCTATCAGGTCACACAACCATCGAGCAAATTGTGTTAACATGTCACAGGCATGGAGCCTGTAGTTTGTTTTGTCAATTATATCATGTAATGCTGTTTTACTTGAATCCATCTTTTTTTTCTCCATTATTCATTGACAGGATGTTGGTGTCAAGGGTTAGCATTTATTGCCCATTCCTAATTTCACAGAGGGCAGTATCAACCATTTTACTCTGGATATGGAGGTGCATGTAAGCCACACCAGGTAGGGATAGCACTTTCCTTCCCTGAAGGACATTAGTGAACCAGCTGGATTTTTCTGAGGACTGCAGATGCTGGAAATCAGAGTCTAGATTAGAGTGATCCTGGAAAAGCACAGCAGGTCAGGCAGCATCTGAGGAGCGGGAAAATCAATGATTCCCCACCTCCATCCACCTATTGTACTCTTGGTTATCTTCTCCCCAGCTCCACCCCCCTTCCATTTATCTCTCCACCCCAGAGGCTCCCTGCCTTCATCCCTGATGAGGGGCTTTTCTCTGAAACATCTATTTTCCTGCTCAGCTGGATTTTTCTGACAATTGAACAATGGATTCATAGTCATCATTAGATTCTTAATTCCAGATTTTTTTAAAATTCAATTTAAATTCCACAATCTACCATGCTGGGTTTGAACCCAAGTTCCCAGAACATTACCTGAGTCTCTGGATTAATAGGAGAAAGTGAGGACTGCAGATGCTGGAGATCAGAGCTGAAAATGTGTTGCTGGAAAAGCGCAGCAGGTCAGGCAGCATCCAAGGAGCAGGAGTATTGATTTTTCGGGCATGAGCCCTTCTTCATTCCTGACGAAGGCTCATGCCCGAAACGTTGATTATCTCTGGATTAATAGTCCAGCGATAATACAATTAGGCCATCATCTTTAGGTAACGGCTATTTTTCAAATCTCCCATTCGCTGTATGCAAGTTAATTTTTAATTTTTTTTGTAGCCATGTTTCTTTGAAGCTGTTATAACAGTTGGGTTTAAGAGAACAGACATATATTTGATCCCAAGGCCAAAATCAATTTTCTACAAAGAATTAATGTTTTGCGTGCATTCTCTTCCATTAATAAAATTGTAAATTCAAAAGCAAAGCAATCAGCTTCCATGCTCACCAGCTCGACAAGCAACTGTTCCATCCAAAAATTCATATAAACATGACAGTTTACAAGATTATTTATCTCAGTCTGTAAGTTAGCTCGCTGAGCTGGAAGGTTTGTTTTCAGATGTTTTGTCACTATACTGGGAAACATCATCAGTGAGAGTCTCTGGTGAAGCGCTGGTGGTATGTCCTGACTCTTTATTTATATGCCTTGGTTTCTTAAGGTGGGTGATATCATTTCCAGCTTTGTTTTTCAATGAATGTAGATAGGATCTAAATTGATGTGTTTATTGATGGAGTTCTGGTTAGAATGCAATGCCTTTAAGAATTCTCGTGTATGTCTTTGATTCGCTTGTCCTAGGGTGTGTGTGTTGTCCCAGTCAAAATGGTTTCCTTCTTTGTCTGTATGCATAGAAACCAGTGATAGTGGGTCATGTCTTTTGGTGGTCAATTGGTGTTCATGTATCCTGGTGGCAAGTTTCCTGCTAGTTTGCCCAATGTAGTGTTTTTTACAATTCTTGCACGGTATCTTATAAATGACGTTAGTTTTGCTGGTGATATCTAACCAGATTCTAACCAGAACTCCATCAATAAGTATATCAATTTAGATCCCATCTACCTTCCCTTGAAAAAAAAGAGCTGGAAATGATATCACCCACCTTAAGAAACCAAGACCTACAAATAGAGAGGCAGGACATACCGCCAGCACTTCACCAGAGGCTCTCACTGATGATGTTACCTAGTCATGGTGACGAAACGTCTGAAAACAAACCTTCAAGCTCAGCAAGGAAATTTACAGACTTATCACCAACCTCACCTACAAACCTTCTCAAAAATCACTAATTATTAATCTCAGTATCATCTTTAGTGACAGAATATTGCTGGACCAAACATGTTTGAGGATATTTAGTCAGAACTACCACTCCCACGAGTTTCCCTGGCAATGTGACATAGTGTTTCTGAGAATGGGCGAAGGAAGAGCATATTATTTGAGGCAGACACAAAGATCGGCGTAATGCTATAGAATAGTCTGTACCTTTAATGTTGACATGTTTTTCCTGCCTGCCACCAGATTCATTAAGCGATTGGCATTTCCTTTGTGTTATTATTTGCAAATGCTTCCTTTTCTGCCCTGTAGCTACGTGAACACTTCCTGAAACTTGAACACATCCTTCATTTCTCTCATTAGGCCTCCATTTGCTAAAGTCAATTTTGCCATTTAACTATTTCTTTTTTTCCAACCAGATCTTGACATATTTTATTTTTCTGAATGCACAGTTTCCCCTCCCCACCTCATTCTGTTCCTTGCTGCATGTGGTTCATCTTGTGGCAGGTGAGTGAGGGTAGACCTGTCAGCTCCAAGCTGAGGATCTCATTTAGTAAGAAAAAGCAAGCCCCTTTAAGAAGCCTCACCGCTAAAATTTAATTGCGATTGAGTACTTTCGCTAGTTACCCAAAGATAAAAGAGTGAGGTTCAAGAAAATGTGGTAAAACGTTGGTTTAGACTGAGAGTTGGAGAGCAAGGTGAGTATATGTTTATGTCTGAAAACCAAAGCTGCCAGTCTGACTGTAAAAACCTGCAAGCCAAGACATTTTGAAGAGTTTGTAGCTTTTAATGTGATGATGTAGGAGGCTGAAGGCAAGGTTGGCAGAACACAAGAGCATATTGATCAGTTTCCATGAGAATCGTTGGAATAATAACGCTTCAAGCGAAATTTGCTTGACTGCAGGGATCTAAAGAAATACTGGAAAATGAGGGGAAAATCAAATAACTCGAAGCCAAGTGAGCTCCAGTTACTTGCTAAACTGATTCAGGTTTTGAAAGGTGGCCAGATGGTCATTGAAGACCTGGCAAGAAAGAGGATTTAGTCGGTGCAGGTGGCACTCATGTTAAAACCGAGGTACCAGCTGGAAGAAGATTCACAAATAAAGAGTGGCCACCAAGCTGTGCTCACCGTCTGTTCCAAGTTGGACACACTTGACGAATTCTTGAGGGATAACAAAGAGGTTCTACTCAGTTACAAGAGAGAATTGGAAGCTGAAAGAGGAGAAAATTGTAACAGTTCATCGTAATCTGAAATGTCAGAATGGATTAGCAATAAGAAGCATTCTGTTTCCATGGAAATGAAAGCTGAACTGTAAGCTGCTTTTAAGAGACTTGAGCCAAGTGTTCGGTAACAATCTTGTGCTCAACTAATTGTTTGGTAGTAAAGAACTTGTAATATTACTGAAAAAAAGACACATTTAGAATCTTGTTCTTCTGGTCTCAGATTTGGTAAAAATGCATTTTTTTTCTATAAAGTTCCTTCAGAAATGGGTTTGAAAGCTGTATTTTTCTCACATAGCTGAGGGACAGGAGCATTCTTTGGTCCACCTAGGCAGAAAACTATTACCAAGGCAACAGTGGTATACACTGGAAAAGCAGGAGTACGTAACAAATAAACGGGTGTTGAAACTCTTAAGGATGTTTTAACTGCGTACCAATTTCTTAGTACTATGCAAATGTTTATGGTCTTGAAAAAAAAATACAATGTCCTTGTTATCTGATAGTGTATGTCACTTTGGCTCTATTATTTTGAAGTGATAATGCAGGCATGTGAATGCTCATACACTTTAAAGTACATACTTCCTCATGTACTGATTGACTTTAGAAATTTTTATTTTAAGATTCTCTACAGTGTGGAAACAGGCCCTTCAGCCCAACCAGTCCACACTGACCCTCTGAAGAGTAACCCACCCAGACCCATTTCCCTCTGACTAGTGCACTATGGGCAATTTAGCATGGCCAATTCACCTGACCTGCACATCTTTGGACTGTGGGTGGAAACCCACACAGACACAGGGCGAATGTGCAAATTCCGCACGGACAGTCATCCAAGGCTGGAATTGAACCTGCGTCCCTGGTGCTGTGATGCAGCAGTGCTAACCACTGAGCCCCTGTGCCACCTGATTAAATCTACTGATTTTCTGCTGTGTCAGAGTGTAAGAATAAAGGCAAAGTAATGTGGATGCTGGACATCTGAAACAAACAAAGAAAATGCTGGAGAAGCTGAATAGATCTGGCAGCATCATTGAAGGCAAAAACAGCTTTCAAGTCCAATAACTTTGGAAGAAGCGTTATAATTGGACTTGAAACATTAACTTTGTTTCTCTCAACGCAGATGCTGTCAGACCTGCCGTGTTTCTCCAGTATTCTCTGGGAATATTTAACAAACTGGTTAGGATTCTGATCCCAAGTAAAAGTATTACTGTTTCAAAACAAAATCTCACTTTTCAGAGGAAGGGGATGAGCCTTTTAAGAATTCATGTTTAAAAGATAAAAGAAACTGGAGTTGGTAAGTGTGGCTTAAGAGGAGAAAAATAGTTGAGAGTGAGAGACTTTTTAAAGACTGCTGAAATAAAAACAGTAAATTGCCGGGTTCTGGGGAAGAAATTGAAAGGTCTGAAATATTGACTGTTTTCTCATAAGTGCTGCAACACCTTTGAAATATTTCAAGTTTTTTTTCCAACTTTTGTTTTCAAACACTTATTTCAGATCTGATTGGGGAGGTTTCCTGAGGATAAATGGATCAGACTATCCACAATCATGGGCTGTGGTTCCAGTCTTCACAGTAGAATGAACATTACTAATACAGAGAAATAGACATGGAAAAACAGCCTGACCAGCAGCATAACACTTCAGTTTGTTAGACACAGCATGCCAGTTGCAAGGACGAGACAGATTTTACTGAATCAAACATTCAAAGGGCCTATTTTTAGAAAATAAATTCTGCTGAAAAGAACTTAACACAACAATCCAATATAACAGAGGACAGGCCTGTGTGAAATGTAATAGCCAGAAGTCGGTATTTACCTTAATCTCAGTTATAAGGGTTGTGATTTGTGATCTGCTCAAATCAGTTCAATGGGAAATGGGCAGCACATAAACTTGGGGCTGCCGATCCACTACCATGAATGAAAAACAGGGCCAGTAGGGTTCCTCACTGCCAGCTACCTCCACGCTCAGCAGAGAGACACAATTATATTGAGGGCGTGTCATGCAGCCAGTCTTCTGAACTTAAAGACATTCTGTACACCTCGAGGGAAAATGTGCTGAATTATACTGCCGTAATTTAAAGCAAGGAGAGTGGAACAGTCGGCCAGAGAGAGTCGTAGAGGTTGACAGATGTAGCACAAAAGGCATCTGTGTTGCAAGAGAAGAAATGCCATGGTTCTAAAGGAACTAAGAGGCTCTGACAGACTATATACACAGCAGGAGTAGCTATGGAAGTTAATTCCCAACATGTGGACTGATAGATCTAGCAGCAGTGTCACAAGAAGTCAAGTAACCTCATGCAAGTGGCAAAGTCATAGAATGCATGTTCACAGAGCACCAGACAATAATAACATGAATATAAATATTATATGTACATATATAAATATTTATATATATAGTAACATTGCACCACCAAACTCCATGTCGGTTCACATCCCATCATTCACTTAACAACACTTCCTGGTACTCAGGGCTCTTACCTAGCATTTAGATATGCCACCTTATTCTCACACAACAACCAATGCTGCCAGCCTCATACTCATTTCTTCCTGTCTTCACATATCCCCAATTATTGGGGAAGAAGGTTGAGAGGTGACCTAATTGAGATACACAGGATAATCAGAGGGTTGGATAGGGTGGACAGTGAGAACCTTTTTCTCGGATGGTGATGGCTAGCACGAGGGGACATAGCTTTAAATTGAGGGGTGATAGATATAGGACAGATGTCAGAGGTAGGTTCATTACTCCGAGAGTAGTATGGGCGTGGAACACCCTGCCTGCAACAGTACTAGACTCGCCAACTTTAAGGGCATTTAAATGGTCATTGGATAGGCCTACGGACGAGTATGGAATCGTGGAGGTTAGATGGGCTTCAGATTGGTTCCACAAGTCAGTGCAACATAGAGGGCCGAAGAGCCTGTACTGTGCTGTAATGTTCTATATTCTATTCAGTTTTGAAAGGCATTCAAACACAGCATACTTTCCTATGTTTTCTCTATTGATGAAGAGACACATGCAAGAAATGGCAAAGCAAGTGTAATCTTTGTCAGACTTCCAAAAAAGAGAAGTAAGTCTTCCCGCCATATTGAATATGGAATAATACTTCTGTCCACTATTGAGGCTTGAACTGGGTATTGTTAAGAAGCTTAACTGCTTGTACTACCTTTGGAAACATCCAAAGTTCAGATGACTGGACCAAATACCACACAATGAGGTGTTCATCTCATGTGATATTTCAAACATCCACACTGTATTGAGAGAGGTACAACTGAGTTGGGCTAGTCATGGAGGCAGAAAGCCTGATTCTAGCTTCCTAAAGTGAATCGTAAATGGAGGCTGTGAGTCAATGATTTGCTCCCATCGTGGTCACAGGAAGTACCACAGGAGCCCTCTGAAATCGTCACTTAAGGATTTTGATATTAACTTTAAATAATGAATAATAAATAATGAAGCACCTTTTAAAAGAAAGTGCATGTCAGAGGCCAGGAGTTGAGCGGAGGCTGGGAGTTGGAGGCCAGGAGCCTAAAACTTGTCTAAAACATAGTCTTCTCCAAGTTCTTAACCTAGTTACAAGTGAGCTTTTTGGGTGCAGAGCAACCTTAGCAGCAACCTGTGCATCCATCAAAACCAAAACCAAAGTTCCCAAGTAATGAATGTGGTTGTCTTTACCTCAGAGACAACCAGCAAACCCAAACATGGTGTGACATTGTCTCAGACACTCTCTCATGTTGGACAAATTGGCACACAATTACAGGGTAAAAACAAGGACTGCAGATGCTGGATGGCATGGTATGGTCAGAGAGCAGGTCGGCACGGTGGCGCAGTGGTTAGCACTGCTGCCTCACAGCACCAGAGACCCGGGTTCAATTCCCACCTCAGGCGACTGTCTGTGTGGAGTTTGCACATTCTCCCTGTGTCTGCGTGGGTTTCCTCCGGGTGCTCCGGTTTCCTCCCACAATCCAAATGTGCAGGTCAGGTGATTTGGCCATGCTAAATTGCCCCTAGTGTTAGGTGAAGGGGTAAATGTAGGCGAAAGGGTCTGGGTGAGTTGCACTTCGGCGGGTCGTTGTGGACTTGTTGGGCCGAAGGGGTTGAAGTGTTAACATTTTGTATACTACATCTGGACAAAGGACCCGATACCCAGCATGAGCAAAACCAATGTAGTGTACAAAATCCCATGCAAGGACTGCACAAAACACTGCATAGAACAAACAGGAAGACAGCTAATGATCCATATCCATGAACACCAACTAGCCACGAAACGACATGACCAGCTATCCTTATTAGCCACACACAGATGACAAGCAACATGAATTTGACTGGGACAACACTACTATTATAGGACAAGCCAAACAGAGAACAGCCAGGGAATTCCTAGAGGCATGGCACTCATCCATAGATTCAATCAACAAACACATCGACCTGGACCCAATATACCGCCACTGCAGCTGACAGCTGGAACTGACAACCGGAAGCGGCAGAGACAAACCACTATAAATGCCGGAGGAAAGATCACAGAAGCGCTTCACAGGATGCTCCCAAGCACTGAGGATGTCACCTAGACAGGGGATGAAACTTCTGCAACCCAAGTTCCCAGCTCGGCGAACAGAACCACAAGAACTTCATCACTTTTCTTCCAGTTTATGTCGGGAGTATTCCTACAGAAAGCAGCTCCGAGAGTCTGGAAATTAAATACGCCACACCTTATTCTCCTAAAAATCTGTTCACCATAGAAACCAACAATCTGTAAATGTGTTGCTGACTGTTTTGATCAGCTGGTGCATCATAACTGGACATGGCAATCAATGTATCTTTATTCCTGTTGACTTCAGAGTGATAATGCTGTAGTGTTGATGCAGAAGCCTGTAGGGTTATTTCATAACTCTTCAGGATTGGGATGTGATCATAGCTAAGGCCTAGTAACACATGCGCTGATGTTAAGAAAGATTGATGCCTCTGTGAAAATTCAATCAATCTCTGACAAGACAAAAGGTGTCACAGATGCTTTTCATTTTGTCCAATCACTAGGTTTATCAGATGGAAGAATTTTTTTTAACATGAAACACTTGAACCAAGTTCAGGTGCTTTTAATAATTTATTTTTCCTTTCTTCTACATGTAAGTGCCAAAATCATTAAAAGTCAATGATCAAAGGAAGCACTGCTTATAAATCCACTGGTTCCCATTCTCATTCTCCCATCTTTGTTTCTTTTGAGATCTGTTCATTAGGTGGCACAGTGGTTCAGTGGTTAGCACTGCTGCCTCACAGTGCCAGGGTCCCGGGTTCGACAGCTGCCTCAGGCAACTGTCTGTGTGGAATTTGCACATTCTGCCCGTTTCTCCGGTTTCCTCCCACAGTCCAAAGATGTGCAGGACAGGTGAATTGGCCACGCTAAATTGCCCACAGGGTTAGGCGCATTAGTCAGGAGTATATATAAGGTAAGGGAATGGGTCTGGGTGGGTCTCTGAGAGCTGGTGCTCAGACTCTGCAATGTAGAGGTTAGTCCACCAGATGACAGCAGCACCATTCCTTATCGGCAGGCTTAATATTGAAGTCGGGGCTGGATCTAAGCAAAGTCAGTCCAGAGGGAGATGAATGGAATTGGATGAGAGGGGGAGTAGAGATATTGAGGAGACCAATGCCAAATCAACAGTTCTCAGTGAGATTAGATTAGATTCCTTACAGTATGGAAACAGGCCTTTGGCCCAACAAGTCCACACCGACCCTCCGAGCGCCAGCACTCAGGTACCTCGTCCTATCTTCCCCTGGATTGTAACCCCACCATGGCACACCAGGCCATTGTATCAACTACGGTAACAGACCATAGTTCACCTGCTGATTTCTCCCCCAGTGCCTCTAAGCTGCTAGTCCCCAGTCCCACCCAGCTCATTTCTACCTCCTCCCGAAAACCACAAGCAAGACAGCCTGAGCAGACCCATTGTTCCTGCCTCACAGAACTCATCTTTTCCTACTTTGATTCAGTCTTTTCTCCCGTGGTCCAGTCCCTCCCCACGTATGTCTGTGATTCCTCTGACACTTTATGCCAGTTTCAGAATTTCCAGTGTGCAGGCTTCTCTTCATCATCGACATGCAATGCCTTTACATGTCTGCCCCCCTGCCCCCCACCAGTATGGTCTCAGGGCTCTCTGCTTCTTCCCGGAGCAAAGGCCTGAATTATCCCCACCCATCACCCTCCCCTGCTAGGCCAAACTCGTGCACATCCTCAACAACCTCTCTTTTAACTCGTCTCGTTTCTTTCAGGTCAGAGAGGTGGCCATAGGTACTTGCGTGGGCCCCAGTTATGCCTATCTCTTCATCAGCTACGTGGAACATTCCTTGCTCCAGTCCTATTCCAGCTCCCATCCACAACTCTTTTTCCGATATAGCGATGATATCATTAGTACTCCTTCCCTGTCTTGTCCGGAATTGGAAAAGTTCATTGATTGTGCTTCCAATGTCCACCCCGCCCTCACTTTCACTTGGTCTATCTCTGAGTCCTCACTTCCTTTCCTCGACATCTCTGTTTCCATTTCTGCAGATAGACTGGCCACTGATGCCCATTATAAACCCACTGACTCCCATAGCTACCTGGACTATATATGCTCACACCCTGCTTCCTGTAAAGACTCCATTCCATTCTCCCAGTTCCTCCATCTCTGTTGCATTTGCTCTGATGAGGCCAATTTCAGTGAGGCAGCTTCTGAAATGTCCACATTCTTCCTCAACTGAGGACTCCCCAGCACTGTTGTTGACAGGGCCCTCAACCGGCTCTGACCCATCTCCCACTCTTCTGCTTTCACCCTCCTCTTCCCTCCTGCAACAGCGATAGGATTTCCCTGGTCCTTACCTCCCATCCCAGCAGCATCCACATCCAGAGGACCACCAGGTGCCAATTCAGCCATGTTCTAGGAGAGCAGAAATTAGGCCACTCAGCCCATCAAATCTACTCCACCATTCAATCATGGCAGATAAGTTTCTCAACCCCAATCTCCCGCTTTCTCCCGGTAACCCTTGATCCCCTTGATACTCAAGAACTCAGGACAATAATGTTGTCCTTGACCACGTTTCCTGATATCCCTAGCACTCTTTTTCTGGATCCACAGTGTTATAAGATGCACCTCATCACCGATACCATCTCGTAACGATGGAAACCCAGGAAAATGTTTGATGATGAAATTATGCTGCAGTCTGCCTCATTTTCTTTAAAACTGAGTAAGTTCCTTTTTAATTCTGTAGCATAGAGATCTTTCACATTAAATGAAATTCTGGGCTGAATTTTATGGTAAGGGTGGTGGCACCATTTACTTGGCTGTTCAATGGTTGACTGATGTCGTCTTGGGATAGCGAAGGGGAAGTCAGATCATGTAGTCGCATCAGCTGATGTTGAAAATGCTGCCAGCCCTGTAGTGACCGGTGCCAATCCTTGACAGTTGTTACCCACCATTCTACTGGTGCTAATTCATTACTTCTACTTTTAACCAAAACAAAGAGTAAGGTTTCAGTAACAGTAGCAGAAGGAACTTCTCACCCCATGGTGAATCAATGCTTCTATCTAGGTTCTCTTCCAGGCTATGAGGATGAGATGGGAGGTTCTCTTTCCCTGAGATGGGAGGAGGAGAGAGACATCACTCTCCAACCCACTGCCCCCCACCCACAAATCCCCAACCCCTCCCCCCAATTGCACCCACCTTCCCACCTACCTCCATCATGCAAACTAACCAATGGACTGAAGCTGCAAGGGAAGTCAGCAGTCGTGGGGTCATCTGCTGAACCTGGATCCAGTTTTGAAAGTACACCATGACCTTATTCAGTTTACCAAATTCGACGTTCTCTGAGCCAGCAAGCAATCCCTTGCTTCCTATTGTCACGTGAAAGGGTGGGAGAGGGAAGAAGACACCAGACATCCTGTCAAAGGTACAGGTGTGTCTCAGTGAGAGGTGGTCTTTTCTGTTCCACACAAGGTCTCTTGAAGATGGACAAATGCAGATGACATTCATGCGGCCTCACCATGAGTCCAACTTCTTGGGACATCAGTAGAAAATGACTCACACGAGCAAAGGAAGGGCTCAGACCAGCAGTGGAGTACCACACATCTGCTTCCTGACTCCCATGGATGAAGTGACCCAGGTGCTCACTCACCTGCAAAGTTGTTGCTTGATCCAATCATCAAAGTTACTGCTATTATGTGACCAGTGTCATGCCCCATAAACTGGGACTGTCCACCCCTCTACTGAGTTCTGACATTATTCCATTATCTCCTACCTTTCTTGCCACCAAGGGCTAGCTGTCCTGATAGCTTCCGAAGAGCCCCTTAAAAATAGCTCCCATTTCCTTGCCATCTTGGTGACCAGGTGAACCCTGATGACCCCATGCATTAATGAAATGAGAAATGCTATATAAAATGACACTTACCTGGTATTTGAACTACTTTAATTGCAGAGAATAAAAGCTCCTTGTGTAATGAATTGAAGATTGGCTCAATAACAGGAAACTGAGAGTAGGCACCAATCTTTCATTTTCTGATGTGCTTGTGATTCAACTTTTTACAAATGCAAGTGACTTGGATAAAGGGATCAAAAATATGATTGTTAAATTTGCTGATGACACAAAGATAGGTAAAATAGAACAGTTTATAAATAAATATGGTTAAGTGAGCGGGTAAAAATCTACCAAATATAGCCTAATGTGGGAAAATAGGAAATTGTCAGTTTTAGCAGGATGAAAAAGCTGATAAAGTTGCCAGAAGTCCTGAGAATTGGGAGGCTTAGAGAATGCAACAAAAGAGAACAACAACTAATAAGTAAAGAGTGAATAGAATTTGAATTAAATCATGCAAAAAAAAATCATTAAAGGACAGTTAAAGCTGTCCTAGGTACTTAAAAAGGAATAAAAAATGGCTGAAAGAAATATTGGTTCAGTACAGGCAGGTTTAGGAAAATTAATAATGAGAAGTATAGAAATGACAGGATATCTAAGTGATTACTTTGTGTTTGTTTTCACTGAGGAAGTTACCAGAAAACTCCTCAAACTAGAGATCCAAATAATGAGGCAGAATAAGGTGGGGGGGGGGGGGGGGTTTGAAGGAAATTAACATCCATAAAATTGTACTGGAGAAAAATTAATGAGGTTTAAAGTGAATCAATCCCCAGGAGCTGGTTGTCTACATCCAAGACTGTTGAAAGAGGTGGCTATAGAGATTAGCTGATGCATTAGTGCTTAATTTCCGATATTCTTTAGATTCTGGAATAATTCCTGGATTGGAAGGTCACAAATATCACCTAACTATTTAAAAAAACAGCAAGAGTTAAAACAGGTAACTACAGACCTGTTAACCTTACATTTATAGTGGCTAATGTTGGTTAATTAGTGTTGGTTCAATTCCTCACTAGTTGAGGTTAGCATGAAGGAGTCTCCTTCTCAATCTCTCCCCTCACCTGAGACACAGGGAGCCTCAGGTTAAACCACCACCAGTTTTCTCTCTCTAATGAGAGAGCAGTCCTGTGTTCTGGTAAGACTAGGAGAAAGTGAGGACTGCAGATGCTGGAGATCAGAGCTGAAAATGTGTTACTGGAAAAGCGCAGCAGGTCAGGCAGCATCAGAGGATTCGCAGTAGGTTAAAATCTTTTTTTTCTGCCATTCATGAGCCATTCCTGAAGAAGGGCTCATGCCTGAAACATCGATTCTCCTGCTCCTTGGATGCTGCCTGACCTGCCGCGCTTTTCCAGCAACACATTTTCAGTTCTGGTAAGACTACACTGACTTTACCTTTACCTTCACATCAACAGTCGAGGAAATGCTAGAATGTATTATGAAAATGTGATAAATAAACACTGAGTGGGCAGAGGCAACATGGATTTGCAAATGGGTATTTATGTCGGAAGAACTTGTTGGTATGTTTTGAAGACGTTGCTACCAAAATTGGTAAAGGAGAGCCAATATGTTTAGATTTTCAGAAGCTTTTTAATAATACCCCCTACAAGAGTCTGGTTAGAAAAATGGAAGTAGAAGGGGTAGGGATAATGTGCTGGCATGGATTAATGATTGGCTAGCAGGAAGAAAACAGTGTGTAGGAATAATTGAGTCATTCTGATGTTGGCAGGCTATGGGATATCTCAAGATCAGCACTTGTGCCCCAGCTGTTCACAATATAGAGTAATGATTTTGAAATAATTGCACAAGGGCCAATATCCTATCACCAAGTCACCCCTTATTTACATGTGTAGAGTACATGCGCTCTGACCAGTCAGCTCAGAGCCAGTCCCTAGAATGAAGAGATTCTGAATCTCCTTTTTTTTTGCAGTTACAAAAACTAATATTTTATTATAGCAAATACATAACAAAAATGTAGGACGACAACTATGTCACTGTACACACAGGCAGCATAGGGCAGCATTTACAGTTCAGCATATACGAAGTTTTAGACATACCCCTTTTACTAGTGTTACCATTACATTGCACTTTTTCCCCTTAATCTAAATAATGCTTTATAACTCAATCAGGTTAAATTGGGGACAACATGTGAATTGTGCTGAAGTCCCAGAACATTACGGAAGCTACAGCATGCTTTTATAGACTAAACCTCCTGTTTATCCTTTTTTCTTCTTTTTTTTGTTTTTTTTAAAATAATTTAACCCCCACACTACCACCTAAGTGCGGTAGTGCTTATTTTTTCCCAAGCACCCATGGTGTGTGTGTGCAGGTGTGAGACACAGTGAAAGACACAAAGTGCATGAATCTTTATTCAAATTCCACCACCAGGAAGATAGGATAACACCCAGGTGGCCAGTGACAAACACTGCCCTTCACATCAAAGGGCAATGCTGTGTGATCAAACAGTGAAGGGGCGGGCAGGGATTAAATCAAAATAGAGTTGGAGGGGGAAATACAGCACTCCACTCCCTGCGGCGCCCATTTTTCCCTGAACAACTCCAGGGTGTTGGTGGACACCGCGTGCTCCCTCTCCAGGGACACCCGGGCCCTAACGTAACCGCGGAAGAAGGGCAGGCAGTCGGCCCTAACGACCCCCTCCACGGCCCGCTGCCTGGACCTGTTAATGACCAGTTTGGCCAGGCCCAGGAGCAGACCCACGAGGAGGTCTTCAGAACTGCCCTCCCTCCTCCGTACCGGGTGCCTGATGATCAGGAGCGTGGGAGCAACTGTCAGACCTATGGGGCCACTACCATTAGTCAGAGAATCATGTATCATCAAACAGGGAGATTCAAAGGCAGAGGTAGGGTCTGGTCAATCATATCCAGGGATTGCTTGTTGAGGTTGGTCGGAAAGCTGGGGCAAGTACAGTACAGGGGATGTTTTCATTTATCATTAAGGAGAGTGCATGCAGGGCACATAGGGCCAAGGGGGTGGTCACTGCCAAGAAGCATTGGGGAGTCATGGCTTAGAAGGGAAAGCAGACGCATTTGTAGGGATGGGAACAAGGACAGTGACGAGGGATTACGAAGGTTTATGGAGTTTTACAGAACATCATGGCAAACTATAGGAGGGAGGGGTCATTTGCAGGAACCACTGCCATGGCCTCCATAGGGGGAACCAAAGAGGAGCAGACTTGGCATCATTAAAATGTAATGTCAGGGTTTAGGGGCAGCAAAGACATTTGGAGGAGAAGCACAATATATTGGGCCTTCATGCTGTGTCCAAAGTATTAAAAGACATTGTTGGGAGCATAAGATAAAAACAGATATGGAGACTCTTGGAGGGGATGGGGGCAGCACCTGGTAACCAGGTTATCCTCAGTGCTGAGAGTGTCCACTGAGAGCTGCATTTCCTACAATCAATTTCCATTGTCTGGATGCTCATTGCAGCTGAAAAATGGCTCAGACAGTGCCCAGGGTGAGCAGAGATCGCACTATTTTGATTAGCGAGAGTGTGGGATTCACAGCTGCTGAACATTAGGACATTGAAGAGTCAAATACATGAAGCAGGCATTTGGAAACTCCAGCTACATTTCATTTGCAGTCATTCCCTAGTACATTTGCAGTGCGGGTGGTGAATGTGCTTGCACATTAATGGTTGGTCAAAGGTGGATTCCATTATACCATTGGCATCTGTCTAAGTAACATTGTCATCTCAGTGATGCAGACGTTAGCAGCAATAACTTAAAAGGAGGGAAGCACAATAAGCTTGGTTAGTTTGTCAATTATCTAAGACCTTTCTACTTCAAGTATCTTGATTTTGTTTTGTTCTGTTCTCATTTTGTGGTGACATGTCCAACATGTTAATGGCTTTGGTGTATACTAAAGCACAGCTATTATTTCAGATTTCTGCCATTTTGCTTTTGTTATCTGTCATGTCCATCTCTGAGTGCTGCTATCCTTACCCTGCTCTGACTTCCACAGTGTTTGTCTGTCTATCTAGTATTTTGCTACTTTTCTTTTCTGGATGATTTTCAACATATACATGTTTGATGCAGCGAGTACTAATGAACTTTACATGGAGTAAGCCCAAAAGGGGCAATTCCCTTAACTCAAATTAAAATAACACCTCCCCAATAAAGAGATTGCTTTTGGTTGCATTGTAGGAACAATCGCTTCTCCGGCTGGTTAAACATTTGAATTTATGGGAATGAATGAACTGCTTGTATTTCCAGACATTCAAGAATTATGCTGAAGAAGAACAAAATCATTACAAAAGAAAGCACACTAGCTTTTGGAATGCCGCTCCTTTATCAGGTGGTCCTCCTGATGAAGGAACGTCGCTCCGAAAGCTAGTGTGCTTCCAATTAAACCTGTTGGACTATAACCTGGTGCTGTGTGATTTTCAACTTTGTACACCCCAGTCCAACACCGGCCTCTCCGAATCATGACTACAAAAGGAAACATAGAGACTCTTGCCACAAAGAGTTTACTTATACCAAGGGCCCAGCTGCTGTTCAGCTAACGTTATTGCTGAACATTATACCATTCATATCAATTGCTTTAACTTAAAATGGTCTCAGGAGGATATTACCCATTGACGTCAACAAATACAGAAAACAATCAAAAATCTATGAGATTGCTAGCCTTTATAATGAGAGGACTAGAAAACAAGGAATGTTTCAATTTTGCACAGCCCTAAGGTTTGGCCATATCTAGAATACAGTGAACAATTTTGGGCACCACGTCTTAGGCAGGATGTACTGACTTTAGAAGGAATGACTGAATAATATCGGGCTGCAAGAGTTAAGTTACTAGGAGAGATTAAGCAAACTAGGCTTGCTTTTCCTGGAAATTAGAAGTTGGCTTGATAGAAGATTTCAGGATACTACTGAGTTCAGGTCAAGGAAGCATAGTTTAAACATCAAAATGAGATCTTCAGGAGCGGAACTTGGAAACATTTCTAAACACATAGAGTGATAGAAATTTGGAACTGTCCACTTATCCAGGCAGAGTTGATAGATTTTAGTTTCCAAAGGTCTTAAGCAATATGGGCAAAGAAACGTCTGAATTTAGACTGCAGGTCGACCAGGATCATACTGAATTGAGAGGGATAAACGGGCCGATATCATTTGCAATGATTTTCGTTGAGGGGAGGAGATTCTGAAGGGGTGATCTGTGATCCATTACCCTATTCCCAGATTTCACTCACATCTTTTAAGAGGTTTGATGATGAACCTGCACTCTGTGCTCCTAACCTGGTGATAGGCACAAGTTTCATGGCGTTGGATATTGTGGGCACAAAATTGGCTGAATGATAATAAACAGAGAGTAACAGTCAATGGATTTTTTTTTTGGAGTGGGGGAAGGTTTGTAGTGGAGCTTTACAATTCCTGATATATAATTAATGATCTGGATCTTGGGGTATGGGGACAATTTCAAAGTTTGCAATTGACACAAAAATTGGAAGAATTTTAAACTGTGAGGAGGACAGTATAGAATTTCAAAAGGACATTCAAAAGTTGGAGTGTGGGCAGATAGATGGCAGCTGAGGGAAATGTGACATGATGCACCTTGATAGAAGGACATTTAAAGACAATATAATTCTAAAGAGACTACATGAGCAGAGGGACCTGGGTGTAAATGTTCACAGGTCTTTAAAGATGACAAAGCAAGTGGAGGGAGCAGTTAGTAAAGCATGCAGGGACCTCAGCTTTATTAAGAGGGGCATAGAGTACAAGATCAGGGGTAAGGTTGACTTTGGTATAAATCACTTGTGAAAACTCAGTTTTTGTTTTAGATTAGATTAGATTCCCTGCAGCATGGAAACAGGCCCTTTGGCTCAACAGGTCCACAGCAACCCTCCAAAGAGTAACCCACCCAGACCCATTTCCCTCTGACTAATGTACCTAACACAATGGGCAATTTAGCATGGCCAATTCAACTGGCCTGCATATCTTTGGATTGCGGGAGGAAATCCATACAGACACAGGGAGAATGTGCAAACTCCACACAGACAGTGGAATGAACCTGGGTCCCTGGCGCTGTGAGGCAGCAGTGCTGACCACCGAGCCACTGTGCCGCCCCACGGTGTTGGAACAATGTGTACCGATGTGGGTGCCACATTATCAGAAAGATATGAATGTATTGGAGAGAGCGCAGAAGAGATTTACAAGACTTGCTCCAGGAATGAACGTTTTCAATTAGGAGGTTAGATTGAAGAAATTGTTACTGTTTTCCTTGGAGACAAAAACGCAGAGAGGAAATTTGATAGAGGTTTTCAAAATCATGAGCAGGTTAGATTGAGTAGAGTGGGAAAAGCTGTTGCCACTCACAAAAAGGACACAAATGAGCCAGCATAGATTTGAAATGATGTGCAAAAGAAAGAAGGGTGATGTGAGAAAAAACATTTAACTTAGTGACTGTCTACATTGCCTGGAAGTGTGGTGGAGGAGGCAGGTTCAATGAGTATCGAAGAGGGCTTTGGATGATTATTTGGATAGAAATAATGTTCAAGGGGTTGGGAAAAAGCAGGAGATTCACACCATGTATTAATGCTCACTTGAGGATCCAGTGTCAGCATGAGGGCTGAATGACCTCATTCTGCATTGTAACAATTCGGTAATTCTGTGAGTTGGGACAGCTTTTCAGAGCCTTTGTTCAAGGCATCTTAGAGATGCCATAAGTTTACATAAGGAGAGTCTTTGACATGTAAGTTAAAAAAAACCTCTTCGTTCCCTCAGTGTCAAACTATAATGCCATCCACCTGCCCATGGTCTCTTATGCCACCATGCTAAGTTAGTACCACCCATCCCCATTGGGTCTGCATCCTCCCCAAACCAAGCTATTCTTCCAGGCAATCGTCATGGCTCCTCACCCCCCCCCCCCCCCCCCCCAGGCCAAACACTGCTCCCCCCTCAAGCCCCACATCCTCCCATTCTCCGACATTCAAAAAGCTGTGCTACTACCAATAACGTTGTGACCCTTCACACAGTGGGATTCACATGCCAATTTACTTCCTACACACACTGTATTGAACCAATGAATCCATTAATCATAAAAGGATGAAAATGGGTCATTCACTGATAACTTTTGACTTGCTTAAAAAAAAACGTTTTCGGGGAATTTAAAGTGTCAATCATTCGTACCCTTTAAAGTATCAACAACAGAAATTACCAAGCATTCGCCTTTATTTTTCCTTTGTAAACAAATATTGTGTATTTGACAGAAGAAGTTAGCGATCCATAGCTGTCATCAAAGCAATAGTTTCATGGGGCTCAGCTATTTCAACAATCTGATGGATGTGTGGCTTCTCAATTGCGAACAAAGCAGAAACTCATGCTTTTGTGGTTCTGTTACATTGTCCCAGCACCATTTCTTAAAGCCTTTTTCTCAGTCATATTCTGGCTGTCACCACTTAAATCAATGTTTGTTTCACAGTGATTGACTTTGTGGTGTGCTTTTCAAATTTACCGATAAGATAAAATAATAGGTTTACTTCAGTATCCAGGGCCAGACGAACTGTTGTTACTTAATGCAAATAAAGAGAAAAAGAGTTAGTTCTCTGGTATCAAATAAACTTTAATCTTTTTCCAAACAACATGAGTCATTGAAGCCATCGAGTCATGGAGATGTGCAGCATGGAAACAGACCCTCCAGTCCAACTCGTCCATGACAACCGGATATCCTAAATTAATCTAGTCCCATTTGCCCGTATTGTGGTGGTTGATAGCACCTTTTAGGAATGACTAGGAGATGCAGAGAATTCCTCAAGACGATAGGCCTTTATTTGCAAACCAAAGCTGTGGCCATCAGAGCAATCAACCCCGAAAGACCGCAAACAGCTCGGGTACTCTAACGTTTATGTTGGTCTAAAAGCCATGCCCTATCCCTGTAGCATTAGCATAACCAATCGTACCTAAGCCTACATTATATCCCCTTAACCAATCAGAATCTGCCACAACTGTCTTCTGGATTGCTGCAGACCCTCACGTTATGCTGTGGTCATCTTCCTTTACCTTTTGTCACCTGACAGGGTGCAGTCACGCAAGGCTGACGCAAGCACTCAACCCAGACCTTACACTTACCCAACATCCCAACACGTTTACTTTGTAGTTATATATTCATATTTACCATAGCATTTGATCCATATCCCTCTACACCCTTCCTATTGATATACCCATCCAGATGCCTTTTAAATGTTGCAATTGTACCAAATTCCACCACTTCCTCTGGCAGCTCATTCCATACACGCACATTCTAGTACTTTCTGGAGTTGCGTATCTCAACCTATTTGTTTCTGCGGGTGCCTTCCCATGTCAAAAAAAATTCTACAGACCCACTGCAGCACAACTACATTTTCATATTAAAAAAAAATCAGTCATATAAGTAAATATATATCCCTCCTTAGTTTTGCTTTAGTTACTTAATACAAAACTTGCTGCCTATCACCAGGTCAAGGCTCACGTAGGATGGAGTGGTATGTTCCAGTTGCAAGTCTTCTGTTATCTGAATGAGTGATGAAGCTCTGTTACTGGCCGCTGGATAAATTGAGGTTGTGGCACTCGAAGTGTCGGATTGATAATTCACTAGCAATTAGCGAGGCTAAATCAGATGCAGATCCCTGACCAGATACTTAACAGCATGTGGCTCAGTGGACAGCACTTTCAGTTAACAGGTTCAAATGTTCAAATCCCACGCCAGAGACTTGAGCAAAAATGACAAGACTGTTGCTTGTGTGACAAGAAATCAAATGATGTAGTGGTCAGATAGGGTTGGGAGAATGGGAGAACATGTATGGAAGCTGATCAGTGCCTGCAGCCAATGTAATCAAGGCAAGTAGTGGACCAAAGTGCAATATTGTAGGGGTCAAAGCAGGGGCATAGGATGAGATGCAAAAGCTGGACGTTTATTCTATGGGGATTGAATAGGTGCCTGTACAAATATCACAAGTAGAAGAAGTTAGGATAATTCACCGTCATGGAGTCACAGACTATGTAATTTGCATTGTTTGCACATGCAGTATCAATGGTGTGAGCAGGGTCTAAACTGATCTGAAATAATTTGAACTGGAAGCATTGGCAAGAATAAGCATGGAGCTCACAAATTATGGCAAGTTTGAGGACCGTAAATCGGAATTAGCAAATTAGAAGCATCAAAATTGCCTTTGTGAGGAGAACTTGGAAACTGAATTTTGGAGTGAAGATGGATTGTTCCAAAATATATAGATCAGTTAGCAAAATATGGATAATAAAGCCAACCTCTCTTCTAAACCTTTAATCGACTTAACATTTCGGCAGATTAAAATTTGATGGAAATTACAACAGACAGGTACTAAGCAGTATTACAATCCACCTTTGAATTTGAAACTGGAAGCTAATCAGGCCAGACCTGAGGTGCATTATGTCAACTGGATGTAAGTGAAAACTCAAAATGAATTTTGAAAAGTTTTATGAAAAATATGTGTCACGTATTGAATGGGTAACAATAAAATTGCTGTTGTCAGCAGGAAAGTAAATAAGGGCAGGTTTCAGAGAAAGTGTACATGGAACAAGACAAGGTTAATGAATAAAAATGACAAGGCATGCCACCAACATTTTTAAAATGTATTACTGCTTTGATTATTCTCTCCAAAATATCCCAAAGCATTTATTTTTCTCAATTGAAAAGAAGTAATTTTGATTTATATCTGGAAGTTTATTTAATATCTAGTCAAAACTATTTCAATACTCTTTTAGATATGACTGTGGATTAAATTTTAAAAATAAGGTGATTAATTCAGCAATATGTTTTCATGGAACAAACTCCCCTGGTAGATTGACATTTAAAATGATTGCTTAATTGGTGATTTTGAGTTTAGATATGTAACCAATTTGGGAAACAAACAAATATCTATCATACTCCATGAAACTGAGTATTGGGTGTGATTTTCAATCTGAATGATCCAATTAGAACACAGAACATAGAACAATACAGTGCAGAACAGGCCCTTCGGCCCTCGATGTTGTTCCGACCTGTGAACTCATCTAAGCTCATCCCCCTACACTATCCCATCATCATCCATGTGCTTATCCAATTGGATTGCTTGTGCCAGGTTAAGGTGGTTGTGGCTATACATTGAGATCCATTTGTGTCTGATTCTCCTTGAAGAAGGACAGTTTCTCTCAGCTAATAGAATTCAAACGAAGGCTCCAAAGCTGCTTCAGGTTTAACCTAAAGCTTCAGGCAGTATATAAATAACCAATTGGATCTTATCAAAAATTAAAGAAGCTGTCCAAATTTCATTAGTCTTAGAAATCATAGTGCTGAGTTTCTGATGTCAGGACAATAACAATTAAGAAGACCAATGACAGCTTTGTCACAACACTTATTTTGAGTGGGAAAATTTACCAGATGATTAACAAACAAATGTTCGGCAGAATTCAGTCCTAATTATAGACATGGCTTATTTCAAATAGACTGCTTTTTTTCAAAGCATGGATTGACACATTGAATTTAAGTTTTGAAACAGGCCATTAAATTCAGCTCATTGAATTCTTTGAAGACGTTAAGACAAAAGAGGAAAGAAAATGAGGCTTCATTTAAATCGTGCCTTTTACATCCAGCAGACATCTCAAAGTGCTTTGTAGCCAATGAAACGTGAGGTAGGTTAGGCAATGGCTTTATCACTGGACCCTGCTAAGCCAGATGGTGGAATTTTAATCGAATAAAAATGTGAAATTAAGAGTCCAGTGATGGCTGATTGTCAGAAAAACCCATTTGATTCACTAGTGTCCTTTAGGGAAGGAAACTGCCCTCCTAACTAGATCTGGACTACATGTGACTACAGACCCTCAGCAATATGATTGACACTTAACTGCCCTCTGAGCGATAAATACTAGCCTAGCTAGTGATGCCCACATTCCATGAATGAATATAAAAAAAAGGTGATCATATGTTGGAAAATATTTTGTGTCATGACCCTACTTTGACTGTCAAAAGTGCTTGCCTGGAGATCTTCCTACGACCAGTGTCCAATTAAAGATGGTGGTAGATTGGTGGTACTGCAAGCCATTTCCATGGTCTCCAGCCTTGGCAACATGCAGTTCCGTTAGCAGAGATGAATGTGGCCATTGTACAAAGAGGAAAATGAACGTGCCTCCATTTTGAGCTATCGGCTGATTCAATTACAATTTGCAGTGGCCACATCTGCAAGGGGATCCATTGCCAGCAGCTGTAGTCCATTGATAGCCAGGGCTCTGATAAGGGTCTGAAATTGGAGGCCTCGCAGACTTCACCAGACCAGCAAACACACCACTTGCCTTTTATTGCTAGGCCTGACCCTCAAATCTGGACCACATCCACTACCAGGAAGATACTAGTGGCATGACAATCCGCCCATAAGATTAGATTAGATTAGATTAGATTACTTACAGTGTGGAAACAGGCCCTTCGGCTCAACAAGTCCACACCGACCCACCAAAGCGCACCCATCCAAACCCATTCCCCTACATTTACCCCTGCACCTAACACTACAGGCAATTTATCCAGTCCCTGTACACCATGGACATCCAGTCCCTGTAACACCATGGACATCCAGTCCCTGTAAGGGGACCTCCCATCCACCGCCTCCAACCTCATAGTCCCACAACCCCGAACCGCCCGTTTCTACCTCCTGCCCAAAATCCACAAACCTGACTGCCCCGGACGACCCATCGTCTCAGCCTGCTCCTGCCCAACCGAACTCATCTCCTCCTACCTCGACACGGTCCTGTCCCCATTAGTCCAAGAACTCCCCACCTACGTCCGTGACACCACCCACGCCCTCCACCTCCTCCAGGATTTCCGCTTCCCCGGTCCCCAACGCCTCATCTTCACCATGGACATCCAGTCCCTGTACACCTCCATCCCCCATCACGAAGGACTCAAAGCACTCCGCTTCTTCCTTTCCCGCCGTACCACCCAGTACCCTTCCACCGACACCCTCCTTCGATTGACTGAACTGGTCCTCACCCTGAACAACTTTTCTTTCCAATCCTCCCACTTTCTCCAAACAAAAGGAGTAGCCATGGGCACCCGCATGGGCCCCAGCTATGCCTGCCTCTTCATAGGGTATGTGGAACAATCCATCTTCCGCAACTACACTGGCCCCACCCCCCATCTTTTCCTCCGCTACATTGATGACTGTATCGGCGCTACCTCGTGCTCCCACGAGGAGGTTGAACAGTTCATCCACTACACTAACACCTTCCACCCCGACCTCAAATTCACCTGGACAGTCTCGGACTCCTCCCTCCCCTTCCTAGACCTTTCTGTTTCTATCTCAGACGACCGAATCAACACGGACATCTACTACAAACCGACCGACTCCCACAGCTACCTGGACTACACCTCCTCCCACCCCGCCCCCTGTAAAAACGCCATCCCATTCTCCCAATTCCTTCGTCTCCGCCGCATCTGCTCCCAGGAGGACCAGTTCAAAATACGCACAACACAGACGGCCTCCTTCTTCAAGGACCGCAATTTCCCCCCCGACGTGATCGACGATGCCCTCCACCGCATCTCCTCCACTTCCCGCTCCTCCGCCCTTGAGCCCCACCCCTCCAACCGCCACCAGGACAGAACCCCACTGGTCCTCACCTACCACCCCACCAATCTCCATGTACAGCGCATCATCCGCCGTCACTTCCACCACCTCCAAACGGACCCCACCACCAAGGATATATTTCCCTCCCCTCCTCTATCAGCTTTCCGTAGAGACCACTCCCTCCGCGACTCCCTTGTCAGATCCATACCCCCCACCAACCCAACCTCCACTCCCGGCACCTTCCCTTGCAACCGCAGGAGGTGCAACACTTGCGCCCACACCTCCCCCCTCACTTCTCTCCAAGGCCCCAAAGGAAACTTCCATATCCGCCACAGATTCACCTGCACCTCCACCCACATTATCTACTGCATCCGCTGCAGCCGGTGTGGCCTCCTCTATATTAGGGAGACAGGCCGCCTACTTGCGGAGCGATTCAGAGAGCACCTCTGGGCCACCCGGACGAACCAACCCAATCACCCTGTAGCACAGCATTTCAACTCCCCCTCCCACTCCACCGAGGATATGCAGATCATTGGACTCATCCACCGCCAAACCACAACAACGCGACGGTCGGAGGAGGAGCGTCTTATCTTCCGACTGGGAACCCTCCAACCACAGGGGATGAACTTGGACTTCACCAGTTTCTTCATCCCCCCTCCCCCCACCTTGTCTCAGCCGAATCCCTCCAGCCCGGCACCGCCTTCCTGACCTGCAGTCTTCTTCTTGACCTCGCCGCCTCCACCCTACTCCGACCTATCACCCTCACCTTGACCTCTTTCCACCTATCACATTTCCAACGCCCCTCCTCCAAGTCCCTCCTCCCTACCTTTTATCTTCTCCTGCTGAACACTCTCTGCTCATTCCTGAAGAAGGGCATGTGCCCGAAACGTCGAATCTTCTGTTCCCTAGATGCTGCCTGACCTGCTGTGCTGTTCCAGCAATAAAGTTTCAGCTACAGGCAATTTAGCATGGCCAATTCACCTGACCTGCACATTTTTCGACTGTGGGAGGAAACCGGAGCACCCGGAGGAAACCCACGCAGACACGGGGAGAATGTGCAAACTCCACACAGTCAGTCGCCTGAGTCGGGAATTGAACCCGGGTCTCTGGCGCTGTGAGGCAGCAGTGCTAACCACTGTGCCACCGTGCTGCCCACTTAATTGCCACTTAATTATGTTTTAGGTTCTCACTACCGCTGGAGGGTAGACAAGGACAATATAGTCAAGACCATGTTAGGGGTGGCACATTGGCTAACACTTCTGCCTCACAGTGCTAGGGACCTGGGTTCAATTTCAGCCTTGGGTGACAGTATGTGTGGAGTTTGCACATTCTCCCTGTGTCTGCGTGGGCTTCCACGAGATACTCCAGTTTCTTCCCACAGACCAAAGACTGGCCATGCTGAACTGCTCTGTAGTGTGCTGGGTAGGTGGGTTAGCTATGTTAAAGGCAGAGGTATGGGGATTGGGTTGGAGGAGAGTGGGTTTTAGTGGGATGCTCTTTGCAGAGTTGGTATGGCCTCTTTCAGCATTGTGTTTAGATTTCCAATAAGATTTGATAAGGCATGACCTAATGGACTAATGTTTTGATTAGAGCATATGGAGTCAGGGAAAATGAACGGAATTTGTAGCAAACTCACTGAGAGGCAGGAAGCAGACATGAGGAGTAAAGGCCAGCTATTCAGTGCAGCTGAAAATGTTGATGCACAAATCAATGCAAGGAATATTGTTAGCAATTTATATTAATGATTTATACCTTGAAATCAGAAGTCACAAATTCTACATTATTAGATAGCGCCAAATTATGGATGTGTGTGTACATGTGATGTTGGGGGTGGTGGGTGTTGTTAAATTGGTTCAAAATGCAAACAAAAGGCTGTGAATAACCTTGTAAAATGCTTACATAATTGTCAAACTCATTTAACTTGGATCAGTGTGAGGCGCTATATTTTGGGAAGAAAAATCCAAATTATTTGGAAAATAAGAATCTGAATGGACAGACGGACAAAGTAGTCTGAGAGTACAAATTCATAAACCACTACAAGTGCAAGTTGTTCAAACCATAACTGTAGAAAAATCAGCGCTCATATTTATTTCTGTGTGCAGAAAATTGCCATGTAGAAAAGTTATGCTAAGTTGGTATCTAACATTGCTCAAGTTATATACAGTAATTGGAGTACTCTGTGCAATTCTGATCATCGTATTACATAAAGGTTATGAATTCATAGAATTCCTACAAGCCCTTTGGCCCAACAAGTCCCCTCCGGCCCTCCAAAGAGCAACCCACCCAGCCCCATTCCTCTACATTTATCCCTAACTAATGCACCTAACCTACACATCCCTGAACACTATGGGCAATTTAGCATGGCCAATTCACCTAACCTATGCATCTTTGGACTGTGGGAGGAACCCAGAAGAAACCTGCACAGATATGAGGAGAACATGCAGACTCCGCTCAGATGGTTGCCTGAGGCTGGAATCGAACTGGGGTCCCAGGCGCTGTGAGGCAGCAGTGCTAACCACTGAGCCACCATGCCACATACCATGCCACTGTAAGGACACTGGAAGATGCACATAAGATTTACAAGGATAACACCAGTATTGCAAAGTCCTACCTATCAGATAAAGGTTGGTTTCTTTGCTCTTGAAACGAAAATACTGAGGGGTGATTGAATAGAGGACCTTAAATGATGAAAAATAGAGTGGGTACCAAAAGTATGTTTCTTCTTCAAAACGAGAGAGCGACAACATACAATAGTCACCAAAAATCTAATAGGGAATTCAGAAAAAAAGACTTCTTTACCAAAGAGTAAAGTGCTGTGAAATTGTTTACTGCAGGGACTATAGAAGTAAGTATTGAGAATAACGGAATCCAAATAAACATTGAACTGAAAAGGGAATGGAGGATCTACTGATTGAGTTAGATGACCAATGATGAAAGGAGGCTTGATGTGATACATAAACACCAGGCCTAAAAGGGCTGAAAGGTCTGTTTCTGTGCCTGTGCTGTATGTTCTATACAATGAGAGGTGCTGCATTTTGGAAAGGCAAATCAGGTCAGGACTTATACACTTAATGGTAAGGAGAATGTTGGTGAACAAAGAGACCTTGGAGTGCAGGCTCATAGTTCCTTGGAGGTGAAGTCTCAGATAGATAGGATAGTGAAGAAGGTGTTTAGTATGCTTTCTTTTATTGGTCAGAGTATTGAGTTAGTAGTTGGGAGGTCATGTCGTGGCTCTACAGGACATTGGTTAGGCCACTGTTGGAATATTGTGTGCAATTCTGGTCTCCCTCCTATAGGAAGAATTTTGTGAAACTTAAATTAGAATACAGTATAGAAACAGGCCATTTGGCCCAATAAGCCCACACCGAACCTCCTAAGAGTAACTCATTCCCCTACCCTATATTTAGCCCTGTCTAATGCACCTAACACTACGGACAATTTAACATGGCCAATTCACCTGACCTGCACATGTTTCGACTGTGGGAGGAAACCGGAGCACCCGGAGGAAACCCACGCAGACACGGGGAGAATGTGCAAACTCCACACAGTCAGTCGCCTGAGTCGGGAATTGAACCCGGGTCTCTGGCGCTGTGAGGCAGCAGTGCTAACCACTGTGCCACCATGCCGCCCACTTAATTGCCACTTAATTATGTTTTAGGTTCTCACTACCGCTGGAGGGTAGACAAGGACAATATAGTCAAGACCATGTTAGGGGTGGCACATTGGCTAACACTTCTGCCTCACAGTGCTAGGGACCTGGGTTCAATTTCAGCCTTGGGTGACAGTATGTGTGGAGTTTGCACATTCTCCCTGTGTCTGCGTGGGCTTCCACGAGATACTCCAGTTTCTTCCCACAGACCAAAGACTGGCCATGCTGAACTGCTCTGTAGTGTGCTGGGTAGGTGGGTTAGCTATGTTAAAGGCAGAGGTATGGGGATTGGGTTGGAGGAGAGTGGGTTTTAGTGGGATGCTCTTTGCAGAGTTGGTATGGCCTCTTTCAGCACTGTGTTTAGATTTCCAATAAGATTTGATAAGGCATGACTTAATGGACTAATGTTTTGATTAGAGCATATGGAGTCAGGGAAAATGAACGGAATTTGTAGCAAACTCACTGAGAGGCAGGAAGCAGACATGAGGAGTAAAGGCCAGCTATTCAGTGCAGCTGAAAATGTTGATGCACAAATCAATGCAAGGAATATTGTTAGCAATTTATATTAATGATTTATACCTTGAAATCAGAAGTCACAAATTCTACATTTTCAGATAGCGCCAAATTATGGATGTGTGTGTACATGTGATGTTGGGGGTGGTGGGTGTTGTTAAATTGGTTCAAAATGCAAACAAAAGGCTGTGAATAACCTTGCAAAATGCTTACATAATTGTCAAACTCATTTAACTTGGATCAGTGTGAGGCGCTATATTTTGGGAAGAAAAATCCAAATTATTTGGAAAATAAGAATCTGAATGGACAGACGGACAAAGTAGTCTGAGAGTACAAATTCATAAACCACTACAAGTGCAAGTTGTTCAAACCATAACTGTAGAAAAATCAGCGCTCATATTTATTTCTGTGTGCAGAAAATTGCCATGTAGAAAAGTTATGCTAAGTTTGTATCTAACATTGCTCAAGTTTGTACAGTAATTGGAGTACTCTGCAAGGTTATGAATTCATAGAATTCCTACAAGCCCTTTGGCCCAACAAGTCCCCTCCGGCCCTCCAAAGAGCAACCCACCCAGCCCCATTCCTCTACATTTATCCCTAACTAATGCACCTAACCTACACATCCCTGAACACTATGGGCAATTTAGCATGGCCAATTCACCTGACCTGCACATCTTTGGATTGTGGGAGGTAACCGGTGCACCCGGAGGAAACCCACGCAGACACGAGGGAGAATGTGCAAACTTCACACAATCACCCGAGGCTAGAGTCAAACTCGGGTCCCTGGCACTGTGAGGCAGCATTGCTAATCACTGAACCACTATGCCACCTTGAAAGGGTTCAGAAAAGATTTACAAGGATGTTGCCAGGGTTGGAGGATTTGAGCTATAGGGAGAGGCTGAATAGGTTGGGGCTGTTTTCCCTGGAGCGTTGAAGGCTGAGGGGGTGACCTTATAGAGGTTTATAGGATCATGGGGGGCATGGATAGGGTAAATATACAAAGTCTTTTCCCTGGGGTGGGGGAGTCTTGAACTAGAGGGCATAGGTTTAGGGTGAGAGTGGAAAGCTTTTAAAGGGACCAAAGGGACAACTTTTTCATGCAGAGGGTGGTACGTGTATGGAATGAGCTGCCAGAAGAGGCTGGTACAATTGCAACATTTAAAAGGCATCTGGATGGGTATATGAATAGGAAGGGTTTGGAGGGATATGGCTGGATGCTGGCAGTTGGGAATAGACTGGGTTGGGATATCTGGTCGGCATGGACGAGGTGGACCGCAGGGTCTGTTTCCATGCTGTACATCTCTATGACTCTAATTCCATATAACTTGTTTATGGCAGCATTTATGTTGCAGACACATCTCCTTCCATCTCATTTTATGTAACCCGTCATCAGACACTTCTATTCCTTTCCTCATCATGTATTACCGAAAGCATCTCCTTAACCATAAACACATAAAAATAATGTACTTCTACGTAAAAACCTTCTCTTTTTCAATCATGATGGAACTATTGGAAAGCTGCATTCTTAATGACATTTCCAACCACTCCTGCAGCAGATCAAACCACACTTCACCTGAATCAGCTCTGTAATTAGTTACAGTTCATAAGCAACAGCTGATGTGAATAGAATCACCCTCCAAAGAGTCATTCTGCCATGCTGGTAAAATCAATCAAGGTGAAAGGTGTGGAGAGTGAAATCAGACTAATCTCTTTATTTTAATGACAACGTCCTTAAAGTCACAGCTGAGGCAGCCCTTGTTCTTTTCACAGTAACCAGAATATGACTGCTTTATTATGTAAACTACACTGTTGTCAATATTTGGATAAATGCAGGATGATAATTACTAGTTTAATTAAGAGCACTCAGATCACTTATTCTGTTTCTCACATCAGCTACTCACTAACCTTCCTTAATGTATTGCTAATTAGTGCCATTGAAATGTTACTTCTGAAATGTTCAGATTTTATTAGTCTACAGTAGAACCTCAATTATCCGAACATCAATTATCTGAATTTCAGATTATCCGAGCAAGATCCCAAGGTCCCGAGAAAACAGCATTAGGTAACTCAGCATTCAGTTATCAGTTAAACGGCATTATGATGTGCATTGCCAGATAACTGAGAAATGTTTGATAACCAGCACTCAAATTACCGATTGTTTACGATAGATCAGTTATTGGTTAAACAGCATTGCTGGAATACCAAGAAATATTTGGGTAACTGGCACTCATAAATTACCACTTGTTTCTGGTTATCCGAATGATCAGTTATCCGAACAAAATACTCCCGGTCCGTCTCGTTCGGATAATTGAGGTTCTACTGTAATGTCTTGCTGAAGTTTTCCAAATTTCTGCAATTTCCAATTTTCAAACTCCAATGGGAATTCTGTATGTGTCGTCTGTCCCTCACAATCCTGTCCCGTCTCTGGAAGGTCAAGTTGATAATTGCACCATCACTTTTATATAAATTGGGAGAAAAGTTTGGACATAAAGCATGGCATCAAAACAAAGAAGATTGTGTTTGGCTTGTGAGGCCTCAAAAACCAGTCCATCATCTACAAGGCACAAGGCAGGAGTGTGATGGAATAACTCCCCACCTGTCCAAGTGGGTGCAGCTCCAACAACACTCAAGAAGCTTGACACTATCCAGGACAAAGGAACCCATTTAACTGGCACCACATCCACAAACATCCCCCACCCGTCCTCAGTCACAACAATGTGTATACTATCTACAAGGTGCAGTGTAGAAATTCAACGAAGGTTGTTAGATTTGCACCTTCCAAACACACAAACCTTTCCATCCATTAGCAGATACAGGTGGGTCTGTTATAATGGGTATTTTGTCAACACAAATTCGTTGTAACATGATTGGCGAACGCTGTTTCTACAGCACTAACGTTTGAAATGTGCTTTGGCTGTAATGAGATCACAGCACCAATATTTTAAATGCTGTTTCTAAAGTGCGATTTTTCTACAATGAGGGTTGCACAAGGACACAACCATCTCATTATAGAAGAGCTGACTGTACATGAGAACACCACCACCTGCAGGTTTCTTTCCAAACCACTGACTGTCCTGAGTTGGAAATATATTGCCCGTATTTCATTGTTGCTGGGTCATAATCCTAGAATTCCCTCCCTAAGATGAAGGCAGCTCATCACCATCTTCTCAAAGAAAACTAGGGATGGGCAATAAATGCTGGCCAGCCAGCAAGGCCCAACTCCCACAAACTAATAAAATGAAATGTTATGATACCAATGGAGGAAGCAGTGCGGCCCGTGTAGGTACCATATTTCTCCACAGAATGAATGCTGCATAGTACTGTTTCAAAATGGTGCCATTTAAATAAATGCATTCCTCCATTAACTCCTGGCAATGGAAACAGGGTGCGAAAATTGTAAGCCATGTTTGTTGTGACTGCCACCACCAGGTGGAGCCACAAGCATGTACGTTCAGGAATGCAGCATCACAACAGTTGACGGTATCATCCTTATCTATGCTGACCTGAAACCCTGCATGGGTGTGAAATTTCTATCAGGCATTTTGCCATCTGTCTGAGGAATGGATCTGGGCAAGGGGGTGGGGGAGAGTTGGCAAGGGGTTGCTGGGTGGGGGGCACAGGAGGGGACCAGGCCCAATTGCTGGGCACAGCCTCCTGGCCCTGTAAAAGGCAGTCCCCAAGCTGTGCAGTGTCTGTGTAGTGTCAGATGGTGAGACATTTTTAACTGGCAAAGTGGACGGTTGTCGGGGCCATATTGGCTAATTGAAGGCGGGTCTAAGTTCTAGAAGGTATGGTGAGGAAAATGGGACAAACAGCAGTGCGATGCTTCTCTGTTCCAGTACCATTGCCAGATAACTTCCAAACAGACTTATATTTTATTAGAATAATCCACTTCAATGTTTGCAGTCTCCAGTATGGAATACCTAATGGAAGAAATCAGGTTCGGTATTTATATAGCACCTTTTGCAACCTCCAGACATCCAAAAGTTCTTTGCAGCCAGAAAGTAAGGAGAACTACACTGTTACCATTTCAAAACAGAACCATGAGATCTTTCACATCCACTTGAAAACACAGAGCCTCAAATTAACAGCTCATCCTGCAAGATATTGCTTCTGATGGTGCAGCACACTCTCAGTCAACCGCGTTGTATGTTCTGTAGTCTGTGGAGTGAGACTTTAACCAACAAAGATCGTGAGTCAGTGGCATTTAGCTATGGTTGAAACGGAAGATTTATAAAGAAACTACTAAAATGAAAAAGAACGGTGGATGTCGGGGGTCTGAAACAAGCTTAAACAGAAATTGCTGGAGATTTGCATCCATCCTGAAGGAGGGTCATTGGACTCAAAATATTAACACTGTTTTCTCTCCACAGATCCTTCCCTGACCTGCTGAGTTCCTCCAGCAATTTCTATTTCCGTTTAGAAAGAAATAATGGCAAGAAAAGTTGCATGGAAGAGAGAGAGAGAGAGAGATCAAGAAGATAAGGAATAATAAAGTCAGGAAGGAAGAAGATGTTAGTAGAAAGACTGAATGCTTTTTCTTCTATTTCAATGTAAAATGCGTAGAATATCACCTTAGACCAATACATTTGTACTTATATTTGATCCCTAATAAGCTTTGAAGCACAAGGTCACCTAGGTCCCTCTACACAGCAGCATGATACCATTTTTTACTATTCAAATAATAGTCCTTTTTACTGTTTTTCCTATCAAAATGGATAACTTCACATTTATTAACATTGTACTCCATCTGCCAGACCTTCGCCCACTCACTTAAACTATCCATGTCCTTATGCAAACTTTCACATTCCTCTGCCACTCATCTACCACTCAAACTTCCACACTTTGCCACTCATCTTAGTGTTATCCACAAACGTTGACACACTACACTTGGTCCCCAACTCCAAATCATCTATGTAAATTGTGAATAATTATGTCCCAACACTGGTCCCTGAGGCACACCACTAGTCACTGATTGCCAACCTGAAAAGAACTGATTTTCCCCCACTCTTTGCTTCCTGTTAGTTGACCAATCCTCTAACCATGCTAATACATTACCCATAATGCCATGCATCTTTATCTTATGCAGCAGCCTTTTGTGTGGCACCTTGTTGAATGCATTTTGCAAATCTAGATACACCACATCTACTGGGTCCCTGTTGTCCACCAATCTCGTAATGTCTTCATAGAATTCCAGTAGATTAGTTAAGCATGACTTGCCTTTCATAAATCCATGCTGCATCTGCCCAACAGTTTTTTTAAGGCCCAGTTTCTGACCTGAAATGTTCACAGCTTTTGGCACATGCAGAGCAGTAACCTGTGTCACAAAACTTAAAAAAAAACAAAGAAGCAAGCCATAGTTAAAATACAGATTAAGAGAAAATGGCTGCAGCTTTTCCCCATCCCAGTCCCTGTCAAGCAAAATTAGATTTTGTTTCATACTCAGTGGTTGAACTATAAAATAGCTACAGGTTAGTCCAGTAAGCCAGCACACTTACATGTCACTATGCTTTTATCCGCGTGGAGAGAGTCTGTTTCAAAGTGTATACCAAAATAAATGTCTTGGAAGATCAGAAAAAAAAACTCTCAGCAAAAAATTTAAAAGCTTTGAAGGCATAATTTGAACTCCAGGTATACATCATGTATGGATTGCACATGCTCAATATTAGGGACAAAGGTTAAAAACAGCCCACTGACCATTGATGAAGGGTTTCCTGATGAAGGGCTTTTGCCTGAAATGTCGATTTTCCTGCTCCTCGGATGCTGCCTGAACTGCTGTGCTTTTCCAGCACCACTTTAATCTTGACTCAACATTTAGAGTATTGGCCGCAGTTCTGGTCGCCACATGATAGGAAGGATGTGGAGGCTTTGAAGAGGGTGTAAGAGAAGTTTATCAGGATATTGCCTGGATCGGAGTGTATTAGGTACAGGAAAGGTTGGAAAAACTTGGATTGTTTTCATTACAGCACCAGAGACTGAGGGGAGACCTGATAGACGTATGTAAAACTTTGAGAGGCATGGATAGGGCAGTTGGTTGGAGTCTTCTTCCCAGGGTAGAAATGTATAATACTAGGGGACATCGGTTTAAGGTGAGAGGGAAAAGTTTAAAGAGGTTCTTTTACACAGAGGGTGTTAGATGCAGTGAATACGCAGGGGTTAGAGATTATAGACCATTTGCAGGCAGCTAGGAATAGTTTAGAATGGTATTGAGGTCATGACAAACATGATGGGTGAAAGGGTCTGTTCCTGTGTTCAAACCAGGCAGCATGAATGTCTGTCAATAACTTGGACAAATCAAGCATGGGTAGAGAGATATTGGAAAAAGGTTCAAATGATCCAAATTATACCTTGGAGCAACTTCAGGGTCAAAAAAAGAAAAATGTTTTGTAACTACTGCAATGGAAACTGCAGAATGGGAGCATCGAATGAATCTGATGTGCCAGATCGGGAGGAAGCCATGTTACTTGTATGATGTCGAACTTGGGTATCTCAACAATTACAAAGAGTGCGTGTAAACCTATTTCCTGTTTGTTGTGAAAAGGGATGCTTGAATTGAAGTGGACAATTGAAATTTACAAGTGTCATTTCTGATCTGTGTAGTCATGTGACCTCCATCATGAGACACACACACACTGCAGGCCCACATTTTAGGCTCACTTAAATAAAGACCAAGTGTGGAACACACTGCTGTGTTGTACCTTCATAACAGCTTGCCTCATCAGTTACAATCCAAAGATCATGTAGGGAAGGTGGGGAATAAATGGGAGCACAGATCAGGCTGAGATATTCTGACATTATCATTCTAGTTCCACACTAACTTACTTCTATTTTCTAAACCTACTTTTTGTTAGGATCAGTATTTAGACTCCAGCAGCCACTTGTGGAGCAGAACAGGCCTGGCTCCTGTTTGGTTTTGCAATATCCAGTTGGTTGGAGGGAACCTAAAACAATTTCCTTGATATACATATGTCAAAGGCCTAATGCCTATTTCAGGTGACCTCCAGTGCTATCCAATCATTGTGTGGGATTGAGATAGTAGTCTCAGATTGAGACAAAATGTACTTTTTTCCTCTGTTTTACATTTATAACAAATGCAACCAGTTACAATTGCCACTATGACATGTAATCATTGATGGCCAGTCACAGAGACTTTACATTTTCCAATCTGTAGCAAAAATATTCATGCAACAAATAAGATGCACCATTCTTTGCTTTAGTGATTGAAGTAAATAACATAACTAAGTACCAAATAGAAGCAGAAGAAAGAGGCGCATGTTCACTGGTTGAAACTTATACAAAGGAAATGTTACCTAACATTCAAAGAGAAGGCTTGTTACTACCTTCCAAGGCAACAAATGTGTCTTTAGGAGAATCTTCCATTCCCAGAGTCCAAAAATAGCACCAGATGTGGAGATTGCTAAAATAAGGAGTTATCATGTCAAGAGAAAGCTAAAAAGGAATCTAATTCAAGGGCAAAACACAATGACAAAAATGCCAACTAATTCACCAGGAGCTAAAACTCCAAAGGGTGGAATTGAATGTTATAATGAAACACTTTGGGGCATTTGATTACAAGAAAGTGTAATGCAGACAGAAATCATTTCAGTCCAGCGGTTATATAATGGTGATGTGTAAAATATTTTACTTTTCTGTAACATTAATACTTTTCCCAGAGTGTGTCAAGAATAAGAAGGGCTTATATTTTATGGTCAGTGTTGAAAAAGGATGGAACCTGTTGACCATGAGGTAAGGCTTACTGTAAAATCCAGTGATTCCCCCGTCCAACTCTATTTTGATTTAATTCCTGCCCTCCCCTTCACTGTTTGATCACGCAGCATTGCCCTCTGAGAAGGGCACTGCTTGTCACTGGCCACTTGGGTGTTTCCTCTCTTCCTGGTGGTGGGATATAAATAAAGATTTACTCATTTGTTGTTTTCCGACACCTGCACACACACGAAATGGGTGCTGGGGAAAAATAAACACTACCGCTGTCAGGCGATAATGTGGGGAAAAAAAAAGAAAAAAAAAGAAAATCCAGTGGTATCTTCAGAGTGAAGTTTACCTTTATCGCCTTGGCGAAGTATTGCGCCTGATTGCAGCATCTTTATGGGAACTTAAAAAGTTTATTCTTTCATGTGAAGTGGGTGTTACTGCCAGGGTCAGCATTTGTTACTAATCCCTGACTATCCACTCAGAAGGTAAAAAAACAATAAGACTGGCAAATGAGACATATTAGTCCCACTTGTCGTACAGATCTTTTAAACAACTTGTTCAGGCATGTTATGAGACACCTATTGGACAGGTGTGATTCAAACTGATACCTTCTGACTCAAAGATAGGGACATTATCATTTCACCACAGGAGTCCTCCCACTTCTTGTATAGTTCAGAAGGAGGACTAGTATGTTAATTTCCAAGAATAACTTTTTTCTAAACTGGCTTTTCCTTCTTGAGAAGGGGATGATGAAAGCCTGCTTGAACTGTTGCAGTCCATCAGATATCTGCAGCAGTCGAGATTGTGGTGCTGGAAACACACAGCAGGCCAGGCAGCATCCGAGGAGCAGGAGCATCGACGTTTCACGCAAGAGCCCTTCATCAGGAATTCCTGATGAAGGGCTTATGTCCGAAACGCTGATTCTCCAGCTCCTCGAATGCTGCCTGACCCGCTGTGCTTTTCCAGCACCACAATCTCGACTCTGATCTGCAGTCCTCACTTTCTGCTGATATCTGTAACAGTTTGGTACAACTGAGTAGTTTCCTCAGAAACAAAGTAAAGAAACAACCACATTGCTATGAGTCTAGCTTTCAATCTCTTGCCCGAAATGTTGATTCCCCTGCTCCTCGGATGCTGCCTGACCAGCTGTGCTTTTCCAGCACCACTCTCTTGACTCTGATCTCCAGTGCGCACTTTCTCCTGATAACTGTAGTAGTTTCCTCCGAAACAAAGTAAAGAAACAACCACATGGCTGTGAGTCTAGCTTTCAATTCCAGATATAGTACGAATGTACATTTGTCTAACTGCTGGATGTGAACCCGTGTTTCCAAAGCATTATTCTGAGCCTATAGATCACTAGTTCAGTGAGAATCACAGTGTAGAGCTGGAGTGATGGTATCAGACTGTCAAAGGTATTTCTGTCAGGTCCAAAGGCGTAATACCATTGGTGTGCTCTCAACAAACTCAAAAACCAGCCAATAACGTAACGTCATGCAAGAATGGCAGATCAAACATAATGTGGAAAAGTATGAGGTGACTGACTTTCGTAGGAGCAACAGATGTACAGAATATTTTCTAAATGGTAAGTGATTAGAAATTGTAGCTTCACAAGGAACCTGTTGGCTTCATCAGTGAGTTACTGAAGTGTGAAAAGCCAGTATAGCACGCGATTAGCAAGTGTAATGGTATGTTAGCCTTTATTGCAAGAGGATTTGAGTATGGGAGCAGCAAAGCCTTGAATCAATTGAACCTCAGTTAGTTTGCACATGGAGTACTGTGTGCAGTTCTGGTCCCTTCTGTTCGGAAGGGTATTATTGTCAATGAGCAAGAGCAGCAAAAGGTCACTAGATCTTTTTTTCATGGAATGGCAGGACTGTCTTATGAAGAGAAATTGGAGAAACTGTGTCCGTATTCTTGAGAGTTTTGAAGAATGAGAGACAGCCTCATTGAAACCTACAAAAAAGGGGCCGATGGGGAAGATGTAAGTGAGATGTTTTCCCTAAAATAAAAGAAAGAATAGTGGATGCTGAAAATCTAAAACAAGTAAACAAAATTGCTGGGGCAACTCAGGAGGTCTGGCAGCATCTGTGGAGAGAGAAAAACAGTGTCAACATTTTGAGTACAGTGACCCTTCTTCAGAACTGACTGTATCTAGGAAGAAATTAGATTTATCTTGATGGCAGGGGATGATAGGGGAGAAGGAATGATTGGATTGTTGGAGACAGAGACAGAGAGTGAAGAAAAGTTAGGTCGACAAAAGGATAGTTGATTGTAAGCCAGGGAAGAAGAGAAGCTAGATGGGTGATCATGTGGACTGTGAAAGGGTGAAAATGGGTTAGCTGTGCTAAAAGCAACCTACGTCATGACCCACTCAGTCTCCATGGTCATCTTAATATTTCTTCTTCCCTGGCCGAATATCAATAATCACTTTGTCAGCTTAACTTTTCCTTTGTCTCTCTGGGCTCTGTTTCCACCTATCTGCTCACTCCTTTTCCCTGCACCTTCTGTCCTCAAGACAAATGCCACTTTTTCCTCAATGCTATCAATTATGAAAAAGGCACATGGGACTCAAAACATTGACTCTATTTCCCTCTCCGCAGGTGCTGCCAAATCTGTTGAGTTTCTCCAGCAATTTCTGAAGATGTTTTCCCTGGTTGGTTCATCTAGAACCAGGGAATACAATTTCTAAATGAGATGAGGGGTTTTTTTTTATTATGATAGTGGCGAATCTTTGGAATTCTTTACCCTAGATGGTTATTGATGCTTAGTTATTGAATAGGTTTAGAGCTTATTTCTAAATATGTCAAAAGATATGGGTATAATAGAAAGAAAAAGGCATCAAAGGGGATGATCATAATGAATAGTGCAGCAGTCTTGATGGACTGCTCCTATGTTCCTAGAAGATGCATCAAAGAAAATTTCTTGTCAGTCACAAAACCAGTAGTACCATGGAAGGAGACTGCTCAAGATGCAGCCATCCAGAAAAGGTATTGTGGAAGAAGGGCATAGGGCACCTATTGACCAGAAATGGTCACTGAGATGTGTGACATCATTCAGCAAGATGTACAATGACGTGTATTTGGAGTAAACCCCATGCCAATGAATCTCAAGGTTAAGTGACACTCAGTTTTGTCATAAGCAGTGGAATCCAGGGATCAACAGGTTACCATATAAGTTCATAATTCCCAATATCCTCTTCTATCGTCCAGATGAGATCATACATTTGTCCACAAGTGATGACAGCAGTCTGGAAAATCACCAGGTATTCCGGCCACTCAGTTTCCTAGAGCCCAAAAAGATTATTCATTGATATGCAAGTAGAACTCCCAGCCAGCAGCACTTGCAAATTTCAAATTGTTTCCCTTTCGATACTTGCAAGTGGGGTGTGACCCTCAGTTGACAAACCATGCCGGGCTGAGCATGTATGTGTGCAGTAAGAAATGAAACAACTATTCTGGAAAGTTGAGGCTGTGCTGCAAGCTCTTCCTGATGGTGTGAAAAGCAGTTGGAACACCTACCCAGACACACTGCACTGCGAATTGATGGTGGATTTCACCAATGAGGTGCTTGCCCTGCTGCTTGAATGCAAATGACTCTGATTTGCATATGTCTCTGATTTGCATCTGTCTCTGATTTGCATATGTTGCTGATTTGCACCGTTGCTGACACTTCACATTTGAATTTGAATTGGGTGGGGCCTACAAAAAGCAAAAGTATTAGTGGCAGCCACTTCTGATTCTGCCATTGGGAGTAATGTGCCACAGTTAAAATTCTGCTGACAGTATTCACAAACAAGGGACACTATCAAACAGGCCTATTTTTATTTCTTTCGGCCGCACGCGAAGGTTTGGAGAACAATAGATTACGTATTAGGCAAAAGTGAGTACTGTAGATGCTGGAGATCAGAGTCGAGATTAGAGTGGTGCTAGAAAAGCACAGCAGCTCAGGCAGCATCCGAGGAACAGGAGAATCAACATTTCAGGCAAAAGCTTGATGAATGAAGGGCTTTTGCCCAAAACATTGATTTTCCTGCTCCTCAGATGCTGCCTGACCTATTGTGCTTCTTGACTATGTATGATCCATGCTCTGTTGTTTGCATTTTTCTGTTGTATAGAATAATAATGTAAGAAATTAACCACAAGTGACTAGAATTGAAACATTCTTCTTATTACATTTTTCCAATTAACTGCTATTTATCTTGATTTGCTATATTTTTCACACCACTCAACACAGTGAGGGAGAATGCAAGGGTAGATTTGAATCTTAAGGTCAATTATTGTTACTCAGTTCAAACAGATTTCAATGAAGTCTGTTTTCCTCTTAAAGATCTGGAGTTGCTGATCTCTGTTATCTTATCTTTGATCTGTAGCCTCATCTTGCATCTCACAGCGTACCACTGCTCAACTCCAGCCCGACATGAGGCTGAACAGGCCATCTGACTGCTGAGAACCAACAAGCTGTCAGCACAAATGGAATTCCCACTGAAATACCAAACACTGTAGCGAAGCACTCTCCGCATGTACATATGACCGCATCTGGGAAGAGTAGAGCATGCCTGTGGACTTCAAGCAATGTTATAACTGTGACCATCTTTCAGAAAGCAGATAAGGCTAATTGTGGTAATAGAGCAGTCATTACAAAATTTTACTCAACTGCCTTCTCTCAGTGGCTGAGGAGCTCCAAGTGAACGCACAATGCTGATTCCATCCATTAAGAGGTGCCTTGGACATGACCTTCACAGCAAGCCAGATCCAAGAACAGAGCAGAGCAGCAGCATTATTGTTTATACATGGTCTTCTTTGAGTTCAGGGAGGAGAAAGTGAGGACTGCAGATGCTGGAGATCAGAGCTGAAAAATGAGTTGCTGGAAAAGCGCAGCATGTCAGGCAGCATCCAAGGAGCAGGAGAATCGACGTTTCGGGCATTAGCCCTTCTTCAGGAGGCTTATGCCCGAAATGTCGATTCTCCTGCTCCTTGGATGCTGCCTGACCTGCTGCACTTTTCCAGCAACACATTTTTCAGCTTCTTTGAGTTCACACAGGCTTTCAACTCTGTTAACTGGAAGCGATTATGAAGCATCTCCCTCAAATTTAGTTGCCTACAGACATTTGTCACCACTCTCCATCCCCTTCAGCTCTTGATGTTGCGCCGACCTGTGAAACCAATCTGAAGCCTATCTAACCTACACTATTCCATTCTCCTCCATATGCCTATCCAATGACCATTCGAATGCCCTTAAAGTTGGCCAGTCTTCTACTGTTGCAGGCAGGCCATTCCACACCCCTACTACACTCTGAATAAAGAACCTACCTCTGACATCTCTCCTATATCTATTACCCCGCATTTTAAAGCTATGTCTCCTCACGTTAGCCATCGTCATCTGAGGAAAAAGGCTCTCACTGTCTAACCTATTCAACCCTCTGATTATTTTATATGTCTCAATTAAGTCACTTCTCAACCTTCTTCACTCTCTGCTCATCTACACGACCAAGAATCTTACCATTAGCCCAGTACTCTGCATTCCTGTTGCTACTTCCAAAGTGAATCACCTCACACTTTTCCATATTGCACTCTACTTGCCACCTCTTGGCCCAGCTCTGCATCTTATCTATGTCCCTCTGTAACCTGCAACATCCTTCGTCACTATCCACAACTCCACCAACCTTAGTGTCATCTGCAAATGTACTAACCCATCTGACAACATGGAAGCTCTGATCCTCAACAAAGTATACAGCACAGAAATGATACAAGTGCGATCTGGATCAAGTCAGGTTAGGCCGTTGTATTAATATTCTTCTGGTCTTCGTTGCTGCAACATATCTGTGAAGCTTCCCATTTGTGTACGTACGCACACAGAGGCTGAGCTCCAAACATTCATCAATGTATTAGAGAGGAAAATGAGGGAGTTGGCCTTAGAACATCCATAGGAAAACAGTCTGCTCCTGCCGCAAAACATTGTCCTCCGACTATCAAGATCCACAGTGAACCTTTGTACACTGGATCAATTCTCATAGCTTCAGAGCTCCCTTTCTATTAAGTCAGATATGGATGATGAAATTCCACATCACCTCCAGTCAAACCTTTGACTGTCTGAGGAACAGAGTAATTTATGAAAAAGTCCTCAAATGCAGTACCAAAGTTGTGGTCTACAGGTTAGTACTATAACCTGTCTTTCTATATGCATTGAGGATATGGACAATGTACAGAAAGCATCCCAAACCTCTGGAGAACATCATCAGCAATGGCTCTGGAAATCCTGCAGATCCAATGACGTGAGTGCCAAGTGAATGATCCATCTCAGCCTCCTCCAGTGGTCCCCAGCATTAAAGATACCAGTCTTCAGCCAATTCAATTCAGTCCATGTGATATCAAGAAATGATTGGAGATACTGAATACTGCCAGAGTTATGGGTCCTGACAACATTCTGACAATCATACTAAAGACCCGCGCGCCAGAAATTCTGCTCCCCTCGCCCAACTGTTCCAGTACAGTTACAACACTGACAATGTAGGAAATTGTCTGCATCTACCTGACAATGCAGAAAATTGCCCAAGTATGTCCTGTACATAAAAAGCAGGACAAATCAACCGTGCCAATTACCGCCCCATGAGTCAATTCTTGATCATCAGTAAAGTGATGGAAGGTGTCATCAACAGTACTATCAAGCAGCACCTGCTCAGCAATAACAGGCACTGTGACACCCAGTTTGGGTTCTGCCAGGGCCACTCAGCTCCTGACCTCATTACAGCCTTGGTTCAAACGTGGACAAAAGAGCTGAACTCCGGAGGTGACGTGAGAGTGACAGCCCTTGACATCAAAGCGGCATTCGACCGAGTGTGGCATCAATGAGCCCTAGCAAAACTGGAATCAATGGGTATCAGAGGACACACTTTCTGCTGGTTGGAGTCATACTGTGGTCGTGGTTGTTGGAGGTCAGTCATCTCAGCTCTGAGAGATCTCTGCAGGAGTTCCTCAGGGTGTCCTAGGCCTCCAGCTGTTTCATGAATAACCTTCCCTCCATCATAAGGTCAGAAGTGGGAATGTTTGCTGGTGATTGCACTGTGTTCAGCACCATTCATGACTCCTCAGATACTGGAGCAGTCCATGTTCAAATGCAACAGGATCTGGACAATATTTAGGCTTGGGCTGACAAGTGGCAAGTAACATTTGTATCACACAAATGGCAGGCTATGACCATCACCAATAAGAGACAATCTAACCACTGCCCCTTAGCATTCAATAGTGGTATCATCACTGAATCTTCCACCATCAATATACTGGGGGTTATCATTGACCAGAAACTCAACTGGACTCACCACATCATCACAGTGGCTATGAGGCCAAGTCAGAGTCTAGGAAAACTGTGGCCAGTAACTCATCTCTTGACTCCCCAAAGCCTGTCTACCATTTACTAGGCACAAGTCAGGAGTATGGTGGAATACTCTCCACTTCCTGAATGAGTGCAGCTACAACAACATTCAAGAAGCTTGACACCATACAGGATAAAGCAGCCCACTTGATTGACATTACAACCGCAAGCATCCACTCCCTCCACCAGTAGCAGCAATGCAGAAGCTGCACTGCAGAAATTCACTAAAGATCCTCAGACAGCACCTTCCAAACACAAGACCACTTCCATCGAGAAGGACAAAGGCAGCAGATACATGGGAATGCCACCAACTTCAAATTCCCCTTCAAGCTACTCATCATCCTGACTTGGAAATATATTGGAACTTTATTGCTGGAACAGCACAGCAGGTCAGGCAGCATCCAGGGAACAGGAGATTCGACGTTTCGGGCACAGGCCCTTCTTCAGGAATGAGCAGAGAGTGTTCAGCAGGAGAAGATAAAAGGTAGGGAGGAGGGACTTGGAGGAGGGGAGTTGGAAATGTGATAGGTGGAAAGAGGTCAAGGTGAGGGTGATAGGTCGGAGTAGGGTGGAGGCGGAGAGGTCAAGAAGAAGACTGCAGGTCAGGAAGGCGGTGCCGGGCTGGAAGGATCCGGCTGAGACAAGGTGGGGGGAGGGGGGATGAAGAAACTGGTGAAGTCCAAGTTCATCCCCTGCGGTTGGAGGGTTCCCAGTCGGAAGATAAGACGCTCCTCCTCCGACCGTCGGGTTGTTGTGGTTTGGCGGTGGATGAGTCCAATGACCTGCATATCCTCGGTGGAGTGGGAGGGGGAGTTGAAATGCTGTGCCACAGGTTGGTTGGGTTGGTTCGTCCGGGTGGCCCAGAGGTGCTCCCTGAATCGCTCCGCAAGTAGGCGGCCTGTCTCCCCAATATAGAGGAGGCCACACCGGCTGCAGCGGATGCAGTAGATGATGTGGGTGGAGGTGCAGGTGAATCTGTGGCGGATATGGAAGTTTCCCTTGGGGCCTTGGAGAGAAGTGAGGGGGGAGGTGTGGGCGCAAGTGTTGCACCTCCTGCGGTTGCAAGGGAAGGTGCCGGGAGTGGTGGTTGGGTCGGTGGGGGGTGTGGATCTGACAAGGGAGTCGCGGAGGGAGTGGTCTCTACGGAAAGCTGATAGGGGAGGGGAGGGAAATATATCCTTGGTGCTGGGGTCTGTTTGGAGGTGGCGGAAGTGACGGCGGATGATGCGCTGTACATGGAGATTGGTGGGGTGGTAGGTGAGGACCAGTGGGGTTCTGTCCTGGTGGCGGTTGGAGGGGCGGGGCTCAAGGGCGGAGGAGCGGGAAGTGGAGGAGATGCGGTGGAGGGCACCGTCGACCACGTCGGGGGGGAAATTGCGGTCCTTGAAGAAGGAGGCCATCTGTGTTGTACGTATTTTGAACTGGTCCTCCTGGGAGCAGATGCGGCGGAGACGAAGGAATTGGGAGAATGGGATGGCGTTTTTACAGGGGGCAGGATGGGAGGAGGTGTAGTCCAGGTAGCTGTGGGAGTCGGTAGGTTTGTAGTAGATGTCCGTGTTGATTCGGTCGCCTGAGATAGAAACAGAAAGGTCTAGGAAGGGGAGGGAGGAGTCCGAGACTGTCCAGGTGAATTTGAGGTCGGGGTGGAAGGTGTTGGTGTAGTGGATAAACTGTTCAACCTCCTCGTGGGAGCACGAGGTAGCGCCGATACAGTCATCAATGTAGCGAAGAAAAAGATGGGGGGTGGGGCCAGTGTAGTTGCGGAAGATGGATTGTTCCACATACCCTACGAAGAGGCAGGCATAGCTGGGGCCCATGCGGGTGCCCATGGCTACTAGTAGCCATGGGCACCCGCATGGGCCCCAGCTATGCCTGCCTCTTCGTAGGGTATGTGGAACAATCCATCTTCCGCAACTACACTGGCCCCACCCCCCATCTTTTTCTTCGCTACATTGATGACTGTATCGGCGCTACCTCGTGCTCCCACGAGGAGGTTGAACAGTTTATCCACTACACCAACACCTTCCACCCCGACCTCAAATTCACCTGGACAGTCTCGGACTCCTCCCTCCCCTTCCTAGACCTTTCTGTTTCTATCTCAGGCGACCGAATCAACACGGACATCTACTACAAACCTACCGACTCCCACAGCTACCTGGACTACACCTCCTCCCATCCTGCCCCCTGTAAAAACGCCATCCCATTCTCCCAATTCCTTCGTCTCCGCCGCATCTGCTCCCAGGAGGACCAGTTCAAAATACGTACAACACAGATGGCCTCCTTCTTCAAGGACCGCAATTTCCCCCCCGACGTGGTCGACGGTGCCCTCCACCGCATCTCCTCCACTTCCCGCTCCTCCGCCCTTGAGCCCCGCCCCTCCAACCGCCACCAGGACAGAACCCCACTGGTCCTCACCTACCACCCCACCAATCTCCATGTACAGCGCATCATCCGCCGTCACTTCCGCCACCTCCAAACAGACCCCAGCACCAAGGATATATTTCCCTCCCCTCCCCTATCAGCTTTCCGTAGAGACCACTCCCTCCGCGACTCCCTTGTCAGATCCACACCCCCCACCGACCCAACCACCACTCCCGGCACCTTCCCTTGCAACCGCAGGAGGTGCAACACTTGCGCCCACACCTCCCCCCTCACTTCTCTCCAAGGCCCCAAGGGAAACTTCCATATCCGCCACAGATTCACCTGCACCTCCACCCACATCATCTACTGCATCCGCTGCAGCCGGTGTGGCCTCCTCTATATTGGGGAGACAGGCCGCCTACTTGCGGAGCGATTCAGGGAGCACCTCTGGGCCACCCGGACGAACCAACCCAACCAACCTGTGGCACAGCATTTCAACTCCCCCTCCCACTCCACCGAGGATATGCAGGTCATTGGACTCATCCACCGCCAAACCACAACAACCCGACGGTCGGAGGAGGAGCGTCTTATCTTCCGACTGGGAACCCTCCAACCGCAGGGGATGAACTTGGACTTCACCAGTTTCTTCATCCCCCCTCCCCCCACCTTGTCTCAGCCGGATCCTTCCAGCCCGGCACCGCCTTCCTGACCTGCAGTCTTCTTCTTGACCTCTCCGCCTCCACCCTACTCCGACCTATCACCCTCACCTTGACCTCTTTCCACCTATCACATTTCCAACTCCCCTCCTCCAAGTCCCTCCTCCCTACCTTTTATCTTCTCCTGCTGAACACTCTCTGCTCATTCCTGAAGAAGGGCCTGTGCCCGAAACGTCGAATCTCCTGTTCCCTGGATGCTGCCTGACCTGCTGTGCTGTTCCAGCAATAAAGTTTCAACTTTGATCTCCAGCATCTGCAGACCTCACTTTCTCCTTGGAAATATATTGCCATTATTTCACTGTCGCTGGGTCAAAATTCTAGAATTCCCTCCCTAATGGCATTGTGGGTCAACCCACAGCAGACGAACAGCAGTGATTCAATAAGGCAGCTCACCCCCACCTTCTCAAGGGCAACAACAAGGACGGGCAATAAATGCTGGCCAGTCAGTAATGCTGATATCCCACAAATGAATGAAAAAAAAATGGCTCTCTAATATCAGCGTTGTCTCGCTGGCTAACTTGCTCAATATCAAGGCACCGATTATGGTAAGTTAGCTACTTTCAATGGGCCACATTGTCCATTTAACTTCCAAAACAATCTCTCTACTCCAAGCTTCATCATGGCAAGCAGTTACCAGGAAGATAAGGAAATGCTTCAAGGTCATCCTCATAGTCTCCCTCCAAAACTGCAATGTCTTCATAAACCTGTGTTCAACTCCAACCAAACTGGAGAGGAAGCTTCCACAAAGATACCCAGCAACTCAGACAGGCCCAAACGAATGCCAAGTGCAAATAGTGGATGTATGTGAAAATGATACGTCCCACTCTTCAGCAAAGTGTCCCTGTCAGGATGTGTATCTCCTGCACTGGACTGGTTAGTCACCTCAAAACCCATTACGCTGGAAGGGAAGCAAACCATCTTGTGTTTAGAAATACTGTCTAAGAAGAGTTAGCTTCATTCAACAAATACTATCAAGAGGTGCTACACTCATGCAGCTGGAGTGAGATTGACACACAGCAGTCCCCAGATCTGTGTTAGTGGTATTTGGTGTGTTGGCAATATTTACTTTGTGCTGCCACTTGCTTTGAGTGATGAATCACAAAATAAATCAGCCAATGGATTAGTTTAAAATGTCTGTCCTGATATTCACCTCTAATTTGATGCTCAGTATTCAAGGCACAGTGAACTGTTAATTTTCCTGTGGAATTTCTAACTGCTTCAAGCAATTAACATGAGTTGTATGAAAGCACCTGCAATAAACATGATTATACCACCGTACTGGCGTTATTTCCCATCTTTTCATGCCCTGAATATCATTCTGTTGAATGCCCATTATCCTGACAGCTGTCGTGATACTTTCATCCTGGGTTAGTCCACAGATTCAGGAATCTAGTAGCCATCCTGGTGATCTGAAGCTGTCTGATTAGTGACGAGAGTTACCCACTAAGCATGCAATAGTGTTACCCTTCATAAATGCATCAGATGTGGCCAATGCCTTCACCAATAAAAGCCATGCTGCAATTAGAATTTCCTCGAATAGCGTTTCGGCATTCTGAAGCAAAGGTTCTGCACCCTGGAGTGCTCAGGAGACGATGTCCCTGCCAGTTCTTGTTGCAGTGGATGTCCCATTTCATGGCCTAGTGCCTGAGATCACTGCTGTTACTACCAAGGTGTTGATGACCACCTGAGACTAAGATGAGAAGGAGAGGGAGGATGTAGCTGGCCCATCCATGCGCTCAATGGACAGTCCAGAGATGTATCATCAGACTGCAGTGCTCATAAATAAATTTGCAGATCCCAGTGGCTCAACACATTCTGACTTTCCATCTCCCAGTAGTTGATTATTGCACCATCCTTTTGATTAAGATTCTGAAGTAAAAGATGCTGCAAAACAATCAAACTTTGGGCAGCACGGTGGCTCAGTGGTTAGCACTGCTGCTTCACAGCGCCAGGGACCTGCGTTCAATTCCAGCCTTGGGCGACTGTCTGTGTGGAGTTTGCACATTCTCCCCGTGTCTGTGCACATTCTCCTCTGGGTGCTCCAGTTTCCTCCACACTCCAAAGATGTGCAGGTTAGATGAATTGCCCATGCTTAAATTGCGATAGTATTCAGGGAATTGTAGGTTATGTGCATTAGTCACAGGCAAATATAGGGTAGGGGAATGGGTCTGGGTGGGTTACTCTTTGGAGGGTTGGTGTGTACGTGTTGGGCTGAAAGGCCTGTTTCCACGCTAGGAATTCTAATTCTAATTCTAATTCTCATTCACAACACAAGCAAAACTCCATACATAGTCAACTAGTCCTGTCTTATTGACTGTCCTTAAGTGTCATTGCAATGCTATCTCAGTAACTGCAGCATACCTAATGGAAGGTCTCTGACTTTCACTGGTGAGAGACTTAGAGGATATCCTTGAGCATCCCTTACCTTAGAAGGGACCCAGACTCAGATAGCTCCACCTCAGTATGGGTGTCAACTTTAGCTGACCAACAGAAAACAGCAAAGATCTGGAAGACAGACAATGGATGGATGGAAAATGCTGTGTTCCTGAGTGACATCAGTAGGTTTCTGTTCTACAGAACCACTGCTACTCCACGGAGGATAGAGCACTGGACAGCTTTGAGCCTCTACAAACCCTTTGATCACTTTTACCCACAGTTGTTTTGGCTGCAATGAGAGCCCGTATTCTTCAAGCTGCAAGTAGATATCCTTTCACTGCCATTTAAGTTACCTTTGCAGCATGCAGACAGTCAATGACTTCTTCTTGTGCCATAATGGAAGTGGAGATATCAACCCTCAGACAGTTGGGTCCATAGTTATACTCATGGAGTTTCCCACCCATTGCGGGAAGGCTCAACTTGACCTCTTGGCAATGCCTTATACCATGGTGGCGCCAGGCTGTGTCATGTTCCATGATAGTGACTGAAGGCTTCCTGGCAGGCTACCATACAGCGTATTTCTATGGGCCTGCCTTTTTCTGAATTCTGTCCCATAGAAGCTTGACTCCTTTGTAACGGAGAACAAAGAACAAAGGAAATTTACAGCTCAGGAACAGGCCCTTCGGTCCTCCAAGCCTGAGTGGATCCAAATCTACTGTCTAAACCTGTCGCCCAATTCCTAAGCATCTGTATCCCTCTGCTCCCCACCTACTCATGCATCTGTCCAGACGCATCTTAAATGAACCTACCATGCCTGCCTCTACCACCTCTGTTGGCAATGCGTTCTAGGCACCTACCACCCTCTGTGTAAAGTAGAGCTTGTGGCTGACTTACCCTTTGGAAAGCTATTACACATTATACCCTTTCTCCCAGCTTGGATTCAGTCCATTCATGCAGGGTCATTAGATAGAAAACCTCCTATTCTATTCTCCAAACTACAAAGATGCAAGGGTACATCATTTGTAGCTTGAAGCTTGCAACAAATTGCAGGCTGAGTGTGAACTGAGAAGACATACTAAGACATGGACATGCCTTCATTCTCAGTCACATCATTAGCTATAGCCTCAGTAATGATTGTTTCAATAATCCCCACCACCATTGAGATGCATACAATGATCTTGACAACGTAAGTGAGTCCATTAAACATATGCCTTTGGGCAGTTTTGTCGCACTAGTGGTTTTCTGAATTGGTGCCTGTTTTTGAGGGGCAGATGAATGTACTTTACATTGCATTAGCAACTCTGGTGCAGCATCAAAAAGCTTGGGATTTCTAATAGAAACGATGCAATTATCAAATACAGCATTCTGCATCTTTCCTGAGGCTGTCCAGCAGTTTCAGCCCTTACTGTACCCATAGCAGTGCAGTCTATCTTTAAGTACAATCTAGATTTAACTGGTGCCAGCATTGCGTCATCTTGGCTCTCTGTTGCAGCACATGTTCATTCAGTAGTGTGTTCAGCACCAGGGCTCACACAACAATCGTGATACTGAGCAGGCAGCAGGGAAGTATGTACTACTGTGACACTTGCTGCAGGTGCAGGCTAACAGTCCATTGCCATCCCACAACTCAAATCTGGGGACCATCTCATTTAGCTGGCCCCCACAACCTCCCATTTGAATTTGCTTTTATTTGAAATTGGGATGTGGAGGACAACTGCACGCCAACTAAACTGTAAAAAAGCTGTAATTTCACCTGCCAGATACACATGCATCTGTACTATCAGACAGCAATCAGCAGAGAAAACCCTGGGGTTAATTTTCGGTGTCATTGTCTGGATGCCTTGATGTGGACGTGCCGATGTTGGACTGGGGTGTACAAAGTTAAAAATCTCACAACAACAGGTTATAGTCCAACAGGTTTATTTGGAAGCACTAGCTTTCGGAGTATACACCACAACCACCTGATGAAGGAGCAGCGCTCTGAAAGTTAGTGCATCCAAATAAACCTGTTGGACTATAACCTGGTGTTGTGAGATTTTTAACTTTGTGCACCCCAGTCCAACACTGGCTCCTCCACATCAAGATATTGAGAATGTGTTCTTGTGCTATTTCAGCATTAGCTACCACATGGTGTGTTGCTGAGTGGTCAGGCAACTGTGGAAAGTAAACAATATATCATCTGACGTGGGGAATTTCAAATCATGCATTTAAAATCAACAGAAGTCTGGCTTAACTTCCTGAAAATAGAAAATGGGTCAAAAAGTATGGCGCTGGAAAAGCACAGCAGGTCAGGCAGCATCCGAGGAGCAGGAGAGTCAGTGTCACGGGCAAAAGCTCTTCATCAGGAATGTAGGATGGGTGGGGGCATGCAAAGGGGCTGAGATATAAATGGGAGGGGAGTTGGAGGTGGGGGCAAAGCACCTTGGGCCGCCCTCACCCATATTCCTGATGAAGAACTTATGCTCGAAATGTCGACTCTCCTGCTCCTCGGATGCTGCCCTGACTGGCTGTGCTTTTCCAGCACCACACTCTCAACTCTGATCTCCAGCATCTGCAGTCCTCACTTTGTCCTGAAAATAGAAAATGTCATTCTGTTAAAGATAATTTGTGGTGAGAAAGCTGATCCGAAGATATTTTCTTGGACGTCCAACATGAGGGTAAATAGAATAACATTACAATGCTACAGAAGTCTTTTTGAAAGCGACTGGAAATGCTAAATTAAAACGGGTAAATGAAAAATAAAATGTTGTTGCAGCGTATCTGGGGGAGACAAGTACAATTGCAGAATCATTGGCAAATCTGAAAATTCTTTGCTGCTTCAATAGGGTTAGAAACCAAATGCAAACAGAGTAGCATGACAGTAGTAAAGTTTATAGGCAGCTATGAAGGTGGATTCTGGAGCTTAGTTGTCAGTGTTACAAAGTTGTCCATTTCCGAATGTTGTGGTCTCACCACCGCTTTCACAAGGGCGTTTAAGGTTCACTAGCAGATACTGGTCTGCATTTGCTGTGGAACAAATAAATAGTTAAAAAGTGCAGACATTAACTGTACAATAGAGGTGTCACTGCCTGCAAATATAATGTGTTAATCATAGTCTTCGCGCTGAGAAATCCGAACAATGTTCAAGAAAATGCCTGATGGTAATGAACACAGAAACTGCAGGAAATGATCTGTTGGTCTGGCTGCAACCACAAAGAGAAACAGAGTTAACATTTTGTCATGTCCATGAGAGTTTCGCCAGGAATTAGCAAAGTATCAATTTTTTCTCTCTATAAGACCAACTGAGCTTTCTCATGTAACCTTCCAAAACTCGCCTTCCCAATCACTGCCAGAACCCCCTGGGATTCCCAGCATATAAAATGCAGTTGTGTTGTCTGTCTGGAGCTGTCCTGCACAGTTCACGTGTATTGCCCCAGACAGACTTTGCTGAGCGGGACATGAAGGTGGATGGGATGGTAAAGAGGACAGAACACTCAGAGCCCTAGAACCATCAGAGGAAACCACAAAACCAGATGCTGCCAACCTGCTCCAAGAGTTAGTACAGTATTTACGCTCTGGAAGAATGCTCAGCAGTACAAGAAGTCACCAGCTACTCTCTGCAGCTGAACTCTCACAATATCTCTGCTGCCGCTCACACCTCTAACCAAACTATACTACTCTCACTATTGCCTGCAATATCCTTCTTCGCTCACTCTCACCTCCCCCAACCTCCCCACTACTCACCCTGCATGGTCTCTGTTCTGCCTACAAACTAGTCTAGGACACATTACTACATTTTTCCCACCTGCATCAGCTCTAAGCACCGGCGTTATGAAGATGTGGGTGTACTGTACCTTCAAGAGAGTTAAAAGCTAGCAGAACTACCTGACAGCACCAAGTGTCCTGAATAAGATATAATGTAACATGTGGTCCAGCAGCTAGGGTAACTGGTTGCCTGAAGATGACAAACAGATTCAAATTAGGCCAATCAGTTTAAATTATACACCCCGAAAAATACCAAACTCCAATCCAGTTTGAATTGAGTATATTGCCAATCTTAAAAGCCATGACAATCCCATGCTTTGCGGGTGTAAGATCAGGGAAAGTTGAACAGTTGGGGGAGAACTGCCAAGAGACCAATAGATGTAGGCTGCTAGTCAGAACTGTCTGAGAGGTACCAGTCTAGAGAAGGAGTTTGTACAGAGAAAAAACCATCGCCACTGACCTGGAGAGCAAATCTACAAAGAGAAGATTTGACAGCTGGCTGGTTTTGAAATTGAATTGTTCAGTAAATCTTAATCAGGGGGTGGGAGGGGCTTATTGGACTAGTATTATAGACAGGAAAATAAAACATAGGTTAGAGGAAGGAGTTGTAAATAGTTGTTAGTTAATTATTCTCTGTTATACTTTAAGAAATAAAATCATTAATTTTTATTTTAAATAGTTCTTGGCCTCTCAAATTTTCACAGATTACTGTATGGGATAAATCTTTTCTGAGTTGCTGGTTTAACTTAAGTAGGAGGATTTACCCTGTGTCATAGCACAGATACTATGATCTCACTTTAGTTTATTGCAGGAGGAAACAGCTCACAGTTGGGTGGAGAGAGCTAGGTGACAGCCACTGACATTTGACTCCTTACCCCTATGAGGAAAGGCTCCTGGTGCTGGCCAGTGGGGTCCATGGTCACTCATGTGATGATGCCAAATCCTTCCTGTGGTGGAACCAAGTCAAACCCATTGTCCATTGCTGTGCTGCTTTCCCATCACATCCACTCGGAATATATTCTTAACACGCCCGAATTTCTAATCCTTGTTCATGATGTATTCCCCCCTTTGTCTCCTGTAGGTACAGCTGGCATTTGATTGGTCTCAAAGTTGCAGCAAATTCCCCAAGTCCTGATACAAAAGCAAAATGCTTTATTTGAACACAAGAATATGTGCAGAAAAGAAAGACTTAAATGGCAAAACCTTGTGATTTGGAGCTTGGAGAAACAGATGGAAATACTTAGTGAGGCAAGACCCCTAAGTGACTTGAGAAACGTCTTGAGCACCTAGCCTCAGTCCATATCTAGAATGGAGAGAACAACAGTCAGAACCAGAAACTGATTGGGAAACTCCATCCAGAATAAGCCAAAAAATAATAAATCTGAGTAAAAAGGGAATATGGCTGACAGGGAACATGGCCAAGGTGGAATCACTGGACCTTTGCAAAGATGGTGAATGCTTTTTTTTAATGTGATTGGCCTCCTTTCAAAGGAAAATATCATTAAAACCTTGGTTACCCTTACTCATGTTGGAATTTATTGGATTTTCTAGCTGTATCGGATATCCAGTGCTGAAGTAACCTCTTTATCATTAAGATAGTCGTTGATTCCAATTAGGTTACCTCCCATTGATTATCAAATGCCAGCTCTGCAGGTCAACAATAGGCACAGTCTTAATTTATCTCGCAGGATTTGAGTTGTGATTACAAGCCGGTACAGTACAAGAGCTGGAGCTGGAGCCCTTGCTGTTTGTCATGTACATTAATGACTTGGATGTGAAGTTGAAGGTATAATGAGTAAGTTTGCAGGTGACATGAGGAATGGTGGTGTTGTCGATGTTAAAGAGGATAGTCTCCGGCTCCAGTCTGATACTGACCAGCTGGTAAATTGGCCAGAGTAGCAGATGGAATTGAATCCTAATCAGTGTGAGGTGATGCATTTTGCAATTCTTCTGCTGTTGTTAGAATACTGAATGGACTCACATACGCTTAACATTTCGCCTGTACCTCTGCTTTTGTTTTTACCGCTGTTTACCTATTATTTACTATCTATGCAACTTAACTCTGTGATCTACCTGTATTGCTCGCAAGACAAAGCTTTTCACTGTGCCTCGGTACACGTGACAATAAAGTCAATTCAATTCGATAATAAGGGAAAGATTTACACAATGAATGGTAGGTTTACTAAAAAACAAAGGGACCTTGATGTACAAGTCCATAGATCCCTGATGATGTCAGCACAGATGACAGGGTGGTGAGGAAGGCATGTGGGATGTTTGCTTTCATTAACTGGGCATAGAATACAAGGGCAAGGAAATCTTGTTCCAATTTTATAAAACATTGGTTAGGCCATAGATGAATACTGTGTGCTGTTCTGGTCACCACACTATCGAAAGGATTGATGGATTGGACAGGGTGTAGAGGGGATTCACCAGGATGTTACCTCGGATGGAAATTTTGTTATGAGAGAGACGGGATAAGTTGGGTTTGTTTTCCCTGGAGCAGAGGTAGCTGAGGGATTATCTGGAGGAGGGATACAAATTTATGTTGAAAAGTGTGGTGCTGGAAAAGCACAGCAGCTCAGGCAGCATCCAAGGAGCAGGAGAGTCACCGTTTCAGGAGTAGGCCTCCATTCCTGATGAAGGGCTTATGCTCGAAACGTCGACTCTCCTGCTCCTCGGATGATGCCTGAGCTGCTGTGCTTTTCCAGCGCTACACTTTTCGACTGTTACTCTCCAGCATCTGCAGTCCTCACTTTCTCCCAGGATACAAATTGTTGAGGGGCATTGGCAAGGTAGATTGTGAGAACCTTTTCCCCATGGTGGACATGTCTGAGACCAGAGGGCATGAGTTTAAGTTGAGGAGTAAGTGGTTTAGAGGGGTTCTGAGGAACATTGTTTTCTCACTCCGAGGGTGGTAGACATATGGAACATGCTGCCTGAGAGGGTGGTGGAGACAGATACTCTTGCAACATAAAAGAGGCATCTGAACAAGCACTTAAAATGCCAGGGCATAGTAGCTTATAGACCAAGTGCAGGTAAATGGGATGTGTAGTTTGGTGTTTGTTGGTTGGCACAGAATGGTGGACTGAAGAATCTGTATGAGTTAATGCTCTATGATTCTTGCCTACATAATTTGAGTACCTTTGTATCATACTGTAGACTCCATTCTTCAGATTTACTACTTTCCATGCAGGGGAAACTGTGTAGGACACTACTGTTTGCACAATTCTATTAAGCTATATGGGCTGCCAGCTGTTACTCTATTTGTACATCCACAGATATAGCTTTGAGAGCAAATGGGCAGATGTGGATGGTGCTGAGGTGGGAGTGTTGATGAAGGGGGTGGTTACGGTGTACAAGTAAATAAGCTGTGAGAAGGTTGCCTTTGTAGTTCATTGAATCATTACCATGGTGCTTGGTTATATTCTTGGATGTGCCTGCTATATGTGTGGAAGTTTTCATGAATAAGGAATTGAGGACAAACTCAGAAGAACCAATGAGCAAGGCAAGCAAGGATCAAATATTTCAGAATTTCTACTCCACTGTTTTTGAAGGTTGATTTTAAGGTGACACCCTGAGGATTTTTATAATAATAGTTAAACTGCAAAAATCCTAAATCTTCCAAAAACTCGCTGGAAATGAGAATAAGTTCACAGCAATGTTGTTGTCATTTTTCTGCACGTTAAGGAAGATCCACGTTAAATGGCAACAATTTTACATCTTTTTGTTAACATTTCCAGTTAGTCTAACGTTTCAATATGAATTATTCACACACATGTTCTGTGAACAGATCAAGATGAGTAGTTCAGTTTTACACATGTCAGCTTGGAGATTTACTGTTAGGGTGCCTTCTAACTGGGACATGGCTGACTTTGTTTTACTAGCTGGGAAATTAAGCTAATATTCCGACACAGCAACCACCAACAAACTGCAGGGGAAATGCTGTTTCAGTGGTGCTGAATTTGAAGTTAAATGTTACTGAGCGCTTTGGAGAGTTGTTAAGCATTTTGGTCAATTTTCTGTTTTGCTATTTGAAGAAGCGCAGTAAAACGCATGTTTTAAAGTCCATGAAGGTGATTCGATTAGACGGAATTGATGTCCAGGACTGTCAGCTGTGAAATGCAATACTGAGCTAGTTAAACACTGGCAAAAGAGATTGTGAGTTCACTGCAAGTCTCAACTCGACAACATTCTTCTTAAAGAGATTATTATTGACTGGAATGTGTCAGGGAATAGGGAGAAATGTTTTGTGAGACTGATGACAGTTATTCTAGAAGCAAGAAGCATGTTTGCGAAACAAAATACTGGGTAGACTATCTAATGCCTCCAAAGCAGTATTCAGCTTCTTCCAAAATATCACCATTTTGGAGATTCAGTAGTTTTGATCCACTTCTTTGCTGGGCTTTCCCCGTGTTGATTTGTTGTATGTGGACTTCCAGAAGAGACTTAGAAAAGTTCCACACGACAGACTTGCGACTGAAGTTAGAGCTCTTGGAATAAATGAAAAGCAACATGAACACAAAATTTTCGTACTAACAAGAAACAGCGAGAAGTAATAATGGACTTTCTCAGACTGACGTTTCACAGGGATATGTGTTGGAACCCTTGCTCTCCCTGACATATTAATAGCTGTACCTTTGTGTACAGGGCACAATTTCAAATTTGCAGTTGATACAAATCTTGGGAGCATTGTCACTGTAAACAGGATTGTGTAGAATTTCAAAAGGACTGAGGCAGGTTAGCGAAATGGGTAGACAAGTTGACTGACAAAATTTCACGTTGAGAAGTGTGAAGTGGTTAGTTATTTTTGACTGAATGTGGAGAGACAATAGAAAATAAATGGTACAGTTCTAGAGGGTTGTATGAATAGAAGAACCTGAATTTATGAGATCAGATTAGATTCCCTACAGTGTGGAAACAGGCTCTTCGGCCCAACAAGTCCACACCAACAAGTCCACACCAACAGGGAAAGAGAGAGACTGTGACAGACACTAGTTCCCGGGAGGTGGTCAGACCACAGGTTCAGTCACGTAGGTAGGTCAATGCCAGGAGAGGCAGGCAGGTTGGGCAGAGTCTCCTGTGGATATCCCCCTCTCTAACAGATATACGTTTTGGATACTGGTGTGGGCAGGTGGGTGCCTCTCAGCGGAGTATAATACCAGCAGCCAAGCCTGTGGGCACCACGACTGGCTCTGTCGCAGAGCAGGGTTGGGCAAGATGCAAGTGAGCAATAGAGGTGGGAGACTTGCTAGTTAGGGGCACAGACAGGTATTTCTGTGGCTGTGTTCAAGACTCCAGGATGGTGTGTTGCGTCTCTAGTGCCAGGGTCAAGGACACCTCTGAGCAGTTGCACGAACCTCTTAAGGGGAAAGGTGAGCAGCGAGAGGTCGTTCTGCAGAGGTACCAATGACATAGATTATGGGCGGCACGGTGGCACAGTGGTTAGCACTGCTGCCTCACAGCGCCGGAGACCTGGGTTCAATTCCCGCCTCAGGCGACTGACTGTGTGGAGTTTGCACATTCTCCCTGTGTCTGCGTGGGTTTCCTCCGGGTGCTCCGGTTTCCTCCCACAGTCCAAAGATGTGCAGGTCAGGTGAATTGGCCATGCTAAATTGCCCGTAGTGTTAGGTTAGGGGTATGGGTGGGTTACGCTTCGGCGGGGCGGTGTGGACTTGTTGGGCCGAAGGGCCTGTTTCCACACTGTAAGTAATCTAATGAAGCTAATTACCCAATGGTGAAACAGTTACTCAAGAGTGCCTGCTGCAGTGGAAGTAACCCTCAGGTAAATGTTAGTAGAAATAAACTAAGCCCTCTGAGTTAAAAGAAGACACCTTGGCAAGATACAAAGAAGAGAAAGAGGCAGGGAATCACAGCCAACAAGATGTTATGCGAAGACTGGGGGATTTTGGACACCTGTGCAATCATGGGAATAATCCTGTTCTTATTAATACCACAGGAATGGTTCTAAAACGTAACGCTTTTCAGTGAAGTTGTTGAAAGGTCCAGAACGGGGAGCTGCAAACTCATTAAGAATTAATTTCTTTAAGACATCAATCAAGATCCTTAATTTCAATTGATCTTTTGTCTGTTGTTGGATGCCTTGTTAACACCTTTGAGGAGAAAGTGAGGCATTCCTGAAGAAGGGCTTATGCCCGAAACGTCGATTCTCCTGTTCCCTGGATGCTGCCTGACCTGCTGCGCTTTTCCAGCAACACATTTCCAGCCTTGCTAACACCACCGACCATCTAATAGCTAAACTGATATGCTCTTGTTTCATGCCCCCAATTTCAACTTCCACTGTATTCAAGTGCTTTTCCAATATGCCATCAGAAAAAAAATGAGGTGAGTGGATTAGCTATTTTAGTGGAGGAGCCTTTGGAATCCCACTGAATAGTATAATGGTGTAATGATAAGAACTGGGGAAGGTGGATCTCATTGACAATGAGATCCTTGATTGCGATCATTAACCTGGGCCAGTCAGGGACCCCTGGCTGACAGATATAAACAGGGGATTGCTACTCCTCTCCCTTGTAAAATTGCTGTTTCTTTGTACACAGCTGTTAATGTTACCTGTGTTTTTTGTAAACTGTTTTGTAATTGTTTAATAAAATAAAAAAAACTGGAGGTTCCGAAGGCCCCCTCAGTCTAGTGACTGACTTTGAGTTAGCTGGTCAGAGCTCATGTGCTGCGCACATGTTAATATAGGGGGACTTGGTGACGGATACTGGCTTCTGTGCAGTTATCTCAAATGAGCTGCAGTGTAAGATGCACAATCATCTTGGTTGCACATCCAGATTAAAAAATTAGAGGAAGATGTGTAAAGTTCCAGCTTATATCCTTGACTAGCTGTGAGAGAACATTCTTGAGGCAAAAGAGAAAAGCAAAACCATTAAAATTGATCCAGTATAACTTTAGATACTCATTTTAATCTCATTTTTGGGTTGCAATGACAATTGGAGAAGTGATGAGGTAGTGGTAATGTCACAGGACTAGTAATTCATAGGTCCATGCTAATTCCTATGGGAAAACATTTATGTCCCTCTATGGCAGTTGATGGAATTTAAATTCCTGTTGATTAGAAGTCTCAGTAATAGTGACCATGAAACATTATTGTGAAATTTCACTAATGCCCTTAAGGGAAGGAAATCTGCCATCCATAACCCTTTTCAGCCAACATTTGACAATCAATCCACACCCAATGTTACTGGTTCTCAAATGGCCTAGTAATCTCTGTTCGAGAGCAGTTTGGGATAACAACAAATGCCAGCAATGCTCAAACTCCTAAAATATTTAGAATAAAAATGCCTCTGTTGGCATCCCTGTCAGCAGATTATTATTCAGAATTTACACATACAATCTATATGGCCAGTCCAGTCAATTGTTGCAAAACTCTGAGAGAAGATGTTAAACCAAGTCCTGTCTGCCCTCTCAGATGGATAAAAAAGGATGCCTCGGTAAGATTCAAAGGGGAGAAAGGAAATCATACTGGCATCAACATTAATTAAGATAAACTGGTCACTTAGTTAACTGCTGATTTGTAGTACCTTGCAGTGTGCATATTGAATACCAACCATGCAATTTTTATGAAGTATATAACTTGACATGACAAAATGCTTTACAGCAATGACGTACTTTGTTGACTGTCATGTCGGCAGCAGCAATAGCAATAGAAATCACAAAGAGTTTCTCAAATACAGCGAGAGGCTAAGGCTGCAATAAGGAAGGCTAGGAGGAAGCATGAGGAAAGAATAGCAGGCTGTGTTAACGCAAGCAGTAAAATGCTCTTCAAATATATTAATAAATGATTAGTGAAGGGCCAAATGGGCTGCCTAAGGAGCAAGCAGGGTCAGGCTGTTCACTGAAGCAAAATGTATGGCAGAGGTACTGTGAGAATGCTTTGCTTCTGTATTTACTAAATTAGAAAATGGTGACAGTGGTGTAATCAAAAACATGGATGTTGAGCAACTGAGTGATAGATAGTGATAATCATGATAGATAAAGAAGTGCTAAGCAGGCTGGCAACATTCCAAGCAGAGAAAATACCAGGCCAGGGTGGGATGCATTCAAAAGGTAAAGGAACACATTTTGGAGTTGTAGACAAAAAATGTCTAGGCCTGCCTGAACACAGAAGTAGTTCTGGGGCATTGGAGGATGGCAAATGTGACACTGTTGATTTAGAGAAGGGCAAAGGATAACCCTTGAAACTATAGACCTGTCAATTTGACATCAATCATGGCAAAAATGGCAGCGGTCATGATATACTTAGAGAAAAATAAGTTAATACTTTACAGTCAATATGGCATTGGCAAGGGCCAATCATGTCTGACAAATTTGATTGATTTCTTTAGCGGGGTGACACAGGCAGTGGATGACGGTAGCTCTCCCTGTATTCCATGAGATCTAACCTTGCTAACCAGTCTCCCACAGGGAACCTTGTCGGATGCCTTACTGAAGTCCATACAGATCACGTCCACCACTCTACCCACCACCACACGCATGTTGTATATTTGGACTTTCAGAAAGTTTTTGATGCAATGCCACATGGCAGGTTGGGTAGCACATTAGAAATAGTTGGAAATGAAGGGTCCTTGGCAGCATGGATTAGAACTTGGCTAAAAACTAGGAAACAGAGGGTAGGTATAAATGGGCATTTCTCAGAGTGGAGGTGAGTTGAAAGTGGGTGTTCCCAAGTATCGGTGTTGGAATCTTTGCTTTTTTCGACTTCCATACATTTGGAGATGGGTGTTGAGGGCAAAATTTGTCGATTTGTAGATGATACTAAACTAGGGAGAATAGTGAATTGTGAGGATGATGCTGAGTGAATTCAGATGGAATTGGCCAAATAGGCAGACACATGACAGATGAATTTCAATGCAGAGAAATGTGAGGTAATGCATTTGGTAGAGAAAAAACAGGGAGAGACAATACAGGCTCAATGGTACAACTCAGAGGGGAGTACGGGAGCAGAGGCACCTTGGGGTTCACATGCATTATTCCCTTTAAGTGGCCAGGCCATTGAAACTGTTGTTAAGAATGTTTATAGAATCCTTGGCATAGAGTATATGAACAAGGAAGTAATGCTACACCTCTATCATTGGTCAGACCACATTTGGAGTATTGTGTTCAATTCTGGGCACCTTATTTAGGGGAATATGTTAAAACTCTGGAGAGAGTGCAAAGAAAATTCACTAGAATGAAACCAAAAATGAAGAATTTTAAATGCAGAGATTAGAGATTAGAGAAATTATTCTCTTTGGAGCAGAGAACATTAAGAGGTGACCTTATTGAGGTGTTCCAAGTTATGAACAATTTTGACAGAGCAAAGGAGGATATTCTGTATTGTCAGTAACTCAGGGTCACAATTTCAAGACTTGTCAGCAAGGGCATTAGGAGTGAAATGAGGAAAAATGTCATTACTCAGAGAATGGTTAGGATTTGGAATGTACTGTCTGGGAGAGTGGTGGAGGTAGATTTCATACAAAGTTTCAAAAGAGAGCTGGACATAAATTTGAAACTGATTAAGTTAGAGGGCTACGGAGATAAGGCTGGAGAAACGGACTAGCTGGGTAGCTCTTTTGGGAGCTAGAAGAGACATGGGGTGGGGGTGGGGGAGGGGTGGGGGGAGGTGATGTCAAATGATCTACTTCGGTACAGCATATTCCAAGAACCTATAACTAAAACAGGCCACTTTGCATAGTGCAAGCTCCCACATCAGTGAGTTGATCATTGCCATCTCTTGTACTAATGTTAAGCATAAATATTGGCCATGATACTTGGGAGGGTGTGACAAGAGGGCCACAGGTGTTTTCTGTCATCAGAGAAGGCAGACAGGGCCTGGAGTGAACTTTAATCTGAAAGGAGGTACTTGTCAGGCGTACTCTTCATCAGTACTGCAGTGAAATGTTTTGTCTTGAACTTAGGTTTCCGAAGTGCATTTCACAGAATGCATGTGAACCCCAAGGTGCCTCTGCGCCTGTACTCCCCTCAGAGCTGTACCAATGAGCCTGCATTGTCTCTCCCTGTTTTTATTTCTATGGAATACATTACCTCACATTGAAATTCATCTGTCAGGTGTCTGTTTATTTGGCCAATTGTCGATACCCATCTGAATTCGCTACTGAAGCTACTGAACAAAAGCTGGTAAAGCAGAAGATATCAGAGATTGAAGGTAGTTTCTTTTTCTACATTTAATAGCACTTTCCATTTCAATCTACTATGTATCATTGATTTTAAAATATGAATAACTAATTCAAAAGCTTTTGCAGAATGTTCACTTCATTATAAAGTCCACCTGCTGTAATGCCAATTAGCAGCAAGAAGAACTGTCAGGACATTGTATGTTTCATTTGCATCACAACCTTGAAAATGTAAAGTTAGGACTGTTGTGTTGCAAAGAGTGAATTAGTTTTTGCCTTGAAGCATAAGTGGAACTCTGTGATGTTTACAAACTGGTTATAGAAGAACAAGTAACTTTTTAACGAAACTGGATTTGAAACTTTTGTGAGACCAACAGTCCAGCAACAACCTTTGAATTGATTTGAAATCTTGTCACAAAACTGAGACGTCCAACAGCCTGCAAGTGAATAGATATCTTTCCCTCTCCCTCTGAGAATTGACAAAAACTAATGCCAAAAAACTTTGAAAATACGTTTTTTTTCAGTTAAGCAAGACTTCAGTCCAATTGACCAGCTTCTGAATTAAAAACTGCTAGTGTTAATAACAACAGGATATACATGTAATTGGAAAGGCAAGTATTGATTAGGGATAGCCAGCATGGCTTTTTGCATGGGAAATCATGTCTCACAAACTTGATAGAGTTTTTTGAAGAAGTAACAGAGGATTGATGAGGGCAGAGTGGTGGACTTGATCTACATGGACTTCAGTAAGGCGTTCAACAAGATTATCCATGGGAGACTGGTTAGCAAGATTAGATCTCATGGAATACAGGGAGAACTAGCCATTTGGATACAGAACTGGTTTGAATATAGAAGACAGATGGTGGTCGTGGTAGGTTGATTTTCAGACTGGAGGTCTGTGACCAGTGGAGTGCCACTAGCATCAGTGCTGGGTCCACTACTCTTTGTCATTTATATAAATGATTTGGATATGAACATAGGAGGTGTAGTTAGTAAGTTTGCAGATGACACCAAAATTGAGGTGTAGTAGACAGCGAAGAAGGTTACCTCAGAGTACAACAGGCTCTTGATCAGATGAGCCAATGGGTTGAGGAGTGGCAGAGGAAGTTTATTTTATATAAATATGAGGTGCTGTAGTTTGTAAAGGTAAATCAGGACAGGACTTATACACTTAATGCTAATGTCCTGTTACTGAACAAAAAGGCTTTGGAGTGCAGGTTCATATCTCCTTGAAAGTGGAGTCACAGGTAGGTAGGATAGTGACAAAGGCATTTGGTATGCTTTCCTTTATTGGTCAGGGTATTGAGTACAGGAGTTGGGAGGTCATGTTGCAGCTGTATATGGCATTGGTTAGGCCACTTTTGGGATACTGCGTGCAATTCTGGTCTCCTTTCTATCAGAAAGATGTTGTGAAACTTGAAAGGGTTCAGAAAAGATTTACAAGGATGTTACTAGGGTTGGAGGGTTTGAGCTGTAGGGAGAGGTTGAATAGACTGGGGATGCTTTCCCTGGAGTGTCAGAGGCTGAGGGGTGACCTTATAGAGGTTTACAAAAGCATGAGGTTTTACCAATAGGATTAATAGGCAAACGCCTTTTCCTTGGGATGGGGGTGTCCCGAACAAGAGGGTATATGTTCAGGGTGAGAGTGTAAAGATATAAAAGGAGCCTTTTTCACGCAGAGGGTGGTATGTGTATGGAATGAGCTGCCAGAGGAAGTGGTGGAGGCTGGTACAATTGCAGCATTTAAAAGGCACCTGGATGGGTATATGAATAGGAAGGGTTTGGAAGGATATGGGCCGGGTGCTGGCTAATGGGACTAGATTGGGTTGGGATATCTGGTCGGCATGGATGAATTGGACCGAAGGGTCTGTTTCCATGCTGTACCTCTCCATGACTCTATGACATGATATCTTTGGCAAAACCCAAAGAGAAAGTGAGGAATTCACCTTATTTTCCCTTGTGGTTTGCACTCTTGAGCCACAGACTTTGTTCCTCTTGGACTGTGTTTTCCACATAATGATGTTCCTGCAAGCTGCCAATCGCATCTGTCTTATGAACAATTTGTGAATGAATGTGCGTTTGGTTTGAAATTAAATTTACTTCATATTAGTCTTAATAAACTTTTGCTACTTGTTAAAGGATAAGTTTGTTCTAACAACTAAGTTTTCGTTTTGTGAAACCAAGTGTGAATTTCTTTTATCTTAGAGCTTCGTTGCAGTCACAATCATAGTCCTCATGAATAAATTGGTCATTTAGACATTTGAAATGACTCATGATTGACTTCCAATATGTACATTTAGCTCTGAAAGTAGTAACACATCATTTTCTTTCTTTTGAGGGTGACTTTGCATACACTAACTGTGAAAATGCATATACATTAGACAGTTGCCAACCTATTTGTTCAGAAACAAGATTTGTAAGATCTACAATTTTAAGAGTCCAGAGCAATTTTCTTTTCCAAAGCAAAGTGTCAGTGTGGGTATGTTAGATGATGGCTTATTTGTCCATCCCGACCTGGCTGATGAGTTTTGGCAAATAGCTTCAGGTCTCAGGAGTGGAATTCAGTTCTCTCAAAGCCGCAAGTTAATCAGAGATGATATGTGGTCTTAAGGACTCTGAGTGAAGAGATTCCTCAACTCAGTCTGAAATGACCTGCTCCTTTTTCTGAGAGACTGTATCCTATTGTTCTAGATTCCGCCCATCGCCATCCCAATCTGAGAAGGAGTTGGAGATGCCGATGTTGGACTGGAGTGTACAAAGTTAAAAATCACACAACACCAGGTTATAGTCCAACAGGTTTAAATGGAAGCACTAGCTTTCAGAGCACTGCGCCTTCATCCAGCTCTCCGAAAGCTAGTGTGTTCTAATTAAACCTGTTGGACTATAACCTGGTGTTGTGCGATTTTTAACTTTGCCAACCTGAGAAAACATCCTTCCTTTGAAATCACTTTGAGAATTTTATTTTTATAAGTTTGAACAAAATCATCTCTCATTCCTTTAACCTCCAAAAATTATAGGCTTGGTATATTTAACATTTCTTCATTGGACAGGCCTTCCATCACAGTAATTAGTGTGGTGAACCTTCTTGCACTCCCTCTCTGGGAAATACATCTTTCCTTAGATTTGGAGACCAAAACTGAATACCATACTCCCACTTCAGTCTCGCCAAGGCTCAATATAATTGTGGTAAGACATTTTATTCATACTCGCATTTTCTTGCAGTAAAGGCTGACATACCATTAGCCTTCTTAATTGTCTAATGTACCTGTATGTTAACTTTCTATGGTTCTACAAGTATTAACAATTTTTGAGAAGATTTGTAGCTCAAGTTAAAGATAAGTATGTAAGTTAGCTCGCTGAGCTGGAAGGTTTGTTTTCAGATGTTTCGTCACCACACTTGGTAACATCATCAGTGAGACTCTCACTGATGATGTTCCCTTGTAGGGTGATGAAATGTCTGAAAACAAACTTCAAGCTCAGCAAGCTAACTTACATACTTATTCTACAAGTATATTAAGGGCAAAAGAGGAATTTAGGAGAGAATAGGGCACTTTAAAGATTGATGTGTGGAACTACAGGAGATGGGTGAGATCCTAAAGAAATATTTTGCATCAGTATTTACTACAGAGAAAGACATGGAAGATAGGGAACTTGGGGAAATAAATTGTGATGTCTTAGAAAGAGTCCATACTACAGAAGAGGTGGTTCTGTAGGTCTTAAAACACATTATGATACATAAATCCCTGGGAACTGATCAAGTGGATCCCAGGGCATTGTGGGAAGCTAGGGAAGAAATTGCAGCGCCCCTTGTGGAGATATTTGCATCATCAATAATCATAGGTGAGTTGCTGGAAGAATGGAGGGTGGCGAATATTGTGCCATTATTTAAGAAGGGCTGTAAGGAAAAGTTAGGGAACTACAGAGTGGTGAGCCTAACATCAGTGATTTGTAAGTTGTTGGAGGGGACTCTGAGGGACAGGAATGTCATGCAGTGGGAAAGGCAAGGTCTGATTAGGGATAGACAGTATGGCTTTGTGTGTGGGCAATCATGCCTCATAAATTTGATTGAGTTTTTTGAAGAAGTGACCAAGAAGATAGATGAAGGGAGAATGGTAGACATTTTAGCAAGGCCTTTGACAAGATTCCACATTAGTTGGTAAGGCTAGATCACATGGGATCCAGGGAAAGCTGTTGGATTATAAAATTGGCTTATAAAATTGATGGTAGGAGACAGAGCTTCCAGTTGTCTGACACTTTAACACACCATCTTGGTCCCTGGTCAACATTTTCGTCTCAGGCTTGCTGCAGTGCTCCAGCTCAGCACAGGCTGAAAGAACAGCACCTCATTTTCCACTTGGGGACCCTACAGCTATCTGGACTCAATATCAAGTTCAACAACTTTGGGGCTTGAGCTGTCCCATGTCCCAGGCCCCTACCCTTGCACTCTGGGCCTTGTTATCACATCATCTGGTATTACACACAACCCATTGTTAGCCACTAACAACCCTCATTAACAGCTAGTCACCCTCCCAGTCTGATCGTTGTCCACTCCTCGGTCTGTCCAACTGTTCTTCCGTCTCTTTGGGTTCTAACTCCACTTATTGTTTAAGCCCCGCCCTCCCCCCACCCTATCTTCTGCATAAAACTGACATTTTCCTGGCTACCATCATTTCTGAGGAAGGGTCACTGGACCAGAAATGTTAACACTGATTTCTCTTCACAGATGCTGCCAGACCTGCTGAGGTTTTCTAGCAGTTTCTGCTTTTGTTTGTGGTGGTAGAGAGTTATTTCTAAAACTGGAGGCCTGTGACCATAGTGTGCTGCATAGATCAGTGCTGGGTCCACTGTTCATCATTTACATAAATGATTTGGATAAGAATGTAGGAGGCATAATTCGTAAGTTTACGGATAAATCCGAGGGTACAATGGGATCTTGATCCAACTGGGCCTGTGGCCTAAGAACGTAAGTGGAGTTTAATTCAGATAAAGGCAAAGTGTTGCATTTTGGTAAGACAAACCAGGGCTGCACTTACACAGTTAATGGTAGGCCGCTGGGGAGTGTGGTCAAACAGAGAGACCTCAGGGTGCAGCTGCATAGTTCCTTGAAAGTGCTAGAATAGGTAGACAGGATGGTGAAGAAGGCATTTTGCAAGCTTTCCTTCGCTGGTTAGAGCATGAGTGCAGGAGTAGGCACATCATGTTGCAGAGTCTAGGTTGGAGTGTTGCTGGAAAAGCACAGCAGGTCAGGCAGCATCTGAGGAGCAGGAAAATCAATGTTTTGGGCAAAAGCGCTTCATCATGTTGCAGCTGTACAAGACATTGGTAAGAAAAAATTAGGAGCACTGTGTACAATTCTGGTTGCCATGCTACAAGAGGGATATTATTAAACTAGAAGGGGTGCAAAACAAGAATGACAAGGATGTTACCAAGTCTGGAAGATTTGGGTTATAAGAAGAGGCTGGATAGACTAGGATTTTATTTTTTGGAGCAGAAGAGGTTTGGGGGTTTATAGAATCATGAGGGGCATAGATAAAGTGAATAGCCAAAGTCTTTTCCCCAGGGTAGGGGAGTCCAAAACTAGAGGACATAGGTTTAAGGTGAGAAGGGAAAAATTTACAAAAGAGGATAAGCTACCAAAGGAAGTGGTAGAGGTGGGTACAATTACAGCATTTAAAAGACATTTGGACAGGTACATGGATAGGAAAGGTTTATGGGACAAACACAAGCAAATGGAACAAGTTCAGCTTAGGCAACCTGGTCAACATGGAAGGGTTAGGCTAAAGGGTCTGTTTCTATGCTGTATGACTCAAGACTCTTTCTGGTTCAACACTTCCAGGCTCTGTTAAGAAATAGTTGCACTCGGCTTTTTCCTACCAACATGGACAACCTCCAATGTTCTCCATTGTATTTCATTCATTTTCTTGCAGGGCCCGAGAAAAGCTGATGATGATAGCCAGGTTGGCACTTATTTTCCTTTTGCTTTAACCAAGTGCCAGCTGCGACAAATCAGCCGCCTTAAAATCAAAGAAGTGTGGAAATATAGCTCACTGACTTGATAGGACAGTGATAGAGGGAGGAGGTGGGAAGTAATGCTCCACTTTTATTCTCTTCCGTTCCAAGTGCGAATGACATCAGAGTAGCTGAAGGAATTGGTGTGATTTCTGCTGCGAGATGCTATGTTACACAGAGGTGGAAGATTGTAGGAAGCATGAACAAGCTAAATATCTGCATGAGATAATGCCAATTGTTGCATTCCTGTGTCGGTTGAATCACATCAAAAGAGCCATTAACTGAACAACGGAAGATCAAGGGGAAGAATTCTTGAATACAATATACTTTTAGAAACAGTGAATCTTTTGTTACGATTAATCTACTGAATAAGATATCTGCTCAGTATCTTTTAAGTCTACTGAGTACTCAAAGAATCAGTAGGTGGGAATTAATAATTTATATATCTCGTTGTCATTTCTGATCTATCTATTTATCTATAATGCACACGCTATAATAATATTACTGAATTTGTCTAGATAAGTGAATTATTAGGTAGTTGGAAATTAAGACTTTTCGTCTTTGCCGGTTCTTTTGGAAAGGCTAAAAATAGTCATTGAATGATCAAAGAAACATTATTATGAAATACACCAGCATAACTGTCCAATTCATAAAGAATTAATAAAATAAAGATTTATGTCCCGTGATCTTGAACTTGATAGAGGCAAAGGGAAATAGCTTGGACCTTTAGCTGAATCATACATCATGCAGGAAATGACATTGCGTTGACTCTGAAGACTAAGATACTGGTTTGTTAGGCCTGTGGCCTCAGCACTTTGCTGTACAGCTGGGAAACATGGAAGACTTATGGTTGTTAAGAAAGCACGTTTAACAACTTTGACATCTACTGCATATTAACATCTCGAGATCAAAATCATGATGAGACATTTCTTTCAATGGATAATCGTGATGTCACCGGGAGTCATCAAGCAGAAGGGAATTCACTGGCTTGGATATGTTTACTTTGGTCGGAAAAAAGCTGAAATGCAGAGTAAAAGAGCCTGGAAGTGTTGAACTTCAAAGGATATCCTTGTTCTTGAGTCATTGCAAGTACACTTGTTTACAGAAGTTAAAAACCACACAATACCACGTTATAGTCCAATAGGTTTAATTGGAAGCACACTAGCTTTCGGAGCGACGCTCCTTCATCAGGTGATTATCAACCACCTGATGAAGGGGCAGTACTCCGAAAGTTAGTGCTTCCAATTAAACCTATAGGACTATAACCTGGTGTTGTGTGGTTTTTAACTTTGGACACCTCAGTCCAACACCTGCATCTCCAAATCATGTATATGAAGGATTTTCAAAATGCAAGGTAGCTGGAGCCAAGAGGATGATAGGATGCCTAACTATCCTTCACTTCAAGGATGCTTGAGACGAATGTGAGATGAAGAACCTTAACTATTAATTTTAATACTTGTGGAACACCAGCTGATGATAGAGAGAAATTGTGTTATCAACTGTGGCCACTATGTGCCAACATGAAGACAGCTTTTTGTCTCTAAACATGACGACAGTGGCTACAGAGATTTGATAAGAAGTGTCAATACTGAAAATAACACAAATGGTTTCTTGCTATGATTTCTAAATAAAATACTACTGCCAGAATGATGTGGTCTGAGTACTTCCAAATGTTTGTTCGACAGCAAGAAGGCCAGGTTTTCATTAAGGCAGAACTCTTGAAGTTTATTAAAAACACTAACTATTTATACTGCTTTCAGATCTCAGGCTTACAGAGAGTCCAGGTTCTGTGCTGAGTGAATCCATAGTGCAAAGATACAGGAACTGCAAGGAGGCTACTGTTACAATTGTTACTGAAGGTGATTTGTGTGCCTTTATACCAGAACATTGCATGTTGTGAAGACATTTGGCAGTTCTAAAGGTAGACTACCCATCTGGTCTCAGCAACAATACACCACAATTTTCCAATGTGCTACTTGCAACAAAACCTGTCTCTCTCGCAGATTAGTCTCTTCAGCCATAAGCAAAAGTGCATAATAGGAAGATATCCCATCCTTTGTTGTTTTCCCATCATCTTATATGGATGCCAACAAGATCCATTTTAGTGGAATATCAGAAGGAATGCACAGCCACAACCTTGGATAAGAACCATTTTGTTTATCTGAGTTGTAGTTCATTCAATGAATGCGATCCAGCTGTACCAAATGACTGTTTATAAAAGCTAACAGCATAAATAACAAAAGAGGTGGAATGCTTTCAGAAATCGTAGGATAACATAGATAGAAACAGAGAAAATAAGAGCAGAAGTCAATCCTCTGACCCTGCTTTGCTGTTTTAGTATGATCATGGGTAATTGTCCAACTCAGTACCCTGTTCCCGCTTTTTCCCCATATCCTTTGATGGATACTGATGAATAATTGGTAAGTTTTGCACGCCATCGAAAGAGGATATGAGCATTATTTTAAAATAGATGATTTCACTTGAAAACAATATTCCAGCATTCTCCACAGAAGGTATAGAATCTGACGGCAAGAATGATTGATACTAACCTTTATAGTTGACAGGAAGAAGAACAAGAAGAAGACAGAAGCTATAGCTTGATCAGCTGACACACTATATTTAGATACAGGCTGATCGTCTATACTATGATTGTAAGTAAAGGAAACCTTTGGTCGCAATATTATAAGCTCCCCATATGCACTAAAGTTTAAACAATATATTGAATTTAGGTACTAACTAGAATCATGGTCAATCTTTGTAATCCTAGAATAAATAACTTGCAAAATAATTGGGCATTGAATAACTTGAAATATTGCATCATTTTACCTGAAAGGTCTATTGCATGCCTGGCTTGGTCTGTATTGGCAGTGTACTTTCCCCTATGTTAGCCTTGGCTCATTTGTAATGCTCTTGCATCTGAAGTCAAAGGCACTGGGTTAAAATGCCTCTCCAGCATTTGAATACAGAATGCAGGTTGATATTCAGTGCAAGACTACAGAAACACTGCTGGAGACATTGTCTGTGAGAATTTTTTAGAAAGAAATAAATGAAACTATAAGAACCAGAATCAGGGGAGTTCTTGTAGTTCTAGATCAATATCTCCAGAGAAGCTCAATGAATTAATTAAAAAAAATCAGAAATCAGCAGAGTGAGACATATCAGAAGTTGTTGTGGGATGTTACATCATCTAAACAGTTGTGACAGAGTCTGAGAACTGGAAGGTGATAGAATCCTTACAGAGTGCTGGATATGATGAAATGTCAGCAGAATAACTGTGACCGCTAATGGGTTCATAGTGATTATTTGTAGATAGTCTATTCCCAGAAATGGACAGAAATAAATTGATAAAGGGAAGGGTCAGGTCTGAGATGGACCATGTGAAGATGAGAAAAGGATGAAACTTGGAAACAATGTTGATTGAGTTTTCCTGTTCTGAACAAAAGCAGGTTATTTACTTAACAAATTATTTATTTAATTTATTTAATTATACATTCATTCATCCATCCATTAATTCATGTAGTGTGGAAATCATTGTTAAGGTTAGCATTTATTAGCCTGGAAATGGTGGTGAAAACCTGTTAAACTACTGCAGTCCATTTGATGTGGGCACACCCATCGTGCTATTAGGGAGGAAGTTGCAGGATCTTGGTTAAGTGACAGAACAAAGCTGCAGAATGCTTCTCAATTAGGATAGTGAGTGTGATGGAGAGGAACTTGCAGAAGGTGGTGTTTGCACGTACCTGCTGCCTTTGAGGTTCTAGTTGGGAAAGATCACAAGTGTTGATGATGCTGTCCTAGGATTCTTTGCAGTGCATCCTGTAGAAGGTACATACTGCTGCCAGGGTTTGCGTCAGTAGCTGAAGAAGCAAGTTTTGACTTTATTAGAGTGTCAGTCAAAGATGCTGCTTTCTCCTGAGTGTTGTTGGGCTTCTTGGAGTTTTACTGTACTCATCCAGGGGAGTGGAGAAGATTCCTGATCCACCATACACGGGATGGCAAGGCGTGAAGGCATCAAATCAACATCAACTTGGATACTTCATATCTACCATCCTCCTGCTAGATAAAATAGTCTCCCACCACCAAACCCATCCCACAGCAGGGCACAGGATTGCTCCCATAAACTTTGTAAGTGATTTAATAGGCATGAAATCCTTTAGTACTTCTTAAAGGTACTTTTTGAATGATACTTAAGGCATTCCCATCATCAGAAACATTCTGAGAATCATCAATGGCCAGAAACACAACTTGACTGTGATATAACAGTGTGACTACTAGAGCAGTTCAGAGATTGGCTATATCTGCATTGAGTAATTTACCTCCAATCCCTCCATACGTCACCTATAAAGCACAGGTCAAGAATGCGATGGTATATTATACAGCAGTGGTGTGGTCTCAGGGGAGCGTGGAAGAGAGCATGGTTGAGGATGGGCGGACATATTTTAATTTCAGATGTCAGCTTTCTGTGGAAAGGGTCATAGAGTCATACAGGCCCTGTGACCTAATTTGTCTATGCTGACCAGGTTTCCAAAACGGAACTCGTCCCATTTGCTTGTGTTTGGCCCACATGCCCTAACCATGCTCTTGGCCAAATGTCTTTGAAATGTTGTAATCGCATCTGCCTCTACCATTTCCTCTAGTGGCTCATTTCCTATATGTACCACCATCTGTGTGAGAAAGTTGCCCCTCGGGTCCCTTTTAAATCTTTTCTCTCTCATCTGATACCTATGTCCTCTAGTCTCCCCTACCCTAGGGAAAATACCTTGACTTTCACCTTATCTATGTCCCTCATAAACTCTCAGCCTCCTACTCTGCAGGGAAAGAAAGTCCTGGCCTATCCAGGCTTTTCTCATAAGCAAGCCTCCCACTCTCAGCAAAAATCCTTGTAAATCTTCTTTGCTCCCTTTCTAGTTTAATGACATCCTTCTTATAGCAGGGTGACCACAGAATTGTGCATAATAGCCCAAACCTAGCCTCACTAATGGCTTATATAGCTGTAACATGTAGTCCTAATTCCTGTACAAATGCTCTGATCAAAGAAGGCATGCATGTCAAATGGTTCCTTCACCATCCTGTTCACCTTTCATGGAACTATGTACCTTCCCCCCCTAGGTCTCTCTGTTCAATAACATTCCCCACACCCCTACCATTATGGGATTCCAAGATGGTGGCGGATTGGGACGCCTCAGCCAGATCTCGTCCACTCTATTTATTTCTACTTCTCTTTTTTCTCTTTTGTATTTTTCTCCTCTCCCTTCGCCTTGATGACGTCCTGAAGACCCGGCCTCAATGCAGACTTGGATTCTCACCCTCAGCACAGACCCGACGAGACATCCTCCCAGCCTGGCGCGTTGGTCTCCCAGCCCGGTGTGACAGCCTCTCGGTTAGTGTAGCAGTCTTTCCGAATGGTGTTGGCCTCTTGGCCTGGCGTGTCGGTTTCCCGGCCCAGTGTGGCAGTCTCTCAGCCCCGTGTGGTCTCTCAGCGTGACCTTCCAGCCTTGAGGTAATTCCAGATTAGCCTCGAGAGCCTGGAGGTGAAGACCAGCGTGGTCTGGAGTCAAGGCCTGGAGTAAGGAGGGGAACACACTCCCTACCATCCACCCACCCCATCTACATCAACGGAGCTGAGGTGGGGAGGGTCAAGGGCTTCAAGTTCCTTGGAGTAACAATAATCGACAAGCTGTCCTGCACTTCCCACATGGTGCGACAGTCAAGAAGGTACAACAATTCCTCTTCTTCCTCAAGTTGCTTAGGGCATTCAGCATGCCCATAAGGACACTAACCAACTTTTACATACACACCATAGAAAGCAGGTGCATTACGGCCTGGGACGTCGACTGCACTGCCCAGGACTGTAAGAAAGCACAGAAGACTCTATGGACAGTCCATACCATCATGGAAGCTAACCTCCCATCCAAGGGCTCAATTTACATTTCTTGTTCTCACAGAAAGGCTGCCAACATCATCAAAGACCCCTCCCACTCCAGTAATGCTTCGCTATAACCTCTTCCATCAGGTAGAAGATACAGAAGCTTAAAAACACCCACCAACAGATTCAAGGACAGTTTTTTCCTGCTGTTATTAGACTGCTGAATGGATCTCTCTAATGTTGATCCTGTTGATGTTGATCTTGCTTTGCCCACTCTTGTGTCGTGTAACCTATATGCTTTGCTCTATCCCAGCACCTTTGAACTCTTTGTCCTTGCTTGTTAATGATCTGCCTGTTCTGTTCACAAAATAAAGCTTTTCACTGTACTTAGGTACATGCGACAACAATAAATCAAGCAATCAAAAAATCGTGACTAGAGGCAAGGTGCGAGCTCAGATTGAGTTGGAAGGACTGTGGTTCTGAACTTTTTATTTCTCTACTTTCTAATTTATTCCGACAATCTGTAACACTGGATTTTTTAATTTCTTAATTTTTCTAATTTTTTTTGTAAGAACATGCACCTTGGAAGAATCTGGACCCAGGTATCTTGCACCTAAGATGGCACCATAAGTGATGACTTGTAAACGTTTCCCTCTACTCCTTTGAGTATATGTGACAATAAACCAAATTCAAATTAGCTGTGTAAGTCCTGTTGTGGTTTGTCTTATCAAACTGCAGCAATGTGCATTTATCTGTTTTAACTCCATCTGCCATTCCTCTGCGGACTAGCCTTGTTGATCAAGATCCCATTGTACTCTTAGATGACCTAAGATAACCTCTTAGATTTTTTTGAAAATTCTATCTGACTGGCAGCTCTAATCTTTTACATTGGCTCACCATCTATAATACATTATTTATGTTCTTTGTTCCAATAAACCTTCATAAAGTCTGAACTGTACCTCTAAAATTTGAGAAATTCCCCGACTTAATAGTCAGTCTGAAACCAACAGGTGGAACTGTAGGGAAGAAACTCAGGGATGATTTTAATTAGCTCAATGGAAATCTTTTCTATTTTATGTAAGGGATGTGGACCTTGAGTTTGGCCAGCACTCACTGCATATCCGTAACAGCTCTGGAGAAGGTGATGTTATCTGCCTTCAAATGCTCTGCTCTTTGGGGTGTAGTGACAATCACAGTTCTGCTTAGATTCTTTCTTTAAGGTGACCCTCTGAATAGCGAACAAATGCATCTACCTTTAAATATACCAATGGAGCTATTCAATTTTAACTGTGATCTCAGTGGAGAGGCTATTGCAGATTTCTTACCAGGTAAAGATTCAAGGAAGACGATGTAGGCAGCAGCAATTTAAGTAAATTATTTTACTCTCTTTACTGGATTTAAACCTTTCTCTTTCCCTGGGTGATTATCTGAATAATGCAGCTGGCAATTTTGGGAAAAGTAGTTGCTGTTCTCACAGGCCCCGACAGTAATGGCTTGTATTCAAACTTTGCTGTTTGAATCCTGCTGTCAATCAGGGCACAGTTGTGAGGATGGTGACATCGAGGTTAAGGAAATCCTCAGAACAACTGTAGAAGACAGAGAGAGTTAAAACACTAAACTAGGCATGGAAAGGGAACGAAACATCTAGGTATCTTTGTATTCCTTTCTGAGGACTAAGCCCCATTCCCATGAATTAGTAGCAGAGGATGGGACTAAATGAATTGAATTGTTTGATTTATTAATAAATCTGCTGTATATTGTTTAAAATCAGCAAATTATATAGACACTTTAGTTGGAAATATTTTCTGTATTGACTTTAGTTGTTTCTTATTAAACCACAATTTGTTTTATGTACTTTGAGTTTTAAATTTTATCATTCATTGCACTATAAAAGTAAAAATCAAATATTTTAGTCATGAAGTTGATGCTAAACATGACTAATAACCAAACGATCAAGTGATTCAAATTTCACATTGTAAGGAACGCACCGTTGCTTAGTGTGAGGGCCCTGCGATATCGGAGCTGAGGAAAATCAAAAAATGTAATAAAATGAATAAACTACAATTAATTTCCAAGAGCGTTGAAGCATTATCAATTAGCTTATTACCATACAGTGCTAGCTTTATACGATGGCCACTTATTGCAACAGATTTGTGAATGTGGTACCCACAAAGCTACAAATAGCAGATCTTTTCAGTGAGGAAACTGCAACCACCTGTAGACTTGGAAGAGTAAGTAATGAGTTAGGATTACCTGTGTTATCAGATGTATGGAATTTGATTTGGAAATTAACATTTATTGCACCTTTAACATAGAAATACATCTCAAGGCACTACAAACGGAATTAGGTTCTTTGTAGATTTCATAATAATGGAAGGAAAAATCATTGAGTTATAGAGTCAGAGATGTACAGTACGGAAACAGACCTTGCGGTCCAACTCATCCATGCCGACCAGATATCCTAAATTAATCAAGCCCCATTTGCCAGCATTTGGCACAGATCCGTCTTAAACCCTTCCTATTCATGTACCCATCCAAATGCCTTTTAAATGTTGTAATTGTACTAGCCACCACCACTTCCTCTGGCAGCTCATTCCATACATGCACCACTCTCTGCAAGAAAAAGTTGCCCCTCAGACACCTTTTAAATCCTTCTCTTCTCACCTTAAATCTATGCTCTCGTGTTTTGGACTCCACTACCCTGGGTAAAAGGCCTTGTCTATTCACCCTATCCATGCCCCTCATGATTTTATAAACCTCTATAAGGTCACTCCTCAGACTCCGACGCTCCAGGGAAAACAGCCCCAGTCTGTTCAGCCTGTCCCTATAGCTCAAACCTTCCAAACCTGGCAACATCCTTGTAAGTCTTTTCTGAATCCTTTCAAGTTTCACAACATCCTTCCTATAGCAGGAATACCAGAATTATATGCAGTATTCCAAAAGTGGCCTAACCAATGTCCTGTACAGCCGCAACATGACCTCCCAACTGCTATATGCAATGCACTGACCAATAAAGGCAAGCATACCAAACACCACCTTAACTATCCTGTCTACCTGGGACTCCACTTTCAAGGAACTATGAACCTGCACTGCAAGGTCTCTTTGTTCAGTAATGCTCCCCAGTACCTTACCAGTAAGTGTTTGAATCCTGTGCTGATTTGGCTTTCTGCAACTCACTTTTTAAAAAAAAAATCATACTTTATCCAAAACTCAACTCATTTAACTCCACTTTCTTCTCCTCCCTTGTTAACCAATTAAATAAAAGTCCATTCACTCGTCTCAAATTTCAATTTCCCCAGCATCAAGAGAACTTTCTAGGGATATGCTCCAGATTACTGCCCGAAATAGCCTTTTTCATATCCAGACGGGGGATATTTCTATCATCATCTGTGTGTTTGCAAGATCTTGCGCAATCTTATTTTTAATTTATTGAGTTATTGGATGTTTGAATGTAGAGTCAATTCCTGTTGACTATTCAATGTGACAAATGTTGATGTGTCAACTTGACTGATTCTAAATATCATCATAACTGAATAACATTTCCCTGAGTTTATAAAATGAATTGCACTTTTTGGCATTTGCTTTGTTCATTTAGATACTGTTGGGGAGATTTCACTGGGGTGTTTAATGTAGGGCGAGGGAGGGTGACACTAGTTCTGCAACAGACACTTCTAGTTCCAGCCCTGAAATGGTTAACAACAGCCAAGCGAGCTGCTGCTGGTGACTGCATGACTACCTGGCTGGAGCTTGTAAGGGATATGCATAATGTTAATTAAATCTTGGAGCCTGTAAATACCAGCCAGTATCAATTGCCCCATCGAAACTCGGGATTATTAAAGAAACCGATCGGAATCTGTAGCTGTTAGACAAGTGTGAATTGCTCTATCGGAACCTGTAACTGTTAAGTGTGAATGGCTCTATTTAAGTCTAAAGTGGATAAGTGTAATTGTCAATTTAGTTAAACTGAAACTATTGAAAATGGCTAGCCTGTCAGATGCATAGTAATTCCTTGAAACAATGAACTATTGAATACGGGATCGGAACCGCTCCCGGGGATGGCTGAGCCATTGTCAAGCACAGCAGGAGCTGGACAGGCACTTCGATGCGGCCAATAGGAGGACGGATCCCCAGCGCGCGCAGATGAATGGACCAATGGGGAAGGCGAACTGACCGGGGACTCCAGGCAGCGCGAAGTATAATTGTGTCAAGTTTGAACGAGAAGGGAGAACGCCTTCTCCAACGAATGCATGCTTGTAGATTCGTTGTACCAGTTAAGATTCTGTGAATAAACTGCTGTCTGCGTCTATCCATAGTTGCCAGTGTGAGTCTCTCCTTCCGAAAGAACACGCAAAGACGGGACCCCGCGGGTCCGTCTTAACATTTGGTGAGCCCGACGCGGGAAGGAAAAGAGACAACGGCAAGTTGGCAACGTTGGCGGATCAGGGAGCAGACAACCTTCGGCCGAAGTTTTCTAAAGGTGAGGAAGCGCCTGTTAAATCTAAGTCTTCCAGTAGTTAGATTGTCTCTCAGTTAGTTTCTTGTCTGCTCTCCGACCCTCACCAACCCAAAAAACCTGATCAATTTGACAGCAGCATCGCAGAGTCCTGACTGGTAAGCTTTTACTAACCTTTTAACTTACCTAGAGTGTTTATTTCACTAACGCCTAACTGTTTTTGCCTGAGTCCCTTGCGCAGCTTTCGGAGCCGGAGCGCATATCTGTTTTTGCCTGAGTCCCTAGCGCAGCTTTCGGAGCCGGAGCGCCTAACTGTGTTTGCCTGAGTCCCTTGCGTGGCTTTCGGAGCCGGAGCGCATATCTGTTTTGCCCGATTTTGCAGATTGTTCTGCCTGACGATTACCTGACGTTACCTACCTGAGCGCTGACCATATTCGACTTCCTGGATCCATGTTACTGAGCACTTAAAACTGACGAATTGTTTGTTTGCATATTCGTTGTGACCACCGAACATACCTGGGGTGACAGAGGTCGGAACTCTTCTCCTAAAGAGGGTTTAACCGTACAGACGTCTGCCTTAGACCGGTTGTTAAGAGCAGAGATCCGCCACGCGAAGGTCAGGCTTTGAAAGACGTACTGTTCTTGAAGCGGTTCCCTTCAGGGGAGATCCGACATGGGGGACCTGAATTTCGGACCACCTAAGTTGACTCACCTCAGGACAGCACGTCCCGGAGTGCCCTGGTGGCACTGCAGGGACGGTGGGGACATGCCTATTCACAGTCAGTTACTACTGGATAGCGTAGCCCTGCATAAGGAAAAGTTGGACCTGGTGATTGCCCAAGCACCAGAACAAAAGGGAATTATCCTGACAAGATTGAGGGAAACATTTAAAAATCCCCCACATTAATGATCAAGATTCTGGACGGTACACCCACAGGACACTGGCCAACTGGACGGGGCAGTCCACCTGCAGCTGAAACCTTCCGTTAAACGCTCCATCTGGGTGACACAATATCCTCTCACCTTAGAACAGAGGGAAGGGATTCGCCCAACAATCAGGGGACTGCTAGAAGTGGGGGTCCTCAGGAAAATGAAGGGGGGACACTGGAATACGCCAATCCTTCCCGTCTCCAAGGGGATGGGCAAGGGGTGGCGCATGGTCCATGACCTCCGAAGGATAAATGAAGCCACGGAGACTTTAAACCTGAAGGTCCCTGACCCCTCCGTTGCACTGCAGGCGCTCACACCTGCCAGCCGCTTTTTCTCTGTCATAGACCTGGCTAACGCTTTCTTCTGCCTCCCAGAGTGTCAGGAGTGGTTTGCCTTCACCTTCGAGGGAGAGCGGTACACATACAATCGCCTCCCACAGGGGTACAAAGACTCCCCAGGCCTGTTTAGTGCGGCTTTGACCCCGATACTTAAACAGATATCGCTTCCCACCAGCACCACAATCATACAGTATGTCGATGATTTGTTGATTGCCAGTGAAACTGACACCCAAAATTTGGAGGCGGTCCGCACCTTGCTGGACACCCTTGTGGCAGCCGGTTTTAAAGTAAAACGGGAAAAGTGCCAGATAGCCCGAAAATCAGTATCCTTTATGGGACGGATAGTAGGAAAAGGGGGCACCACACTTTCAAGAGCGCACAGGGAAGCGATCCTCTCCTATGGCACCCCTATAACAGTACAGGACATGATAGCCTTCCTGGGGTTATGTGGGTATTCTCGCACCTACGTCCCTGACTTTGTGACTATGACATCCCCACTCAGGGAAATTATCACGGAGGTTGGGGCAAAGAGACTCAAGAGTCAGTTGCGATGGAACGTGGAGAGAGAGAAATCATTCAGGGAGGTGAAGCAAGCTTTGGGAGCAGCGGCCACGCTAGCGCACCCAGACTATAAGAAAGGTTTCCACCTGGACGTGGCAGAGACTGAGGGGATAGTAAACACCGTCCTCTACCAAAAGGACCGAGGCTGCAGGAGAGTGCTGGGGTATTACAGCTGCCGTTTAGAGCCCATTGAGAAAGGGCAGCCAGGCTGTGCCAGATTTGTGGCAGCAGTAACGAAAGCGGTCAACAACACTGACCATCTAGTATTCTGCCATCCCTTGACTATTCACACAGATCACAGCATAGGAGCCTTTCTGGCCTCCAACTCATTCAGCTTTTCAGCTGGGCGGCAGGTTAGAATTGAGAATGCCCTTCTATCACCGCACATTACGTTTGCATCCCATAGGGGGAGTACTAGGAATATGATGGTGGGAGTGAATGGAGGATCCTTGAAGCCCCACGACTGTGTGGCCAGAGTGGCTGAGGAGAGGAGGATACGTAAGGGGTTGCACACAGAACCCCTGGCCGAGGCAGACTGGGACCTGTACACCGATGGCAGCAGCCGTCGGGAAGCAGGCGGCGTACGAGCCTCGTATGCCGTGGTCAGAGATTCAGGGGGGGGTATACAACACCATCGAGTCTGGGGAAATCCCACAGCCTGCATCTGCACAGCTAGCAGAGATTACAGCCCTGACAAGGGCATTAGAACTGAGTGAGGGACACCGAGTTAACATCTTCACTGACTCCAATTATGCATGGACCGCAGTCCACGTAGACGGCACAGCATGGGTTAGACGTGGTTTTAAAACCAGCACGGGGAGGCCGGTAAAACACGACCAGAGTTTGCGACGGTTGCTCCAGGCAGTGCATCGTCCAAGGGAAGTGGCAGTAGTGAAAGTGCAAGGACACTCTGCCTTACGTACCAGGGGAGCGCTGGGAAATGATGCAGCTGACAGGGCAGCCAAGCTCGCAGTGCAGATGGTCACCCTGAGGTCAGGGACAGACACCCAACAGAGTCCGGGGCCGGGGGAGGGTAGCAGTGATTCCCCTGAGGGGGCGGCTCGGGTTGATGCCATTAGGCATCTGTGTGAGCTGCAGGGACGGGCGAGCAGTGCTGAGGTCAGGGAATGGGAGAATAAAGGCGCAGTCCGACAGTATGTGGAGGTCGAAGGGTCTCAACAGCCCCTTTGGCGATCCCCGGGAGGAGAGGTAGTGGCCCCGAGGGCTCTCCTGCCAAGACTTTTCTCTGAAATACATGGGCCAACACAAGTGGGAGTTGCCCAAGTTGTAAGAACCGTCCAGAACCACTGGTGGGCAACCCGGCTGCGGGAACATATAGAGAACCTGAGGGCTGGGTGCTGGGTGTGTAATGAGTACAACACCAGGAGAGTTCTCCCACACCCGATGTTAAAGTTCCCAACCCCCACAGGGCCGTGGCAGGAAATCTGCATGGACTTTACGGACATGGGAGTAAAATGGAGGACCCCAGATAAATACAGATACATGCTAGTCGCAGTGGACAGATTCTCCCGGTGGGTGGAGGCAACTCCTACAAAGACGGAGGATGGGGAAGTTGTTATGAAGTGGCTCACAAAGGAACTGATTCCCCGCTATGGCGTCCCCCCAAAAATCTGCACAGACAATGGGACACATTTTAAAAACGAACATCTTGCCCGGGTGGAGGCTACTCTAGGGATACTTCACCGCTACGGCAGTGTCTACCACCCTGAGAGTCAGGGGTTAGTAGAGAGGGCCAATCGCACGCTTAAAGACAAGATTGCCAAGGTCATGGCAGGGACTGCATTGACGTGGGTGCAGGCACTCCCCCTAGCCTTGCTGTCAATGAGGCAGGAAAGGAGTGGCGATATCCTCCTGACACTCCATGAAATCCTGACAGGTCGCTCCATGCCTGGCCCCCGAACATCACCCCTGTGGGAAACAGATTGGGATACAATGAATCAGGACATGACACAGTACATGCAAGTACTGGGGGAAATGGTCCGGCTAATATCCAACCAGGTTACGGCTGCACAGCCTGACACCCCCGACAGGTCCCGACCCCTTCGAGAGGGGGACAAGGTCTACCTCCGGCAGATGGGCCGTACGACCTGGGACGAGGGGCGGTGGCATGGCCCCTACCCAGTGACGGGGGTCCTGCCAACGCCTTGAGGGTGAACCGGGAGGGGGACAATAACTGGCACCATTTCTCTCATTGCTCCAGGTCAGGAAAGCCTAACACTACTCTGACTCCGGTTGCGGAGGTCGCGCCCGACAAGGAGCTGGAAAATGAGGGAAAGTAACAGACTCCTGAACTGGCTGGGTTTCTGCCTAGTGCTGGCGGGCTGCGGGGGAACTTCTGCTGATTCGAGTCCTTAAATCCTAGAAAGCTTACTCAGCTGACAGCCGGATTGCCTCTGCGTGGGGGTAATTGCTTGTGTTCAGATACAGATGCTGCAGTTTGCGTGCATGTCCGTTCCCGGTAGACGGGGGACTATCATTAATGTACGGCAATTCACACTGCTCACGGTGACAGGTCCATTTCAGGTTCGTCTATTTCCGTTGGGTACGGGGTTCCAATAGGTGTGTGCTTATGCTTCTTTTTTCCCCTACTACTACCCAATACTATCCCTTCTCCCTCAGTGTAACATCTGCTGTTCAAAAAAAATAAACCCCTTCCATGTTAGTTTTGCCCACCTACATTGGCAGCACTTTGACTTATACTGTACGCTGCGGTCAAGGGCCGAGAAGTACTGTATGCCCCGGGATTCAACTGCTGATCACACCAGTGACTACTACACTGCGATCGGAGGTTCTATGTGGGTTTTGATCGGATTGCCACTGCCCGGCTCTGTCCTCAGCGGCACCTAGATGGAGGTTGCTGTCCGTTACTGACTGGAGGTTATCCAGTGGCGGAAGAGTCTCCTCGGGCACGGGTCAGCCTGGCACAGGTGCAATTGCGCTGTGCACTGGGAGGAGATTGCCTCTGACCACATGGCCTGCAGTACATACATCAGACGCCTGGACGGGCCTGCAGGCCTGTGAACCATTCTGGCTGGCGGAAAGGCCAGGGCACAGTACACTGTTCCAATGGTTTTCCGATCGCTGGCGTGTACCTGACTGCGGGCAGTATGCCCTTACATTTTCTCGTTTGTTTTAAAAAAAACACAAGACAAAACACACACCACCGTAGCGACTGGGCATTTACACTTGGGACTTTTTTTGGACAGCAGACGTGGCACCCGATGTAGTTTACTTTCCCCCTTCCGGACCTCTTACGTTCGTTAATGTTTACATGGGTTGGTGTGGCCTCAGTAGAGGCCAAGGGAGGGAATGTTGGGGAGATTTCACTGGGGTGTTTAATGTAGGGCTAGGGAGGGTGACACTAGTTCTGCAACAGACACTTCTAGTTCAGCCCTGAAATGGTTAACAACAGCCAAGCGAGCTGCTGCTGGCGACTGCATGACTACCTGGCTGGAGCTTGTAAGGGATATGCATAATGTTAATTAAATCTTGGAGCCTGTAAATACCAGCCAGTATCAATTGCCCCATCGAAACTCGGGATTATTAAAGAAACCGATCGGAATCTGTAGCTGTTAGACAAGTGTGAATTGCTCTATCGGAACCTGTAACTGTTAAGTGTGAATGGCTCTATTTAAGTCTAAAGTTGATAAGTGTAATTGTCAATTTAGTTAAACTGAAACTATTGAAAATGGCTAGCCTGTCAGACGCATAGTACTTCCTTGAATACGGGATCGGAACCGCTCCCGGGGATGGCTGAGCCATTGTCAAGCACAGCAGGAGCTGGACAGGCACTTCGATGCAGCCAATAGGAGGACGGATCCCCAGCGCGAACAGATGAATGGACCAATGGGGAAGGCGAACTGACCGGGGACTCCAGGCAGCGCGAAGTATAATTGTGTCAAGTTTGAACGAGAAGGGAGAACGCCTTCTCCAACGAATGCATGCTTGTAGATTCGTTGTACCAGTTAAGATTCTGTGAATAAACGGCTGTCTGCGTCTAACCATAGTTGCCAGTGTGAGTCTCTCCTTCCGAAAGAACACGCAAAGACGGGACCCCGCGGGTCCGTCTTAACAATACTCAAATTGACTTGATTTTTGATTTAACTCAATTTTTGAGCATACTCACTATTTAAATATGTCATGTCAAATTTTAGTTAGATGTTAGTTTTAAGGTTTTGAAATGATTGCACAAATAGCATTTGAGGAAATCAACAGGCAGTGCCCTGTGAAATCCTGTCTTGTTTTGGTTGCTACACTGTTTATGAGGGCAGGAATGGCACCATTTCAAATTTAGCTATTCCTGTTCCAAACCCAAAGTCTCACAGTGGAATTCCTCCAGGCACGTGTTGTGTGAGAATGTTGGCAGAGTGATTGGATTTGAGTTGACTGACACGCAGAATAATTTACTGTGCATCTGCTGGATCGGGCACAGTATTGTGAGACAGAAATAAAGGAGCATCAATGACACAAAATGAACTAATTGACATGCAGGAATGAAAATCTTCTTATTTTCGCAAAGCTTGGCCTCAAAACACATTATTGGGAACATGTAGATAATCTCAAAGTCTGGGGTCTCTGGCCACAAGCCTAATGGAGCTGCATTGCTATTGTCAGGGTTTATAAAGGACTAGATGTGGCCTGCATCCATCCTGGCCTTTTCATCAAAGCAATCTAAATGAAAAGTTCCTATGCATGCTCAATATCTACACTACAGTGCTATAACCAAACGGCTGAAGTTATCAATGAACTGTTGGTAATCAACGTATAAATTCTAAATCGAGCATTTATAGTAGAATGTCCATGTTTATAAATGAGGGAGTAAAGTGAATACCTAATGTCCATAATGGAATGAATTGAACACACACTCGACAGATTTTAAATTTGCTGAGGGTCAGGTTTTGTGAAAATTTCTTGAGCATAACACAATAAGTTTAGTCCTATCATAACAGACTATTTGATCAATATACTAATGCTGCTAACAAAAAGTTTCATTTTACGTTTAAAAAGTCCTTTAAATTGCAAGCAATACTTGTTGAATATTTTACATTACTCACATTTCTACAGTAAATACAAAGTGGGTATTTAATATTACTGCTAGGAAGTGAAATCTCTGCACAGGTTGGCATTAGCAGAAGATTATGAAGCATGACATTTAAAGTAAATAAATAACTTGCATTTAAACTGCACTCTGGTGGTGTTTTAAAGTAATTAACAAGAATAATCCTTAAGAAGAAAATAATTTCAAGGAGCTCCATAGCAATTTAATCCAGCACAAATGATTCAAGCAAGAAAATGGAAAGATTAGATGGATGAAGTTGATATTTAAGGACAGTCTTAAAGAAGAGTGGCAACTAGGCCAAAGCTGCAGAACTCACTTCCCAATCGCACTTTGGGCATATCTGCAGCACATGGACTGCAGCAATTTAAGAAGTCAGTTCATCACGACCTTGGATAATTACAAAAGAGTAATAAATGATGCCCACGTCTTGTGAACAAGGAAAAAGAGAGGCAGATGGAGAAATGGAATGGCTTGGCGAGGGTATTTCAAAGTCGCTAACCATTGTCATCATTTTCACGGGGGTTCTGAGGAACCTCTTCATTTTGGGTCTCCAGCCCTTGTTGCTGTGCCATGTGTGCAGCAGACGGCAACTATTCTCGAGATCTTCACTGATGAGTATTGAAAGGCTTGTCACACGTGTTCAGGTACCTGGGTCACAACTTCAGCTTGCTGATGGCTTGCTTAATAAGATATCTCATTGCCATATTGTTTGAGTTATACTTCTACTACTGATGGTCAGTGGCCTTTCTAAGGGAGGACATCAATCAGGTTGCCAGGTTTGAAGATCTGTACTGTCTTTCTTTAAGGCTGGTTCTAGGCTTGAACACCTTGAGGATGTTAGACAGAGTGAAAGCATCAGGACAGCTCCCAGAAACTTTGGACAGACCTGAATGAACATTAATTGCTGATCAAAATGCTTCTCCATCTTCCTTCTCTGGATATTTTCACTGGTTTGCAAGAGGCACAATGTGGCTAGTTCACACTTATGAAAAGTTTCTGACTTATTCATCACAAATCAGTAATTTACTGCATGGACAGGTTGGACCGAAGGGTCTGTTTCCATGCTGTACATCTCTATGACTCTATGAAAGAAGTCAACTCCTTGTGTCTGCGTGGGTTTCCTCCCACAGTCCAAAGATGTGCAGGTTAGGTGAATTGGGCCATGCTAAATTGCCCATAGTGTTAGGTGCAGGGGTAAATGTAGGGGAATGGGTCTGGGTGGGTTGCACTTCAGCGGGTCGGTGTGGACTTGTTGGGCCGAAGGGCCTGTTTCCACACTGTAAGTAATCTAATCTAATCTAAAACTTTCTTCAGGCTTAAAGTAACTTCACCGCACAGAATAGAGAAAAATCCTTACCTAGTGGAGGTCTGAATTTCTCCATAAGCTGTTCAGCTACCTGAGAATCAGTCACATAGTTGACAGCAGGCAACTCTGTCATCGATAACTGGAGATTACTCCACAATTCACTCGTCTCGTAGCTGGCTGAATGACCATTTGTGCAAACTCTGCATCTCCAGCTCATTTGAAGACTACACTTTAACTACTTGTTCAAGTACCTGTGCAAACAGTGCTTACTAAACAGCAGTAATCCTTCAGCAATCCTTGTTTTGTAAGAGTTCTTTCCATTTCAGCTCATAATCAAAAATGCAAAAAAAAATTTAAAAAAAAAGAAAGTCTTTACAAAACCATATCCCACAAAGAACTGCTGAATATTTTTCATCTCCAGACTTTTAACCATCCAAATAAAGTGGTAAACAACCTCAATATCTTGGGTGTCTCAAGGGTCAAAGTTTATATGCTGTAGAAGTTCTGTGTAATTTTGTTACAAATTGAACTATTGAAAGCTGATGATGGGTTGGCTCAGGTTGTACAAATTTCTTTCAAAGAATTACTGGGGCGGTGTAGGGTAGTGTGGGTACCATCTTTAATATCTAGAACCCTGAGTCCAGCCTTCTGTTTTGCTGATTATGGCCCATGCCAAATGTTGATAGCTATAATGGAAGGAAGAATCCGGAAAAATGTATTTCATTTATATCATCCTTTGAAGACCATTTTACAAAACCAAAATTCACCCTGATGACACGTATGACTAGATTTCAGTCCGCAAGTAGTGACTCCAGTCAGTTGAAACCTAAAGCTCAAGTCTGTAAACATCCAGCATGCGTTGGTATTAAATAAATGGTAGTGCATCCAAAAGTTCCCCACATTGCAAAGTCTGCACATTCCACTCAGCCGAGCTGCCTTGCCATATTTCAACTGTATCAACTATATTCTTTCAAGTGGAATAGATTTTCAGTTACTCAAAACATGTCCTTCCACGACACTGAAGTAGATGTCACTACTGGACAACGAAGTAAATAAAATGACTGGAGTCACTGTTGGGCATGCATGAGGCAGAGGACTAGATGGGTAGTATGTTTAGGGAGGTAGTCACACCACAGCGATGGAGTGTTCAGGCCATTTAAAAACGGAGCAATTGCCAGGTAGTCAGAGAACCAGGCAAGTAGTACAGGAGTCCTCTGAGATAATATCGCTTCTACTTCAGTTTCGGAAATGGGCGGTGTTTCCTTGGAGAAATGCCACAATAGTTATTGCCAGCAGCCCGGATGTTTTGTAGTGGAGGGAAGAGAGGAGAAGAGCACCTCCGATAGAGGATTCTTTAGTTTGAGGATACATGAGAGAAAGTGAGGGCTGCAGATGCTGGAGATCAGAGCTGAAAATGTGTTGCTGGAAAAGCGCAGCAGGTCAGGCAGCATCCAAGGAACAGGAGAATCGACGTTTCGGGCACAAGCCCTTTTCCAGCAACACATTTTCAGCTTTGAGGATACATGGGTCTTTCTGCAGCCATAAGTGTCACTCCCTGGTGCTATCACCAAGGATATCACAGAATAGCTGAAGGACATTCTCCAGGCAAGGATTATACTGAGAAGTTGTGGTCCTTGGTCACACCAATGATTTATCATGGAAACCCTGCAGTGTGGAAACAGGCCAGTTGGCCCAACAAGTCCACACCGACCCTTTGAAGGGTATTCCACACAGACCCATTCCTCTACCTTATTACTCTACACGTACCCCTGACTAATGCACCTAACCTCCACATCTCTAAACATTATGGGCAATTTAGTATGGCCAATTCACCTGACCTGCACATCTCTGGATTGTTGGAGGAAACCGGAGCACCCAGAGGAGGCCCATGCAGACATGTGGAGATTGTGTAAACTCCACACAGAGAGTTGCCTGAGGCTGAAATCGAACCCAGGTCCCTGGTGCTGTGAGGCAGCAGTGCTAACTACTGAGCCATCGTGCCACCCAAAAGGACAATGAAGTCACCACAGTATATTTCAGCAAGCTCGGAAAGCAATTGGCAAACAGGATCTTCAAAATAGTAATCTGGTCACAGTCTTACGTCCACACTAACCCCATTTCCCTGTACTTGGCCGATATCCTTCTAAACCTTTCCTAACCATGTATTTGTCAAAATGCCTTTTAAATGTTAATGTATCCACTTCAACCACCTCTGCTTGCAGCTCATTCCATATATTACTACCCTCTGTGTGTTTAAAGAAAAAGTTGCCCCTCAGGTTCCCTTTTATTCTTTCCCTTCTAACCTTCAACTGATGCTCTCTAGTCCTTGATTCCCCAACCCTAGGAAAAGGACTGAGTGCATTCACCATATCCATGTCTCTCATAATCTTACACACCTTTATAAGGTCACCCCTCAGTCTCCTACGCTCTAAGGAGGAAAGTCTTAGCTTGTCCAACCTCTCTCTGTAACTCAGACCATTGAATCCTGGCAACATCCTTGTAAATTTCTTCTGTACTCTTTCCAGTTTAATGACATCCCTCTTGTAAAAAGGTGACTAAAACTGAACACAAGACTCCAAGTCCAGCCTCACCAAATTCCTGTATAACTGCAACATAACTTCCCAACTTCTATACTCAATGCCCTGACTGATGAAGGCTAGTGTACCAAAAGCCTTCTTCACTGCCCTGTCTACCTGTGACTCCACTTTCAGAGAACTGTAGACCTGAACCTCAAGATCCCTCTGCTCCACTACACTCCTTAAGGTCCTATCATTCACCATAACACTCCTGCCTTGAATTGACTTTCCAAAATGCAAGACATCACACTAATCCAAATTAAATTCCATTTGCCATTTCTCAGCCCACTTCCCCAGCTGATCAAGGTCCTGCTGCAATTTCTCATAACCTTCCATACTGTCCATGATACCACCTATTTTAGTGTCATCTGAAAACTTACTAATCATCTATGGGCGGCACGGTGGCACAGTGGTTAGCACTGCTGCCTCGCAGCGCCTGAGACCCGGGTTCAATTCCCGCCTCAGGCGACTGACTGTGTGGAGTTTGCACGTTCTCCCCGTGTCTGCGTGGGTTTCCTCCGGGTGCTCCGGTTTCCTCCCACAGTCCAAAGATGTGCAAGTCAGGTGAATTGGCCATGCTAAATTGCCCGTAGTGTTAGGTAAAGGGGGTAAATGTAGGGGTATGGGTGGGTTACGCTTCGGCGGGTCGGTGTGGACTTGTTGGGCCGAAGGGCCTGTTTCCACACTGTAAGTAATCTAATCTAATCTAAGTAATCTAATCTAATCTAATCTCTTGTACATTCTCATCCAAATCATTGCTATGGATAACAAACAGCAATGGGCCCAGTACTGACCCCTGAGGCACTCCACTAGTCACATGCCTCCAGTCTGACAAGCATCCTTCCACTATTACCCTCTGCTTCCTACCCTCTGCATCAGTTGTGTATCCAATTTGCCAGCTCCTCCTGTTTTCCATGTGATTGAGGCGGCATGGTGGCTCAGTGGTTAGCACTGCTGCCTCGCAGCGCCAGGGACCTGGGTTCGATTCCAGTCTCAGGCGACTGACTGTGTGGAGTTTGCACGTTCTCCCCGGGTGGGTTTCCTCCGGGTGCTCCGGTTTCCTCCCATAGTCCAAAGATGTACAGGTCAGGTGAATTGGCCATGCTAAATTGCCCATTAGTTATGGGTAAATATAGGATAGGGGAATGGGTCTGGGTGGGTTACTCTTTGGAGGGTTGGTGTGGACTTGTTGGGCTGAAGGGCCTGTTTCCATACTGTAGGGAATCTAATCTAACCTTCCAGAGCAGCCTACCATGTGGAACCTTATTAAAGGCCTTACTGAAATCCATATAGACTAAGTCTACTGCCTTGGCCTCGTCAACCTTCCTGGTCACTTCATCAAAGCACTCTAACAAATTTGTGAGGCATGATTTCCCAAATAGAAAGCCATGCTGACTATTTCTAATCAAACCCTGTCTTTCCAAGTACATGCATATCTCAATCTTATCAAGTAACTTACCTATCCTAGGTGTTAAGCTTACTGGTCTATTGTTCCCAGGTTTCTATTTGCAGCCCTTCTTGAATAAGGGCACAACATTCGCTACCCTGCAGTCTTCCGGGACCTTACCTGTGGCTCATAATGACACAAATATATCAGCCAGGACCCCTACTATTTCTTCTCTAGCCTCTTGCTGTGTTTTTGGATATATCCAGTCAGGACCAGGAGATTTATCCACTTTCATACACTCTAATACATCCAACACCTCCTCTACTGTGGTATGGACTCTCCCCAAGATATCACCACTAATTTCCCAGGTTCCCAAAAGTAGTGGTGATTATGAATCTATTATGGGTAGAAACAAGAAAATTTATAGTACTGGACAGGAAATTACCAGAGAAATGAAACAATTAATTTGTGCTTCATTTCACAGAACCTTGCAGAAATATTAGGTTGCCAAGGGACATCTATAACTGAAAATACTTCATTAGTAAAGAGGTAGAAATTATTTTTTTGAAAAAAAAATCTAAATCGAAGATTTATAAATGTGATTTATTCCAGGTTTTTGAAGGAAGTTACTCTGGAAATGATGAATAGTTTTGTGGTGGTTATCTTTTGTAAGTTTATAAATTTGAGAAAAGGTCCTGTTGACACGAAGGTAACGTATGTTGTGCCACTATTGAAAGAAGGAAGGAGCACAGTAGAGAACTACAGCTTGATGGCTGCGATAGACAAGATGTTAAAATCTATCAGACAGGAAGAGGTAACTGAACATTCAGAAAAGAATGACAAAATTGAGCAAGACAACATGAATTTATAGAAGAGAAGTCACATTTGACAAATCTGTTCGAGATTCAAGGATGCTATGCAGAACATAAACAGAGCAGAATCAGAGGATATGGTGTATTTGCATTTTCAGAAGGCTTTTGAAAAAAATCCACAGGAAGTTAATAAACGAAATTAGAAGGCATGGAATTGGGAGAAATATACTAGCATGAATTAAGAATTAGTCAATAGACTAACAGCAGAAGTGAAGAATAATTAGGTCCTTTTCAAGATGGCACAGTTTCCTCTGGCTGGTGACCCTTGAACAAGAAACATAATCTCAATAAGGGGCAATTCAGTTGAATTGATGGCATGAATTGTCATGGAGGATCTATGGGGAGGTTAATGAGAGGCCCTGGAGAGTAAGAGGGAGAATTCGGGGTGTATGTGAATTGATGAGAGGTATGAGAGATGAAGGCTAGGGGAATGAATAGCTTGTAAAATAATGGGAATTAAGTCTCAAGAACTAATGCTGGCCTTCTAACCAGCCTAAATCTCACTTTTCCACCCCTCACCACCTAAGATTTGCTTCTGGGGTCAACAGGCCCCCACCTTTTGAAGCCCCAGCTCCCTGGAGTGAAAATTAAGTTTAATGGGGCCTTCAAAACTTGGATGGCTCCTTCAAATTTGTGTGCAAAGTTAAAAGTCACACAACACCAGGTAATAGTCCAACAGGTTTATTTGGAAGCACTAGCTTTCGGAGCACTGCTCCTTCATCAGGTGATTGAGGAGAATCACCTGATGAAGGAGCAGTGCTCCAAAAGCTAGTGCTTCCAAATAAACCTGTTAGACTATTACCTGGTGTTGTGTGACTTTTAACTTTATCCACCCCAGTCCAACACCAGCGTCTCCAAATCATAAAATTTGTGTGGTGCTGGAAAAGCACGTGACTCTAATCTCCAGCGTCTATAGTACCCACTTCTGTCTCCTCAAAATGTGCATGGTTACTTGACTTGAACTATCTACCTTGGAAGCAAAAGCAGTGTTGGGTCAGAAGGACAGATTTTACTATACAAATGAAGCAAAACTACATATGCTGGAGATCTGAAACAAACTGCTGAGAAATTCTGACCTGGTAGTATCTCTGGATAGAAAACAGTCAATGCTTTGAGTCCATTGTCCCTTCAGAAATATTAATAACTTAAAGGGCAAATTAAAACTTGCCTGCTTTTTGTTAAACTGCCCATAGTGTTAGGTACATAATCTCTTCGGAGGGTCGGTGTGGACTTGTTGGGTCGAAGGGCCTGTTTCCATACTGTATGAAAATCTAATCAAATCTAGTCTAATCTATTGGTCTGAGTTTAAAGCCAAATGTAACAGCAATGGAAGATTGAGAGTTTGGAAGTCATAGCAGCACCCTACAGATTACAGATCTATGCTCTAACACTGTGTCTGTTAACCTGTCAGACCAAGCACTGTGTGTAAGGTAATTAGTGAGAAAGCACCATATGCTTTGCATGAAAGCACAGCTCTGATTCTACAACTGCCTCTCACTCTATCCAAAGACGCGGAGATTATGCATTGCTGTGCTCTTAAAAGGAACATAGATAAAATTCAATTATGTGCCTGTTGATTTAATTTTGTCTTGGTAAAGACATGGGAATAGAAATTTTATTGAGACTGAAAATAAAATTGTGCAGTAGTGCACATTTGTTCAGAATGGGTTCATTTCTTAAAAGTATTTAAAGCAATTTCTGATCAGTGGAGGCAGGGGTGACATTGGGTTGGACTGGTCACCCTGGAAACAGATCCAGGCAACCAGGATGGGGAGCGATATGTGAGTGCTGAGGCCAATTGGTTTAAAGGCCCAGTCTGGCTCTTATTTTAGCAGCTCTCTAAGGCTCACTGTCCCTCACTCCTTATGCACCATCAACCCACGACCTTATGCACCATTCACGACCACCCTGTTGCCTCTTACAACCCAATGCCTTCTCAAATAACTTTTCTTTTTCTGGTGTACATTGGATTGCATGCCAATTGATCCATTCAAACAGATGTTTTTGTTTATTTCTCAAAACTTAAGCCTGTTTTAAGTTTCAAGTTTTAAAGAACAGGAAATTGAATGAGATTTCTTCAGTTCTCGCATGATAGGTAGGTGAAGGTGAGGGAGATGGTGATAGGTTAGAGGGGGTCCAGCAGATGGTGAAGCAGGGCTTGAATTCTATGCCTTTGGCACCTGCTGGACACCTGTCATTTTGAGGTCTACAGAGTCTTCCTGATTCTGTGGGAAACCAGTTCTTAATGCCAACAGGAGATCAATAAAATACATGCAGAGTTTGCAACAACATATCATAAAATGGCTGAAAATGATTGTTGTCAAATGTCTGACTGCCTCGCTTCCAAAATTATCTTAGGAAGCCAGAAGAAAGCATCAGTTGTCTTACTTGCAAGAGAGTTTCATATTCATAGTCACGTGCTAAACTGTAATCCATCAAATCTACACAGATTTCTAAGCTTGAAATTGCTGAAGAGAAATAAGGAAACCTCAAAAACACACACTTCCTGTGAAGGTTTCCGTCAACTCAATCTTGTCTGACCACATCATGACTGTACTGTCTGAGGGAATAGTGTCGAGAGTGTGTTGCTGGAAAAGCACAGCAGGTCAGGCAGCATCTGAGGAGCAGGAGAATCGATGTTTCAGGCATAAGCCCTTCAAAAGGAATGAGACTTGTAGGTTGGGGTGAGAGATAATTGGAGGGGGATGGAATTGGGGGGAGGTAGCTGGGAAAACGATAGGTTGGTGAAGGTGAGGAAGATGGTGATAGGTCAGAGAGGGCAGTGATGGAGGGGTCCGGAGGGCGGTGCTGAGTTGGAGGCTTGGGACTGGGATAATGTTGGGGGGGAAAGGAAATGAGGAAGCTGCTGAAATCCACATTTATCCCGTGTGGTTGCAGGATCCCAAGGCGGAATATAAGGCGTTTCTCCTCCAGGCGTCAAGTAGTCACTGTTTGGCGATGGAAGAGGCCCAGGACCTGCATGTCCTTGATGGAGTGGGAGGGGGAGTTGAAGTATTCAGCCACAGGGCGGTGGGGTTGGTGGGTTCGGGTGTCCCAGAGATGTTCTCTGAAACGATCCGCATGTCTCCCCAATGTAGAGGAGACTGCACCGGGTGCAATGGATGCAGTAGATGACATTGGGAGAGGTGCAGGTGAATTTCTGACGGATGTGGAAGGATCCCTTGGGGCCTCGGACGGAGGTGAGGGGAGTGGTGTGGGTGCAGGTTTTGCACTTCCTGCGGTGGCAAGGAAAGGTACCAGGGGTAGGGTGTGGACCTGATGAGGGAGTTGTAGAGGGAATAGTCTTTTCGGAACACTAATAGGGGTGGGGAGGGACACAGTTATGTGGTGGTGGGGTCCATTTGGAGGTGGCAGAAGTGGTGGAGGATGATGCAATATATGTGGAGGTTGGTGGGATAGAAGGTGAGGACCAGGGACGTTCTGTCCTTGTTGGGTTGGGAGGAATGGGGTTCAAGGTCAGTGGTGCATGAAGTGGAGGAGATGCGCTGGAGGGCATCGTCAACCACTTGGGAAGGAAAGTTGCAATCGTGGAATAAGGAGGCCACCTGGGACTTTCTGAGATGGAATTGGTCATCCTGGGAACAGGTGCGGCGGAGGCGGAGGAATTGGGAATAAGGGATGGTGTTTTTACAGGAGGTAGGGTGGGAGGAGATGTAGTCTAGGTAGCTGTGGGAGTCAGTGGGCTTGTAGTATGTGTCTGTGGTTAGTCGGTTGCCAGAGATGGTGATGGAGCAGTCCAGGAAGGAGAGGGAGGTTTCCAAGATGGTCCAGGTGAAATTGAGGTCGGGGTGGAAGGTGTTAGTAAAGTTGATGAGCTGTTCAACCTCCTCGAGGGAGCACAAGGTGGCGCTGATATGGTCATCAAGGGGAATAGATGATTATGTCTAATTTTGTTTGAGACTGACAGCTTGGACTACATCTACCATAGTCAGACACTTTTCTCATTTCTCCTTGATATCTCTTGACTGTGCGTTTACTTAAATATTCTTCCAGGCTGGTGGCTCCTTATGCTTGAATAAGGCTTTTTCACTCTTCAGGTAGAGTCAGACTTTTTTTTAATTCAAGCCCATACATTACTGATTTTTCAAGTTTAATGTCTAAGAGCTCTCGACATACTTCTAGTCTCTTGCTTTCTCCTCTGCTTTCCTGATGTCAGATCCTCAGTTTCATTATTTGCATATTTCATTATAATTATAACTCCCCACCCCACATCCCTCCAACCTCCATTCCTCTTTCATTGGTTTACATACTTTGAGTAAGTTACTTGTAATAGCTGTAATCATTAATGTCACCATTTAAATGATACTTTGCAATTCTATTTTGTTACTACTGAAGTGGACAACTCCACACTTATTCTCATTAAAGTGTAATGGCCACTCACTCAATTTGTCCAAACCATCCTGAAGACTCTTCACATTCTCCTCATCGAAAGCATTCTGAAAAATCCACAAATAACTCTGGTCCATTGCTTCTCCCTCGTCTATTCTACTAGTTATGTTCTCAAAGTCCAGTAGCTCTGTCAAACATGATTTCCCTTTCATGAATCCATGTTGGCTTGTATAATCCTACTTGCATTTTCTAAGTACCAGAACAGAAATTGTTGGAAAAGCTCAGAACTGAGGAAGGGTCGCTCAACCTGAAATGTTAACTCTGATTTCTCTCCACAGATGCTGCCAAACCTGCTCAGCTTTTCCAGCAATTTATGATTGTTTTTGTTTCTGATTTACAGCATCCATAGTTTTTTCAGTTTTATTTTGCATTTTCTAAGTGTCCTATTATTACATTTGTAATCAATGATAGTATTTTCTCTTCTGTTGCAAGGTCAACTGGCCTGTAAATGCTAGTTTTCTCCCTCCCTCCTTTCTTTTTAAGAAATAGTGGGGATACATTTTCTGGATTCCAGGCATAGGGCAGCACTGTGGCTCAGTTATCACTGCTGCTTCACAGTGCCAGGGACCCAAATCGGGTTCGATTCCAGCCTTGGGTGGCTATCTGCATGGAGTTTCCATGTTCTCCCTATGTTTGTGTTCGTTCCTGTCAGGTGCTCTGGGATCCTCCAGGGTTAGGCCCAACAGTCATGCTAAATTGCCCTGTAGTGTTCAGGGGTATGCTGGCTAGGTGGATCAGCCATCACCAATGTGAGGGTATGGGGATAGGCTGGAGCTAGGTTTGAAGATGCTCTTCAGAGAAGTACTGCAGATTCAATGGGCCAAATGGCCTTTTTCTGCACTGTAGGGATTTAATGAATGTTCCAGAACTTGTAGAATTTTAGAACATGATGACATCCAATGTATCCCTTCTTTCCATTGTAATCCCCTTTAGTATGCTGGAATTTAAATTAAGGCCCCAGGGATTTATCAGTTCTATTCAATTCTCCAACTTTTTCTTTTAATAACACTAGTTTCCTTCAATTCCTCTTTCTCAATAGATCCTTGCTGCCCCAGCACTTCAATGTAATGCTTGGTGATCTTTCAATAAAGACCGAACCAAACTAATTGCTTAACTGCTCTGCAGTTTCCTTGGTTTCCTTAATGAACACTTCCAATTCAGTTTGTGGGCCTACATTTGTATGGAGTTTGTTTTTTAAATAAGTTTACATACTTATAGAAGCTCTTACGGTCTGTTTTTAAGTTTCTTGCAAATTCACTCTTCTACTGAATATTTTTGTTTATTCCTGTATAAACATTTGGAACCTCCTTTTACTTAATTTTGAACTGCTCTCAGTCCTCTGGCTTGCTACATTTTGTAGCGACATTATATGTTGCAACACGAGCACCTTTGGATGTAATAAAATCTTAAATTTATTTTGTTAGTCATTGTCAATTCCTCCACCTCCAAAGCTGATTTCAAGGAATATTTCTATTCCAATTTTTTCTGAAGTCCTCACTACATCCACACTACATGGTGAGCTTTTTCACCAGAAGGGCATGTATAACTGTTGGACTGCAGGCATTTCTTCTTTTACTATTTATTTTTGCCACTTTCTGCATCTTTAATGAAGTAACTCCATCTCTTGCAGCAAACTCACCGCTCATACCTTCTTTGCTTCCTTTGTTTAGGAATCCTGTTCTGGATTGGATTATTTCACTTCCTTTCCCAAAGAAAAAAATCATACTATGGCCACTTTCCCCAAAAGATCTCTCTCAACAAAATTATTAATTAACCCCTTTTCATCGCACAGAAACAAATCCAAGGTAATTTGTTCTTTAGTTGGTTCCTCAATGTACCAGTTTAAATAACCACCTGTATGCACTCCAGACATTCATCCATGATAATATTATTGCTAATGTAGCCCACTCAGCCAATCTGTAGATTAAAATCACTCATTATTGTAACATCCTTGTTGCATGTATCTCTCTAATTTCCTATTTAATGATAACCCATATTTTCTACACCTGTTTTAAGGCCTGTAGACAACTCCCACTAATGTTTTCCATCCCTTGTTGCTTCTTAACTGCACCCCTGACTGACTCTACATCTAGATTTTTTTGTCAATATCCTATCTCACTATAGCATTGATTTCAGTTTTACCTAACAACATCACCTCACCTTTTTCTCTTTATCACTTTTACAGATTGAATAACATTGGATGATCGATTCCCAGCCATGTTTCTTTAATCACAGTCATATCATACACATGTATAGCTCCTTGCTCTGTTAATTCATCTGACTTACTGCAAAGGCTCTGAGCTTTTAAGTATATTATCTTTACACTATTTTGAACTGCAACTATTTGCTGCTATTCCTTGCTTCCACTGCCTTGCACTTTCTAGTTTTATTTCCACATATTCTTCTATATTTTATTTCCATCTTTATTTCCCTTCAGTCTTGTCTCCCATTTTAGCTTCCCACCCCTTGCTACTCCCAAGTTTAAAGCCTCACCCACAACAATAGCAAATACTTCTGTGAAGATATCAGTGTCATTTAGCTTAAACAGATCCCAGCTTCCCTGAAGCAATGGCATTGCCTCAAGAATCTACATTTCTCCCTGCTACACCATCCTCTTAGGCGTTCAACCAGTCTGTTATGTACACTTGTAATACAATGGGGCAATTTAGTTCTCTAGATTTCTGAAGTTTTTTGAGTAGGGCTGTGATTTGGTTCTCTAATTGTGGGGTCGGGTCTATCGCCACTTGTTGGTAACTGTTGGTATCTGTAAGTAGTGTGTTCACTTTTTCAATGTAGTCTCTTCAATTTAGAATGACTGTCAAGCATCCTTTGTCTGCAGGTAGGATAAAAACTCTTCTCAAAATTCACTAACAATGGGGCAAACTTTACACTCTAATTATTGAGATCAGGCTTTGGATTTTGTGATGCCGAAATGTTTCCCAGCTAGTTTCTGTAGAATTTCCTGTCTCATTAACTTTTGTACAATTATGCTGTGGTCATACATAAAAGGGTCTTCAATGATGGCTAAGTGTTGTATTTGCTCAAGATATCAACTTTCAGTACTTGATCTTTCAGAACTCTGTGGGAAGCTAGGGAAGTGATTGCTGGGCCCCTTACTGAGATATTTGTATCATCAATAGCCACAGGTGAGGTACTGGAAGACTGGAGGTTGGCTAACGTGGTGCCACTATTTAAGAAAGGTGGTAAGGACAAGCCAGGGAACTATAATCTGCTAAGCCTGACATCGGTGGTGGACAAGTTATTGGCGTATAGTCTGAGGGACAGGATTTACATATATTTGGAAAGGGAAGGACTGATTAGGGATAGTCGACATGGTTTTGGGCATGGGAAATCATGTCTCATGAACTTGATTGAGTTTTTTCAGGAAGTAACAGAGGACTGATAAGGGAAGAGTGGTGGCCCTGATCTATATGGACTTCAGTTCGACAAGGTTCCTCATGTCAACTGGTTAGCAAGGTTAGATCACATGGAATATAGGGAGAACTAGCCACTTGGATGCAGAACTGGCTCAAAGGTAGAAGACAGAGGGTGGTGGTGGTGGAGGGTTGTTTTTCAGACTGGAGGCCTGTGACCAGTGGCGTACCACAAGGATCGGTGCTGGGTCCATTACTTTTCATCATTTATATAAATGATTTGGATCTGAACATAGGAGATATTGTTAGTAAGATTGCATATGACACCAAAATTGGAGGCGTAGTGGACAGTGAAGAAGGTTACCTCAGAGAACAACGGGATCTTGATCAGATGGGTCAAGGAGTGCCAGATGGAGTTTAATTTAGATAAATGCAAGGCGCTGCATTTTGGAAAAGTAAACAAGGCTGGACTTATACACTTAATAGTAATGTCCTGAGGAATCTTACTGAACTAAAAGACCTTGGATTGCAGGTTCATATTTCCTTGAAAGTGGAGTCCCACGTAGACAGGATAGTGAAGACACCACTTGGCATACCTGTTTTTAATGGTCAGAGCATTGAGTATAGGTATTAGGAGGTCATGTTGCAGCTGGACAGGACATTGGTTAGGCCACATTTGGAATATTATGTGCAGTTCTGGTCTCTCTCCTATAGGAAGAATGTTGTGAAACTTGAAAGGGTTCAGAAAAGACTTACAAGGATGTTGCCAGGGTTGGAGGGTTTCAGCTATAGGAAGAGGCTGAATAGGCTGGGGCTGTTTCCCTGGAGTGTCAGAGCCTGCAGGGTGACCTTATAGAGGGTTATAAAATCATGAGGGGTATTAATAGGGTGAATAGCCAAGGTCTTTTCCGAAGGATGGGGAGTCCAAAAGTAGAATGCAGAGGTACAAGGTGAGAGAGGAAAGATTTAAAAGTGGCAACATTTCCACTCAGAAGATGGTGCTGTATGGAATGAGCTGCCAGAGGAAGTGGTGGAGGCTGGTACAATTACAGCATTTAAAAGGTATTTGGATGGGAATATGAAGCGGAAGGTTTGAGAGACATATGGACCAAGTGCTATCAAATGGAACTAGATTAGGCTAGGATATCTGGTCGGCATGGATGAGTTGGACCGAAGGGTCTGTTTCCGTGCTGTACATCTCTGTGACCCTATACTTCAAATACTGTGTTTCCATTGGCCTTCCAGAGCAGTCTGATCTTTGAGGATCCCTTGACTGATTTTTGTACTACACAAAGTTTTGAATTTTCTCTCAGTTATTGGTAGAGTATTGGAATGTAGACTGTGACATGATCATACTTTCAGTCTTAGCTGAGCCTTTTTATCTGTGTAATTCATTTTTTTGAGATCCCCTTTGATTCTAATAGTGTTACCAAAAGCTTATGGTCTGTCCCAACTTGGAATTTCAGTCCCATGGGGTATTTTATCAAACTTTCAATGCTTCTTTCTCCATATTCACATATCTCTTTGCTTTCCATCAAAGCCCTCAACATGAAATATGGAGATTTTCTTGTTCTTTCAGTTTACATCTAGAAAAAGACTGCTCCTAACCCTGTGAACATTGCAAGCACAGTTACTATAGTAAATTAAATATTAATCATAATGAGCAAAAACAACAGTGAAACAGCTTCACATTTCTGAAAAGCTGCAGTTTGTTCTAATTACTCTAATACCTTCACTGGCCTTTTCTCAAAAACACTGTTGTAGGTTAAGCATGACTGAATGAATTACTGATGAAGTTAAAACTCACACAGCATCAGGTTATAGTCCAACAGGTTTATTTGGAAGCACTAGCTTTTGGAGCACTGCTCCTTCAGCAGGTAGCTAGTAGAGCAGGATCATAAGACACAGAATTTATAGCAAAAGATCACAGTGTCATGCAACTGATACAATATATTGAACAAACCTAGATTGCTGTTAAGTCTTTCATCTTTCAGAACGGGTTGCAGGTCTCGGTTCATTGATAATTTCGCTTTATGAACAATTAATCCATGTGTGGCTAATCTATTTAGGTTTTTAGTCAATGACAGCCCTTAAGATGTTGATAGTCAGTCAGGGAATTATGGTAATGCCATTGAATGTCACCTCAAGCTGTTTGTTCTCTCTTGTTGGTAGTGATAATTCTGCCTCGGCCTTGACCCTGAGGAAATCTTCTATGATGACCTGGGCCCGTGATTGACCACTAATCATCACAACCACCACCTTTCGTGTGAGGTTTTCTCCTGCTAGCACAGAGATGGCCTCTGCCTCTAATTCACTTCTGTTAGAGCTCCTTGATGATACTTAATCAAATGCCGTCCTGATGTCAAAGGTAGTTATGTTCAGCTTCTCTCCTGAGGTCAGAACTTTTTGTCCATGTTTGGACCAAGGCTGCAATGAGGTTAAAAGTCAAATCAAATGATCTATGGAGCCTTTACCCCATTCAATCAGTTGTTTTAATTGCCTACTGCCATTCACAACTTGATGTGGCAAGTTGGGGAAACTTTTATCTGGTTTGTTGGTTGTGGGATTGTTTAGCCCTTTCCCTTGCATGCTGCTTCCACTTTTGGAAATGCACGTAGTTCCACATTGTAGTCTCACTGGGATTGTACCTCCTTTTTTGGGATGACATGTACTGCTCCTCCATGTTCTCATGTTCCTGATAGCAAGACTGCACTTCCTCTAGCTTTTCCCTTCCTTATGTGATCTTAATTCATGTTAAAATGCTGGTGCATGCATGGGAAATATGTGCGATTCCACAGCAGGAAATGAATTTCAATGGTGAAATTGCCATCAATAGACAATGCCACGTGATTATCTACTTGAAAGGTAGGACTTTATGAAAAAATGTTTAGACACATGAACATTCCAGGTTGGTGAGAGGTCCAACCACACCACAAAAATCTACTCTTGATTTAATCTGTCTCATCATACTATCGATAATCAAAACATCACGTCCTCGCTAATACAGTCATTCAATATACCATGTCTCTCGCTATTTTGTGGGCTCCATAAGACTGGCCCATCTTTGACTTATACCAAGTACTGCCAGAGTGAAACTGTAATTTACAGTTTAAAAAATTTAGTAAGTCTACTGCAAGCATTTTTTTCATACAAGCTGAAAACAACAACCAGTAAATCAAGAGAGATAGATTCATGATCGAAGTTGGTCTAGTATAAAATACTATCCTATATCCTATGTCTTCCCTCCATATCTATGCTGACACCATTACCTCACTAACAACCTGTCTGAGTTGTAATACTGCTGACCAGACATCCAGTACTAGGGTACCAGAAATTTCTTCAAAACTAAATAAAGCACTACTGAGGATATAGCAGTGGAAGTTGTTTACATGGATTCTAGTAAGGCTTTTAACAAGGTCCCTCGGGCTCATCGATAAGATTAAGATGCATGGGATTCATGGTGACTTGGTCGGGTGGATTCAGAATTGGTAGTGGTTAGAAGGGTATTTTTCTGACTGGCAGTTCATGTCTAGTGATGTTCTGTAGGATCTGTACTGGGACCTCTGCTGTGTGTGGTATCTAAACAATGGATAATAATGTAGAGAGGTGGGTTAGTAAGTTTGCAGTTGATGCCAAGATCGATTGAGTTATGGATAGTGTACAAGGTTGTCAAAGGATACAGTGGGATATAGGTGAGTTGCAGATATGGGCCAAGGAATGGCAGATGACATTTAATCCAGGTAAGTGTGAGGTGCTGCACTTTAGGAGATCAAATGTTAAGGAAAATGAAACATAGTTAATGGTGGGACTCTGAGCAGCAGTGACGTACAGGACGATCTTGGGGTTCAAGTCCATAGCTCCCTGAAAGTGGCCATGTAAGGAGATAGGGTGGTAAAGAAGTCATATGGCAGGCTTGCCTTTATTGTTCGAGGAATTGAATACAAGGGCTAGGATGTCACTTTGCAGCTTTATAAGACTTTGGTTAGGCCACACTCAATTCTAGTCGCCACATTTCCAGAAGGAAGTGGAGGCTTTGGCGAGGATGCAGAGGAGGTTTAGCAGGATGCTGCCTGGATTAGGGGATATGAGCTGTAAGGAAAGGCTAGAAAAACTCAGGTTGTTTTCTCTTTAGCAGTGGAGGTTGAGGAGAGACTTGATAGAAGTCTATAAAATTGAGATGCATAGATAGGATTGATGGTCAGAATCTTTTCCCAGAGTTGAAACGTCTAATATTAGGGGTCATGCATTGAAGGTGATAGGGTAAATATTCAAAAGTGATGTGAAGGTCAAGCTGTTCTAGTGGTAGGAGTCTGGAATGCACTGCCAGGGGTGGTGATTGAAGCAGATACAATAAGGCCATTTAAGGGACTTTGAGGTAAGCACAAAATATGCAAGAGATATGGATCATGGGCAGGCAGAAGGGATTAGTTTCATTTGGCATCCTGTCCAGTACAACACTGTGGGCCAAAGGACCTGTTCCTATACTGCACTATTCTATGCTTCCACTATGGTGTGAGAACCAGAGCTGGTGGTTGGGAAGTGCAGTGTGCAGGAAATAGCCTTGTCAAAGTTTCCTCTGAGGCCTCGGTACAAACATCCTCTCAGGTTCAGGACTTGGTTTCTGGGAAGCCAGCCATTTCTTGGTAATGGCAGAGTTGTTGACGGTAGCTGCAAACATGAGACAGAAAGGACGCCCTGGCTGATGGTTACAAATGGTGTGTAAAGAATGATGCTAACTCTGGTTTGGAATGAAGAATCATGATATTTATTCTGGAGAGAGAGATGGACATCTTGATAGCACTTGCCCACCACGATACCCCTCTCCACCCGAAACCCCCAATCTCCCAACCCCGACTATCACCCCCACTCCACCACAAACCCCAATTTCCAAACACCCACTACTACCCCCACTCCACCACAAACCCCAATCTCCCTACCACCACTACCACCCCCACTCCACCACAAACCCCAATCTCCCAACCCCGACTATCACCCCCACTCCACCACAAACCCCAATTTCCAAACACCCACTACTACCTCCACTCCACAACAAACCCCAATCTCCCAACCCTCACTACCACCCCCACTCCACCACAAACCCCAATCTCCCAATCCCCACTCCCACCCCCCTCCAACTCAAACCCCAATCTCCCAAACTCCACCCCCACCCCCACTTCACCACAAACCCCAATCTCCCAACCGCCACTCTACCACAAACCCCAATATCCCAACGCCCACTACCACCCCCACTCCACCACAAACTCCAATCACCCAAACCCCACCACCACTCCCAATTCACCACAAAACACAATCTCCCAACTCACAATACCAGCCATACTCCAACTCAAACCCCAATCTCCCAACCCCACTACCATGCCCACTCCACCTCAAATTCCAATGTCCCAACTCCCACTACCACCCCCACTCCATCACAAACCACAATCTCCCAACCCCCACTATCACCCCCACTCCACCACAAACCACAATCTCACAACCCCACTACCACACCACACTCTACCCCAAAACCCAATATCCCAACCCCCACTACCACCCCCACTCCACCACAAACCCCAATCTCCCAACCCCCAATACCAGCCCCACTCCACCACAAACCCCAATCTCCCAACCCCCAATACAACGCCCACTCCACCACAAACCCCAATCTCCCAACTCCCACTACCACCTCCACTCCACCACAAACCCAATCTCCCTACCCTCACTACCACCCCCAAACCCCACTACCACCCCTCCACTCTACACCAAACCCCAATATCCCAAACCCCACTACCACCCCCACTCCACCACAAACCCCAATCTCCCAACCCCCAATACAACGCCCACTCCACCACAAACCCCAATCTCCCAACTCCCACTACCACCTCCACTCCACCACAAACCCAATCTCCCTACCCTCACTACCACCCCCACTCCACCCCAAACCCAATCTCCTAAACCCCACTACCACCCCCCCACTCTACACCAAACCCCAATATCCCAAACCCCACTACCACCCCACTCAATCACAAACACCTATCTCCCAACTCCGACGAACACCCCCACTCCATCCCAAAACCAATCTCCCAACCCCCACTACCACCCCCACTCCTCCACAAACACCAATCTCGCAACACCCACTACCACCCCCACTCCAACACAAACCCCAATCTTCCAACTGCCACCACCACCCTCACTCCACCTCAAACCCCAATCTCCCTACCCTCACTATCACCCCCACTTCACCCCAAACCCAAGCTCCCAAACCCCACTACCACCCCCCCACTCTACACCAAACCCCAATATCCCAAACCCCACTACCACCCCCACTGTACCACAAACACCAATCTCCCAACCCCCACTACCACCCCCACTCCACCACAAACCCCAATCTCCCAACTCCCACTACCACCCCTCTCCACCACAAACCACATTCTCCCAACCCCCATTTACCACCCCCACTCCACCACAAACCCAATCTCCCTACTCCCATTACCACCCCCACTCCATCACAAACCCCAATCTCCCAATCCCCACTAACCCCCCACTCCACCACAAGCCCCAATCTGCCAACCGCCACTAACACTCCCACTCCACCACAAATCCCAATCTCCCAACTCCCACTACCACCCCACTCCACCACAAACCCCAATCTCCCAACTCCCTCTACCATCTTCACTGCACCACAAAGCCCAATCTCCCAACTCCCACTACTACCCCCACTCCACCACAAACCCCAATCTCCCAACTCCCACTACCACCCCCATGCCACCACAAGCCCCAATCTCCCAACTCCCACTCCAACACAAACCCCAATCTCCCAAACCCCACTACCACCCCCACTGTACCACAAACACCAATCTCCCAACCCCCACTACCACCCCCACTCCACCACAAACCCCAATCTCCCAACTCCCACTACCACCCCTCTCCACCACAAACCACATTCTCCCAACCCCCATTTACCACCCCCACTCCACCACAAACCCAATCTCCCTACTCCCACTACCACCCCCACTCCATCACAAACTCCAATCTCCCAATCCCCACTAACCCCCCACTCCACCACAAGCCCCAATCTGCCAACCGCCACTAACACCCCCACTCCACCACAAATCCCAATCTCCCAACTCCCACTACCACCCCACTCCACCACAAACCCCAATCTCCCAACTCCCTCTACCATCTTCACTGCACCACAAAGCCCAATCTCCCAACTCCCACTACTACCCCCACTTCACCACAAACCCCAATCTCCCAATTCTCACTACCACCCCCATGCCACCACAAGCCCCAATCTCCCAACTCCCACTCCAACACAAACCCCAATCTCCCAACACCCACTACTATCCCCACTCCACCGCAAACCACAATCTCCCAACTCCCACTACCACCCCCACAAACCCCAATCTACAAACCCCCAATACCACCCCCACTCCACCACACACCCCAATCTCCCAACCCCCAATAATACCCCCACTCCACCACAAACCCCAATCTCCCAACCCCCGATACCATCCCCCACTCCTCCCCAAACCCCAATCTCCCAACCCCCACCATCACCCCCACTCTACCACAAAACCCAATCTCCCTACTCCCACTACCACCCCCACTCCACCACAAACCCCAATCTCCCAACCCGCACTAACACCCCCACTCCACCCCAAACCCCAATCTCCCAACCCCCACTACCACCCCCACCCCACCCCGATCATGTCCTAGCTTTCTCATGTAAGGGCCAGGGCTATCCTGTTGTTGTGGGTGAGGAGCTTAATACTGGGCATCCCTCTACTTGGACCGGTACCCTGCTCTTTTATGGTCTAATTTCTCCTAGAATGAGAAAAAGCGAAGAAGCAAGTGAGATAAAAGTGGTCACACAGCTAGTAGTTCTGGTGCAGCTGGTCAAAAGGTAATGGAAGTGTCCCAGGTGATTAACCGTACCTGGTTCTCTGTCCTGCCTACTCAGTGATGTGCGAGGATGTTAAGAGTGAGTGAAGGAATTTGTCAAGCATGAGCCTACGTGGGATGTGGTGCAGTGAGAAGAATGTAGCACTTACCCTGACACAGTGGTGAATGTTATAGACCTATCACAACCACATCTCCTTCCTCGCACAGCTATCAGAGTTTCACCTGCACTTCCACACATGTCATTTACTGTATCCATTGCTTCCGATGCAGTATCCTCTACATTGGGGAGGCTGGACGCCTACTCTCAGAGTGCTTCAGAGAACATCTCCGGGACACCTGCACCAACCAACCCGACCGCCCCGTGGCCGAAGACTTCAACTCCCCCTCCCACTCCACCAAGGACATGCAGGTCCTGGGCCTCCTCCATCACCACTCCCTTAGCACCCGATGCCTGGAGGAAGAACGCCTCATCTTCTGCCTCGGGATCCTCCAACCCCACCACATCAATGTGGATTTCACCAGTTTCCTCATTTCCCCTCCCCCTGCCTTATCCCAGTTCCAACCTTCCAGCTCAGCACCACCCTCATGACCTGTCCAACCAGTCAATCTTCCTTCCCACTTATCCGCTCCACCCTCCTTTCCGACCTATCATCATTACCCTCCCATCTCTAACCACCTATTGCACTCTCAACTACCTTTCCCTTAGCCCCACCCCCTCCCATTTATCTCACCAACTCCTCTGCTCTCAGTATCATTCCTGATGAAGGGCTTTTGCCTGAAACATCGATTTTCCTGCTCCTCGGATGCTGCCTGACCTGCTGTGCTTTTCCAACAATACACTCTTCGACTCTGATCTCCAGCATCTGCAATCCTCACCCTGGCCTAGATACAACATTGCCTATTTGCTGAACTGTGGAAATTGTACTGACCCTGGTGGCAACCTCTAATCAGGTTGGTAGGGCCTGGTGGTGTCACCTCTTTTGCACATCCTCCAGCAAAAGTCTGCACGGTGGCACAGTGGTTCGCACCCCAGCCTCACAGCGCCAGGGACCTGGGTTCAATTCCAGTCTTGGACGACTGTCTGTGTGGAGTTTGCACGTTCTCCCCATGTCTGTGTGGGTTTCCTCCGGGTGCTCCGGTTTCCTCCCACAGTCCAAAGATGTGCAGCTTATGTGAATTGGCCATGTTGAATTGCCCGTAGTGTGAGGTGTATCATTCAGAGGGAAATAGGTCTGGGCGGTTTACTCTTCGGAGGGTCAGTGTGGACTTGTTGGGCCGAAGGGCCTGTTTCCACACTGTAGGGAATCTAATCTAAAAAAAAGAGAATATCTTCTCTCCCTTTGCAGAATCCTGTTGATCAGGTCTCCACGTTCCTGTTGAAGAATCGCAGAATCAATTTTGCCTTTTTCTGCCAGCTAAGAAATGCCCTTGTGTACAAAGGGAAACATTAGAATGCCAGTGCTCCTCTGAATGAATAATGATTTTTTTTAAGCATGGCATGGATGCAAGGGTTGCTCGATTTTCAATGATTATGAGTGGCAAATGGTGAGTGGTAAGATGGAGTGGGATTTGGGTGCAAGGGATGCCATGGTTTGGGGTAGATCATTAATGAGGGGTGTTTGGTAAGATACAGTGGTAAGTGGCATTAGGCTTCGCAATAGAAATTCCTCTTTTTGAAAGGAATTTGCACTTAGCCAAAAGTAAATAACATACAGCCATAGCTTACTTTTAAATACATACTAAATACAGTATATAATTGAACAGTGTTATGCTTTCCAATGACAAAGTAGAAATGAAATCAGAAAAGGGCAATTTTTTTCATTCAACACACATTCGAGTGAATCCTTAGAAGAGTATAAAGGCAGTAGGAGTATATTTGAGAGGGAAATCAGGAGAGTAAAAAAGGGACATGAGATAGCTTTGGCAAATAGGGTTAAGGAACATCCAAAGGGTTTTTACAAATACATTAAGGATAAAAGGGTGACTAGGGAGAGAATAGAGCCCCTCAAAGATTAGCAAGGTGACCTTTGTGTGGAGCCGCAGAAAATGGGGGAGATACTAAATGAGTACTTTGCATCAGTGTTTACTGTGGAGAAGGCCAGGAAAGATATACAATGTGGGGAAATAGATGGTGACACTTCGAAAAAAGTCCATATCACAGAGGAGGAAGTGCTGGATGTCTTGAAATGCATAAAGGTGGATAAATCCGCAGGACCAGATCAGGTGTACCCTAGAACTCTGTGGGAAGCTAGAGAAGTGATTGTTGGGCCTCTTGCTGAGATATTTGTATCATCAATAGTCACAGTTGAGGTGCTGGAAGACTGGAGGTCAACTAACATGGTGCCACTGTTTAAGAAAGATCATAGGACAAGCCAGGGAATTGTAGACCGGTGAGCCTGATGTCAGTGGTGGGCAAGTTGTTGGAGGGAATCCTGAGGGACAGGATTGACATGCATTTGGAAAGACAATGACTGATTAGGCATAGTCAACATGGTTTTGTGCGTGGGAAATCATGTCTCACAAATTTGATTGAGTTTTTTGAGGAAGTAACAAAGAGGATTGATGAGGGCAGAGTGGTTGACGTGATCTATATGTACTTCAGTAAGGCGTTCGACAATATTCCCCATGGGAGACTGGTTAGCAAGGTTAGATCTTATGGAGTACTGGGACAACTAGCCATTTGGATACAGAACTGGCTGAAAGGTAGGAGACAGAGGGTGGTGGTGGAGGGTTGTTTTTCAGACTGGAGGCCTGTGACCAGTGGAGTGCCACAAGGATCGGTGCTAGGTCCTCTACTTTTAGTCATTTATGTAAATGATTTGGATGTGAATATAGGAAGCATAGTTAGTAAGTTTGCAGATGACACCAAAATTGGAGGTGTAGTGGACAGTGAAGAAGGTTACGTCAGAGTATAACAGGATCTTGATCAGATAGGCCAATGGGCTGAGGAGTGGCAGATGGAGTTTAATTTGGATAAATGTGAGGTGCTGCATTTTGGGAAAGCAAATCTTAGCAGGACTTATGCACTTAATGGTAAGGTCCTTGGGAGTGTTGCTGAACAAAGAGACCTTGGAGTGCAGGTAGTAAAAAGTAAAGCCGCAGGTAGATAGGATAGTGAAGAAGGCATTTGGTATGTTTTCCTTTATTGGTCAGAGCATTGAGTATAGGTGTTGGGAGGTCATGTTGCGGCTGTACAGGACATCGGTTAGGCCACTTTTGGAACATTGTGTGCAATTCTGGTCTCCTTCCTACTGGAAGGATGTTGTGAAACTTGAAAACGTTCAGAAAGGATTTGCAAGGATGTTGCTAGGGCTGGAGGATTTGAGCTATAGAGAGAGGCTGAATAGGCTGGGGCTGTTTTCCCTGGAGCGTTGGAGGCTAAGGGGTGACCTGAGGGGCATGGATAGGATAAATAGACAAAGTCTTTTCCCTGGGAGTCTAGAACTAGAGGGCATAAGTTTAGGGTTGGAAGGGAAAGATATAAAAGGGACCTAAGGGGCAACATTTTCACACAGAGGGTGGTACGTGTATGGAATGAGCTGCCAAAAGGAAGTGGTGGAGGCTGTTACAATTGCAAAATTAAAAAGGCATCTGGATGGGAATATGAATAGTAAGGGTTTAGAGGGATATTGGCCGGCTGCTGGCAAATGAGACTAGACTAGGTTGGGAAATCTGTTCGGCATGAACAGATTGTACTGAAGGGTCTATTTTCTGTGCTGTACATCTCTATGACTCAGTAACACTATAATTTAATAAGTGTAAATTGAGAGGAATAAAAAAGATCCGTTAATCTGATGAGAGTCCTTTATTTTCTTTGTAAATATAGTGGAGATCTTTCCACTTTAATAAATCCCAGTAAAGAACTTGAGAAATGTATTTACTCGGAGAGTATAGAGAAGGAGCACATAGAACTTGCTTCGATATGGACTGGTTGAGCAAAATTGCACAGCTGCACTAATGGGTATGGTGGTGAAACACATGAGGTTGAGATGAAGTAAGGTGGAAGTAGGTTTTTATTTGTCCATAGGATGCAGGGGACGCTAGTAGGGCCAGCATTAATTCTCCATCCCAATTAAGAATCAATTACAAGGTTGTGGGTCTTGATGTAGATCATTAAAATTAAGGAGAGCAGATTTCCTTTCCCGACAAGGTATTAGTGAACTAGGTAAGGTTTTTGCGACAATTGACACTGGTTACCCGGTTACTATTAGACAAACTACTTATTTTAAATCCTGGATTTTTAATAAATTTAAAATCTACTGTCTGCCATGATGAGATATGAACTCTAAAGCATCAGCCTGGAGTTCTGGATTGAGTTCAGTAATATTACAACTACCTCAGGAGCACAAATAGTGACATAGACCTGTTGGATGAAAGAGCCTGTTGGCTGTAAAATTCTGTGTTAGTTGACAACAGAACTGCAGTAGAAATCGTATCCTTCAGTAAAGAAAGGAAACAACACAAAGAAAATTGCATGGAGAATCAAAAAAAAATGGACAATTCTGATGAAAAGTAATGGCATACTGTGATGAGGCACTAGAATAATTTATGATAAAAACATGGATGAAGTACTACATGGGAGACTTACTACAAGTCCTTTCCTGCCTTAGGTAGTTTCACCTCCAGTGACTTAGACTAGAAATCCTTCCCTGCTTTACAGACTAATTAACTGACCCTGAAGCCCTGACACTTTAATGAATCTGCCTGTCATTACATTCAGTTATTCAGCCAACCTGACAAGCAGATTGCTTTATTACTGAATTTTAAAAAAAAAATCAAAATGAACATCGTGGAGTACTGGCAATTTAACTGAATGAAAACCAGCACCAGGGATAAATTATTAACCATAATGAGCTGAAGTTTCGAGAACTTGCCAACATCCTACTGTGCAAGGTATAGATCCCATGACATTTCTAAAGTTCACACAGATTTTATGCACTAATTAGGTCTATTCTGTATTTGATTATCCTGATTAGAAAGACATAGCTCCAGACTCAACCACCCACTGTTTTACAACTACAAACGCTGACATCTGCTGCAAACTTCCAGTTAGAAAAGCCCATGACCATTGTTTGACTTGTTTATGAAGAACGTTTTTTGTTTTCATTAAAAGTTTGACCTGAGCATTTTGACTTTGTAAATTTATTAATACTTTTGAGGAAAACTCAACTCTGACTAGTACACACTAAGCAGGAATATATAATCGTTTAGGGACACTGGACAAGCTATGTAAAATCTGGTTAATATTCAAGCAAATACTGTGAAACTGAATTCAATGAAGCACAAAACATTTTCCTAATAGTGACCATACTACCGCTATTGATTATTGTATGTGGTTCACGGTTGTCCCAAAGGGAGAGAAATATGCCTTTGTGATTGCAAGACTGTCCACTATGTAGCTGACTCTGAACTGCTTGATAGATGTTAAATGCTGGCTGGGCCAGCAAATCTCATGAGAAAACCCTTTTTTTTTCAAAATCTGATTTACCAAGCAGCAGCATTTCTGTTCCATACTGTATTGACTGATCTCATCACAAGAGGTGTTTGCAGCATTGCATTAGGTCACATGTCATTATTTAGGTTGATCTGCAAAAGTCTCGTCTGGTTGAGCATGTGTAATCACAGGAGTATTAGACAGTGCTGCACCTATCCTCACTGGAACCCAATGCATTGGATAGAGTACAAATTTGACATGGAAGTGAGCATCATCTCTGCTCAGGGATGGTTAGAGTTTTGTCACATAATTATACAATTACCAACCCAATACGTATGAACAAGAAGGATGGCTGATCTTGCAGAATTCTACACACTGATCTATTCTCTCATTTATGTGAACTGTCTATATTTTATCCAAACAGTCAGCATTTTGAGCACAGTTTCGATGTTTGAGGTGACATCTAGTACTACTCTCAGTCTGCTCCCCAATTACCAGGTTCTATTCCTATTTGTTTCCTCATTGGAACAAAGGTTTTTTTCAATAAACAAAAATCTTTTAAATGGAAACATTCTGACACAGCACCTTCTGTTCACAGAATCCAATTGCCGCAAATTCAGGAGCGAGGTGATGGGAGCAGCATTGAGGAGGAGAAAACAGCTGGAGTGATGGTATGAGGCGTTGGAAGGACAGTGAACAAGGAAGGTGAAAGTATCAGCATGAATGTGCAGCAATGGTTCTGAGAAAAATGTCATGCAAGCTGTAAAATAATCATATAGATGTATCTTTTTAGTATGATATTTGGTGCTGAAACAAAGACTGAAATGGTCACGAAGAAAGGCTATGCCTTCTCGTCACAATTACACAGAAGCCCTGATTAGAAGAGCAACATGTGAAACTGGCATTTCCATCCAGGGAGAAGGAGAGGATCAAATATGCTTCTTGGCTGTGGTTTGTGAATTCAGTAATCTAGTTACTTTAGTTTCTGAAATTTAACTTTACAAATTCAACCAAAAAAATCTCTGGAGGTGGAGCTTCTTTTTGATAGGGATATGCCAGGTATCCCAAGGGATTTATAGAATCCCTACAGTGGGGTGAACAGCCCTTCGGCCCAACAAGTCCACACCGACCCTCTGAAGAGTAACCCACCCAGACCCATTCTCCTATATTCACCCCTGACTAATGCACCTGACCTACACATCCCTGAACTTTATGGGCAATTTAGCATGGCCAGTACACCTAACCTGCACATCTTTGGATTGTGTGAGGAAACCCATACAGATATAGGGAGATTGTACAAACTCCACAAACCCAAGGCTGGAATTGAACCCAGGTCCTTGGCGCTGTAAGGTAGTAGTGCTAACCACTGAGCCACCAAGCCACCGTGCTAGCCCTAAGAATAAGTATGTCCAATGACAATAGAATTGCATAAGTCAAGGTGTCAAGTTATTCATGGCCTTGAATGTTTTCAAACAAAAGTACAGCTTAAAATAATTAGTAGTTGCAAATTCGATGGATACCTCTTGAAATAAGCCTGAATACTAACCTGATATATTCTGTGGAAGTGAGGGCGAGATAACATTTTTGTTGTTTTGTTATGATAACTGAGATGAAGTTATCCTCACCAATATTTCTGTTAATCAAAAAACAAGTGATCTGGTTATTATCAGATTGCTGTGTGCAGATTGGCTGTATCTTTAGAACATAAGGGGGAGGGTATGCAGCCAGAAGTCGTGGTGCACGTTGGCACCAACGACATAGGTAGGAAGAGGGGTGGGGAGGTCATTCAGGAGTTCAGGGAGTTAGGCTGGAAGCTAAAAGCTCGGACGGACAGAGTCGTCATCTCTGGGTTGTTGCCGGTGCCACGTGACAGTGAGGTAAGGAATAGGGAGAGAGTGCAGTTGAACATGTGGCTGCAAGGATGGTGTAGGAGGGAGGGCTTCAGGTATTTGGACAATTGGACTGCATTCTGGGGAAGGTGGGACCTGTACAAACAGGACGGGTTGCACCTGAACCAGAAGGGCACCAATATCCTGGGAAGTAGGTTTGCTAGCACTCTTCGGGGGGGTTTAAACTAATTTGGCAGGGGGATGGGATCCGGACTTGTAGTCCAGCAAGTAGGTTAGCTGTTTTTCAGGATGTCCAAGAATGTAGGGAGGCTGTGGAGAAGGTAGCACTGACAGGGAATACTTGCGGACACAGAGATGGGTTCAAGTGTGTATACTTCAACGCAAGGAGTATCAGAAATAAGGTGGGTGAACTTAAGGCATGGATCGGTACCTGGGACTACGATGTTGTGGCCATCATGGAAACGTGGATAGAAGAAGGACAGGAATGGTTGTTGGAGGTTCCAGATGGTTACAGATCCTGGTTACAGATGTTTCAGTAAGATTTGGGAGGTTGGTAAAAAAGGAGAGGGAGGGGCGTTGCTAATTAGAAATGGTATAATGACTGCAGTTCGAGGGGGATCTGCCTTTGGAGGTAGTATGGGCTGAAGTCAGAAATAGGAAAGGAGCAGTCACCTTGTTGGGTGTTTACTATAGGCCCCCCAATAGCAGCAGAGATGTGGAGAAACAGATTGGGAAACAGATTTTGGAAAGGTGCAGAAGCCACAGGGTAGTAGTCATGGGCGATTTCAACTTCCCAAATATTGATTGGAAGCTCTTTAGATCAAGTAGATTGGATGGGGCGGTGTTTGTGCAGTGTGTCCAGGAAGCTTTTCTAACTCAGTGTGTAGATTGTCCGACCAGAGGGGAGGCCATATTGGATTTGGTACTTGGTAACGAACCGGGACAAGTGATGGGCTTGTTAGTGGGTGAACATTTTGGTGATGGTGACCACAATTCTGTGACTTTCACCTTGGTTATGGAGAGAGATAGGTGCGTGCAACAGAGCAGGTTGTACAATTGGGGGAAGGGTAAATACGATGCTGTAAGGCAGGACCTGAGGAACATAAGTTGGGAGCATAGGCTGTCAGGGAAGGATGTCGTGGAAATGTGGAACTTTTTCATGGAACAGATACGACGTGTCCTTGATATGTATGTACCTGAGGAGAAAGTGAGGTCTGCAGATGCTGGAGATCAGAGCTGAAAATGTGTTGCTGGAAAAGCGCAGCAGGTCAGGCAGCATCCAGGGAACAGGAGAATCGACGTTTCGGGCATAAGCCTGAAGAAGGGCTTATGCCCGAAACGTCGATTCTCCTGTTCCCTAGATGCTGCCTGACCTGCTGCGCTTTTCCAGCAATACATTTTCAGCTATGTATGTACCTGTAAGGCAGGAAAGAGATGGTCGTGTGAGGGAAGCTTGGTTGACAAGGGAGGTTGAATGTCTTGTAAAGAGGAAGAAGGAGGCTTACATAAGGTTGAGGATGCAAGGTTCAGACAGAACGTTGGAGGGATACAGGATAGCCAAAAGGGAGCTGAAGAAAGGGATTAGGAGAGCTAAGAGAGGGCATGAAAAATCTTTGGCGGGTAGGATCAAGGATAACCCCAAGGCATTTTATGCGTATGTGAGAAACATGAGAATGACGAGAATGAGGGTAGGTCCGATCAAGGACAGTAGTGGGAAACTGTGTATTGAGTCGGAAGAGATAGGAGAGGTCTTGAATGAGTACTTTTCTTCAGTATTTACAAATGAGAGGGACCGTATTGTTGAAGAGGAGAGTGTGAAACGGACTGGTAAGCTAGAGGAGATACTTGTTAGGAAGGAAGATGTATTGGGCATTTTGAAAAACTTAAGGATAGACAAGTCCCCTGGGCCTGATGGGATATATCCTAGGATTATTTGGGAAGCAAGAGAGGAAATTGCAGAGCCGTTGGCAATGATCTTTTTGTCTTCGCTGTCAACGGGGGTGGTACCAGGGGACTGGAGAGTGGAGAATGTTGTGCCCCTGTTCCAAAAAGGGAATAGAGATAACTCCGGGAATTACAGGCCAGTTAGTATTACTTTGGTGGTAGGCAAAGTAATGGAAAGGGTACTGAGGGATAGGATTTATGAATATCTGGAAAGACACTGCTTGATTAGGGACAGCCAGCACGGATTTGTGAGGGGTAGGTCTTGCCTTACAAGTCTTATTGAATTCTTTGAGGAGGTGACCAAGCATGTGGATGAGGGTAGAGCAGTGGATGTAGTGTACATGGATTTTAGTAAGGCATTTGATAAGGTTCCCCATGATAGGCTTATGCGGAAAGTCAGGAGGCATGGGAAATTTGGCCAGTTGGATAGAAAACTGGCTAACCGGTCGAAGTCAAAGAGTGGTGGTAGATGGTAAATATTCAGCCTGGAGCCCAGTTACAAGTGGAGTTCCGCAGGGATCAGTTCTGGGTCCTCTGCTGTTTGTAATTTTTATTAATGACTTGGAAGAGGGAGTCGAAGGGTGGGTCAGTAAATTTGCAGATGATACGAAGATTGGTGGAGTTGTGGATCGTGAGGAGGGCTGTTGTCGGCTGCAAAGGGACTTAGATATGATGCAGAGCTGGGCTGAGGAGTGGCAGATGGAGTTCAACCCTGTCAAGTGTGAGATTGTCCATTTTGAAAGGACAAATAAGAATGCGGAATACAGGGTTAATGGCAGGGTTCTTAGTGAGGTGGAGGAACAGAGGGATCTTGAGGTCTATGTCCGTAGATCTTTGAAAGTTACTACTCAGGTGGATAGAGCTTGTAAGAAGGCCTATGGTGTATTAGCGTTCATTAGCAGAGGGATTGAATTCAAGAGTCGTGAAGTGATGTTGCAGTTGTGCAGGACTTTGGTAAGGCCACATTTGGAGTACTGTGTGCAGTTCTGGTCGCCTCATTTTAGGAAAGATGTGGAAGCTTTGGAGAGGGTGCAGAGAAGATTTACCAGGATGTTGCCTGAAATGGAGAATAGGTCGTACGAGGATAGGTAGAGAGTGCTAGGCCTTTTCTCATTGGAATGGCGAAGGATGAAGGGTGACTTGATAGAGGTTTATAAGATGATCAGAGGAATAGATAGAGTAGACAGTCAGAAACGTTTTCCCCTGGTACAACAGAGTGTTACAAGGGGACATAAATTTAAGGTGAAGGGTGGAAGGTATAGGGGGGATGTCAGGGGTAGGTTCTTTACCCAGAGAGTGGTGGGGGCATGGAATGCGCTGCCTGTGGGAGTGGCAGAGTCAGAATCTTTGGTGACCTTTAAGCGGCAATTGGATAGGTACATGGATGGGTGCTTAAGCTAGGATAAATGTTCGGCACAACATCGTGGGCCGAAGGGCCTGTTCTGTGCTGTATTGTTCTATGTTCTATGTTCTAACATAAGTAATTGGAACACGAGTCAGCAATTTAGTCTCTCAAGTCTGTTCTGCCATTTGATACAATCCTGGCTGATCTCATCTTGGCCACAACTCCACTTTCTTGTTCTTATAATAACCCTTCCATGTCTATCTCCTCCCTAAATTTACTCATATCCCAGCATCCATCACATTCCACAAATTCATGACCCCTTCAGAGAAGTAATTTCTCATCTGTTTTAAATTTGCTACTCCTCATCCTAAAACTGACTTTTCATTTCCACACAATCCTCCCACATGAGGAAACGACCTTTCTTTGTCTACTTTGTCGATCTCTTTCACATCTTGTACCTCTTAATTAGATCTTGTCTCCATCTTCTAGATTTCAGAGTATAGGCCTACATTACTCAATCTTGACAAAAGATAAACATCCATTGAACCTGCTCTGAGTTGCTTCCAATTCAACTACCTTCTTCCTCTAGTAAGGGGACCAAAATTAGAAATTGGATGCAAAACCCCGGTTTTCCCACATTTCAACAATAAGTTTAGTTGAAAAAGCACTTGATAGTTTGTGAAATGTTTTGGTACATCTGGCTATTGGGAGAAGTGCTATGTTAAAAATGCAAACTTTGTCTTTTTCAAATTCTCAACAAAATGGGTGTCCCAAACTTCTGGCATGATTTTGACATTTAGTGGAAGCCTTGGATGTTCCATTACTTTGTCAGGGTTTCTGCCAACCATCCACTGTAGCTGCCATCACTTGTCATCATCATTCCACAAAGGTCCGTTTATCGTGTATAATTTTATACTTAGAGCAGTTTTTGCATTTTTTGGAGAAGTTCATTGGCTTTTGCTGTCTTTCCTGATCAGAGGTCTGAATTTTTGAGATAATTGTCGTGGATTTCAAATTGCTCTTGCTTGGTGCTTGGGAAGGAAACATGTTGAGCACAGAGTGTTTTTGAAGATTAAAAGAAATGGTCATAACTCTGTAAGGCCTATACAAGGGTAGCTTTTAACATTGCTTAGCAGCAAACCTGTACAACATATTTGCTCCTTGGTGGTCATAGAGTCAGAGTGTCATAGAGATGTACAGCATGGAAACAGACCCTTCGGTCCAACCCGTCCATGCCGACGAGATATCCCAACTCAATCTAGTCCCACCTGCCAGCACCCAGCCCATATCCCTCCAAACCCTTCCTATTCATATACCCATCCAAATCCCTTTTAAATGTTGCAATTGCAAGCCTCCACCACTTCCTCTGGCAGCTCATACACACACCACCCTCTGTGTGAAAAGTTGCCCCTTAGGTCTCTTTTATATCTTTCCCCTCTCATTCTAAACCTATGCCCTCTAGTTCTGGACTCCACCACCCCAGGGAAAAAACTTTGTCTATTTATCCTATCCATGCCTGTCATGATTTTATAAACCTCTATAAGGTCACCCCTCAGCCTCCAATGCTCCAGGGAAAACAGCCCCAAGCTGTTCAGCCTCTCCCAATAACTCAAATACTCCAACCCTGGCAACATCCTTGTAAATCTTTTCTGAACCCTTTCAAGTTTTACAAAATCTTTCCGATAGGAAGGAGACCAGAATTGCATGCAATATTCCAACAGTGGCCTAACCAATGTCCCGTACAGCCGCAGCATGACTTCCCAACTCCTGAACTCAATACTCTGACCAATAACGAACACAAGGGAAGATTATGACTATTTTAGATAAAATAAACAAGGAAAACCTGTTCCCATTAACCGATGCTACAAGAAATAGAAGACACTTGTCTAAAGATTTTGCATGAGATGTGGCAGAATGCGAGGATGAGTTTGCTTCACAGCAAGTGGTAATGGTCTACAACTCTTAACCTACAAAGATTGCGAAAGCAAAGACCATTAATGATTGTAAAACCAAATTGGTGGATGTGTGACCATAATTACTTTACCAATCTACCGACTCCATGTCGGGGAATAGGGCTGACTAGATTTACGCATAGAAGACCAGCATTGACAGAAGGGGCAGAAAGGTCTTCTTCTGTACAGTAAATACCTTTTTGACTCTGTGACCAGAGAATGTGAGGCATTAGATTAGATTCCCTACAGTGTGGAAACAGGCCTTACGGCCCAACAAGTTCCACACCAACCCTCCGAAGAGCAACCCACCCAGACCCATTCCCCTACATTTACCCCTGACTAATGCACCTAACACTACGGGCAACTTAGCATGGCCAATTCACCTAACCTGCACATCTTTGGACTGTGGGAGGAAACCGGAGCACCCGGAGGAAACCCACGCAGACACGGGGAGAATGTGCAAACTCCACACAGACTGTTGCTCAAGGTGGGAATTGAACCCGTGCGCTGTGAGGCAGCAGTGCTAACCACTGAGCCACTGTGCCGCCCCAAATGTAAATCCCAACCTCCATACAGTCACCCAAGGCCGGAATCGAACCCAAGTCCCTGGGTGCTGTAAGGCAGCAATACTAACCACTGAGCTACCTGTGCCACTCCTTAATCATTAGTATGATCTGACAGTTCAATCTCCACTTCCTCTTCAACAATGACCATTTGAAATAATATTTATTATTGGAATTTACTTCATCACTCATGTGACATGGGCATTGTCAGTTGGTCAGCATGGTGACCTTTTAAAGATGGTGGTGACCTGCCTTTGAACTGCTGCTGCCCATGAGCTGTAGGTAGGCCCACAATGTTATTATGAAGGGAATTCAAAGACTTTGACTGAGCAACAGTGAAAGAATGTCAATATATTTCCAAATCAGGATGGTGAGCGGCTGTAGGGGGGGGGGGGGGGGTTCTTGCAGGTAGTGGTATTCTTATGTATTTGCTGCCCTTGTCGTTCTAGGTGGAAGTCATCATGTTTTTGGAAGGTGCTTTCGAAGGATCTTGGAACTTCTTCAGTGCATCTTGTCGATAGTAGCTGCAATGTGTACTGAGTACTGGTGGCAGACAGAGTGGATACTTCTGGATGTAATGCCAATCAAGCGGGCTGCTTACTCCTGGATGGTGGCAAGTTTCTGGTGTATTGCAGTTGCACACATCTAAGCTAGTGGGGAGCATTCCAATGCATTCCTGACTTGTGCCTTCGAGATAGAGGAGCGACTTTGGGAAATCAGGAGGTGGACTAATTGTTGCAGTACTCCTAGCCTCTGACCTTTTTCTTATAGCCATTGTATTATACAGTCAGAGAGTTCAGGAAACAGACCAACTCGTCCATGCCAACCAGATATCTTAAGTAACTCTAGTCATATTTGCTAGCATTTGGTCCATATCCCTCTAAAACCTTTCTATTCATATATCCATCCAGATGCCTTTTTAAATGTTGCAATTATACCAGCCTCTGGTGGCTTATTCCATACACACACCACCCTCTGCATGAAGAAGTTGCCCCTTAGGTCCCTTTTTATATCATTCCCCTCTCACCTTAAACCTATGCCCTTTAGTTTTGGACTCCCTCAGCTTGGGGAAAAGACCTTGTCTATTTATCATATCCATGCCCCTCATGATTTTATGAACTTCATTAAGGTCACCCCTCAGCCTCTGACGCTCCAGGAAAACAGCTCCAGCCCATTCAACTTCTCGCTGTAGCTCAAACCCTCCAACCCTAGCAACATCCTTGTAAGTCTTTTCTGAACCCTTTTAAGTTTTGCAACATTCTTCCTATAGCAGGGAAATCAGAATTGCATGCAGTGTTCCAAAAGTGGCCTAACCAATGTCCTATCCAGCCACAACATGTTCTCCCAACTCCTATACTCAATGCATTGACCAATAAAGGCAAGCATACCAATGTCTTCTTCACTATCCTGTCTACCAGAGACTTCACTTTTAAGGAACCATGAATCTGCACTCCAAGGTCTCATTGTTCAGCAACGCTCCCCAGCACCTTGCCACATGGTGAGTTCAGTTGAGTTTCTGGTCAATAAGAAATACCAGGATATTGATTAGTGGGGAAGGCAGTGTTAGCCATTAAATGTCAAAGAGTGGTGATTTGACTAGAATGGCTGAAGTGTGGAAACAGGCCATTCAGCCCAACAAGTCCATTCCAATCTGAACAGCATTCCACCCAGACCCATCCCCCTACCCTATCTCTGTAACCCTCATTTCCCATGGCTAATGAACCCAACCTATACATCCCTGAACACTATGGTCAGTTTAGCATGGCCAATCCACATAACTTGCACTTCTTACAACTAAGGGAGGTAACTGGAGCACCTGGTAGAAACCCACACAGACACAGGGAGAACAGGCAAACTCCACACAGACAGTTCACCCAAGGGCCCGGGTCCCTGGCGCTGTGAGGCAGCCGCGCTAACCATGGAATCACTGCACTGCACAATTCATTGTTGTATAAACATTATTGTACAAATAGTTAGATGTAAAGTCTTTTTTATGTAGCATGCGCAGACTTTGGAATAACGAGGCGTGGTTTATACTGTTCCCAAAGTCATGCCACTCAACTATTGGCAGTAACACTCATTATAACTTTGACTGTTGACTCGGTTTGAACTTAAATGTGATCACTCTTGATTTTTATAGTTGCAAAAGATAAGATAGCTTTATAAACCAAGAAGGTGTAGCAATTTTAACTGCATTTACCAGTGCAGCACAAACATTCCCAGTATTGAGAGCTATGAAATATTCTCTTGTGTTATCAAATATCAATTCCATTTGCTTTTATATGTGTTCAAAGGATAGAGCCATCAGAATGGCTTTGGTATACATGATGAGTCAACAGCACAGCCAGTCAGGCAGCATCCGAGAAGCAGGAGAATCGACGTTTTGGGCAAAAGCCCTTCATCAGGAATGTGATACATAATGATATGCATCATGTCATCTTCATTTAAATAATGTTAATGACCACTACTTGACTGAATTTGAGGCCAAGTGTCACGAGTGACATTTAAAGACTTTCATAGGATGCACAAAGTACCTGGACCATCAAGATGACCCAATTGCAACAGCGCAGGAATCACTGAGACAGTGAAATTTCGATGCAACAAAACACTGAAGAGCAAAAAATATCAAGTTATTTTAAAAAAAAAACAGAATAATTGTGCTTTTTAAACATTGGCAACCAATGCAAGTGTTTAAACATTGATTCATCCTGGTACATTTGTGACTCCTGAATTATATTAACCTGTCTACCATTTGAAAATGTTGAAGTGATGTCTCAAAGCTGCTTCCTACTGGGTATAAATAGCACAGTAATGGTGGAGTTAGTTACATAAGTATGAGATAGGATTATGAAGGTGTAGGAGTGTACTGTACCTTTAAGAGAGTGAAGTACTTGGCAAGCATACTGAGTGACTTTACAATGTAACATTTAGTTCAGAACAGATAGCACTGGCTGAGTTGCTATGAGACAAAAACAAATTCAAATTTGGCCAATCAGTTTAAATTATACCCCAAAAATACCAAATTCCAATCTAGTTTGAATTGAGTATATTGACAATCTTAAAAGCCAATGACACAATCTGATACTTTGAGGTGTTTAAGATTGGGGAAAATTAAACAGTTGAGAGAAGAACTGACAAGCAACCAGCCTGTAAAAACTGCCTGAAAAAAAGCTCTCTTAAAGGTACCTTTATCGATCAGTAACCTGAGAAACAGAATACCCAAGAGGAAAAGAAAACAGGAATACAGGGAAGAACCGAAAGCTGCCCGGTTTTGAGCAAAGAGGTTTTGTTTTGTAAATTGTAATCGGGGGGTTTTATAGGACTAGTATGACAGAAGGGGAAGGTAAAAGAGGAAGGAGTTGTAAATAGATGTTAATTAATCATTCTCTATTATACTTTAAGAAATAAAGTTATTTTCTACTTTAAATAGTTCTTGGCCTTGTGAATTTTCACAGATTTCTGCACGGTATAAATCTTTTCTGTGTTGCTGGTTTAAATTAAGCAGGAGAGATTATCCCTTGTCACAACAAAAGGAGAGAGAGAGAGGCATATACAGAGAAACATGGAGGGCAGACTAACTAGAATTAAGTGATAGTTTAGTTCATAGTCTAGTCTTTTTCAATAATGTGATATGACAGCCTTGTGTATATTTGATTACCATATATAGTAGTGTTTAGAATTATATATTGTATTGTTATAAATGCACCTGACCTATGTTGACAATCAGACAAAGAAATATCCACTGAAACCAATGTCATTAAACTGTAATAGGCCAAGGTGAGACCCTCTCAAAACATTTCCAGAAAGTAGCCCAGACGCTAACTTTGCTCTTTGTTTTAAGCAGGTATAAAGAGAATATTCCAGGAGGGATCCAGCTGATTAAACCACTCGGTTTCAAACAAAACAGGATACATTCACAAAATTACTGAATGAAACTCAAACAAAAGAGAACAGATTACAGAAAAACATAACCTGTCCGAAAACCCAGCAGACTATCCCAACTTAATGATGCTGCTCCAAGTTCCTGCAACAATCCCGACAAACATCCTTTGGCACAAAAGGAAAGATCAAACACAGGGTCTTAAAAGAGAGAGATGTCGATCTTTCTTGGATCAGCAGTGTCAAACTGCCTAAACCAAATCAAACCAGAGAAACGTTGAGCTGGGAGAACTGGCCACTCCAGTTTAAAAAAAAACTTGAAAGCCTATTGTCTGAGGCAGTATCTGTTAGCATAATATTCTCAAGTGTAAAAACCACTCTTGATACATAAAAGAATGTTGTTTGTAACCTTCAGTCATACTTGAACCTCTAGGCATATACATACACAATCACTAAGACCACCTATTTCCTTTACTAGTCATAAACAGACGCCACCTTGCCTCAGATCAGCTGCTGCTGAAATACTCATCCATACCATTAAGTCAAGACTTCTCCATTCTAACAACCCCCTGGTCTGCTTCTGATGTTGTATCCTCCAAAAACTAACTCCATTTACCCATCTCCCTTGGGCATGAATTGCCTCCCAGTCAAGTGATGCCTTGATTATAAAAGTTCTCATCATTTCAAACCCCTCCACGTGCTGCTCCTCTCTTTTTCTATAATCTGTAATCTGCTTCTCTCTCGTAATTCTAACTCTCGCACTCTCTTGAAAATTAAAACCACTGTAATTATTCCAAAAACAAGCATAGCTCAAAAAAGGAGCAGCTGCTAATAGCCAGTGACATTATAGCGGCTTACTAAATTATGAGGGGCATGGATAGGATAAATAGACAAAGTCTTTTCCCTGGGGTTGGGGAGTCCAGAACTAGAGGGCATAGGTTTAGGGTGAGAGGGGAAAGATATAAAAGAGACCTAAGGGGCAACTTTTTCACACAGAGGGTGGTACGTGTATGGAATGAGCTGCCAGAGGAAGTGGTGGAGGCTGGTACAATTGTAACATTTAAAAGGCATTTGGATGGGTATATGAATAGGAAGGGTTTGGAGGGATATGGACCGGGTAGATTGGGTTGGGATATCTGGTCGGCATGGACGGGTTGGGCCAAAGGGTCTGTTTCCATGCTGTACATCTCTATGACTCTATGACTCTATTCATTTTAATACTCATGCATTTTTAAAAAAATTAACATTCCTGTAAAAATTTATTTCACCCAATTCAAAGTGGCAGCAGTATATCAACTACGGAATGCATTGCAGCAACTTCCCAAAATCACTTCCACAGCATCTTCCAAGCTTGTGACTTGTAAAGTTAAGAACAATGGCAGCAAATGTAGGGAACACCAAAACTTGCATGTTCTCCTGCAAGCCCCATGGTATCCTGACATGGAAATAGCAAGACCATCCCCGTTCCTGTACCCCACTCCACTTGCTATGCAGGCCAACATGCCACTTGCCCTCTTCGCCAACTGCTTACTTACAATGACTGGCGTCCAAGGATATTCTGGTGTCTCCACTTTTCCTAGTCCATCCCCATTCAGCCGATAATCTGCTTTCCTGTTTTTTTTTTAAATGACCAAATGGATATCTTCGCGTTATTTTTCATCTGCCGTATATTTTCCCACTCACTTAGTTTGCCCAAATCACAGGTATCTCTGCATTCTCTGCACAGTTCACGTGCCCATCCAGCTTTGTCATCTGCAAACTTGGAGATACAATTGCTGGGAAACTAAGTGTGATAATTGCGGACGGTGGCCTTAATGGTTTTGTGACCCGATGCGTACTTGTACAGCAAAGCCACTTTTTTGGAAAGACCTTCTTAGCACCTTCACAGTGGAACAGGTTAGAACTATAGAAATGATACAGCACTGAAGTAGGCCATTCGATCCACCTTGTCCATGCCAACCCAAAGACTGCCAGATACCCTTTCTAATCCCATCTTCCTAAAGGATTCCAATACCCCTGGAATTTGCAGCACTTTAAGATGTGGATCCAGATACTTTTTGGAAGAGTTAAGGGTCTCTGCCTTCATTACCAACTCTGGGAATGAATTTCGGATTCCAACCAACCTCTGTATTTAAAAAAAAAGCTTTCCCTCGCATTCCTTCTAATCCTTCTGCTACTTAGCTTGTATCTACGACCCTTAGTTTTTGAACTCTCTGCCAAGGGAAAAAGGTTCTTCCTGTATCCTTTATCTCTACCTCTCTCAATTTTGTGTACCTCAATCATGTCGCCCTTCAGCCTTCTCTGTCCAAGGAAAATGACCTTCAGCCTCTTCAATCTCCATTGTTAAAATTCTCCAGCCTTGGCAACATGCCAGTAAACCTTCTCTGCACTCTCTCCAGAACAGTTACTTCCTTCCTATAATATGGTGGCCAGAACGGCACACAATATTCCTACTGTGGCCTTGCCAGTATTACATAGTTTCATCATTGTATCCTTACTTTTGTGTTCTGTCCCTCTGCCAATGAAGAAGAGCCCTCTTTGCAGGTGGTGATTTGGAATTGAAGTTGTGACAAAGAATTATATTAGTCTCAAAGTGTTAACTCTATTTCTGTCTCTGCAAATGCTGGCAGACCTACAGAGTTTCTCCAGCACTTTTTGTTTTTATTTCAGATTTTCAGCATCTGCAGTATTTTGCTTTTACTGCAACTTGAACGGTAGCTTCCTTATTACTGGTTAATGACCTGGGCTATTTAAATTGCCAACTTACAGTTTTTGGCAAATAGTTAGGGTTGAAATTTCCTCCTCTATTTCTTTACTGCTAAAATGATCTCCACTTAAGAGTTTAAATGCAGATTAACATTTAACAGAGCCATTTGTGTACTTCCTGCATTAGCTATTTTTATTTCAGATTTCACGCATTTGTAGATCTCTTCTTTTTCAGCACCACCAAGTATATTGACCTTCACAATAGTTGTCAGAAAACAAATATTAAAACATTGATTCAAAAAGTAGAATTACATATTCAGAAATGTACTTGACGAAATTACATTTTGACACTCCTTGATAGTTAAGTAAGCGTAACATGTGAAAACAGGTGAAGATAGGGTGTATTTACATTGCACGGATTCAAATGATTATATCCAGTTCTCTCATAATCACAAGGCCTATGTGATTACTGATGCAGCTCTCTAATTAAAATTAAACTCCTTTAGAACAGAAGACTATTACTCTGGTAAAACAGATTTTCCAAGCTGTCGTGTCCTATTAATGGATCACAGCAAAGAAAGAATATCACGGACTAACTTAAATCTATTGCAGATTGAATATAATTAGCTCCTCAGGCACCATTACTATGTGAGGAAAGACCTGCATTTATTTAGCATTTTTCATGATCACAGGTTGTCTCAAAGCACATTTTCAGCCAATAAAGTACCTTTTAAGGCGTAATGACTGCTGTAATTAAGGAAATATGGTAATTTGAAAATTTCCACAAGGTAAAATAGTAATGACCAGAATTTCTTTTTGGTGGTGTATAAGAAATAGCTGTTGGTAAGAACACAGGAAGAATCCCTTAGATCTTATAAATGGTGCTCAGGAATCTTTTGCATACACCTCTGAATGGCACATGAACTCTATTTGTTGCTCCAATATATAGAATAGGGCAATGGATTTACTTATTGTGCCAAACAGAACACAGAACAGTACAGCACAGGAACAGATCCTTTGGGTCTGCCATGTCTGTGCTACCTTGATGCCACTCTAAACTAAACCCATCTGCCTGCATGTGGCCCAGATCCCTTTTATTCCCTACCTGTTCATGTGAGTGTCCTAGTGCCTCTGAAAAGTTGCTATCATATCTTTGGCTATCACCTCCCTTGGCAGCATGTTCCAGGCACCTACCACCCTCAGTGCTTTTTAAAAAAAAATTACTTACCTCTCCCATGTCTTTTAAATGTAACCACTCTCATCTTAAACCTATGCCCCCTGGTATTTGACAAGTATTCTGACAGTCCAGGCAACATCCCAGTAAATCTCTTTTGCACACTCTCCAAAACCTCAACATCCTTTTTGATAGCGTGGCAACCAGAACTGCACACAACACTCCAAATGTGGCCTAACATAGTTTTTTATTTACACAGTTGTAATGTGAAATGCCAACTTTAATATTCAATGCCTCAGCCAATGAAAGCAAGCATGCCACACCCCTTCTTTACCACCCTATCCACTTGTGTTGCCACATTTGGGAGCTAAGGAGTTGCACCCTAAGATCTTTCTGTACACTAATACCTCATAAAGGTCCTGTGGTTTGCTGCACACTTTCGTCTGACATTTGATTGAGTTTTTTGAAGGAAGTTACAAAGATGATTGATGAAGGCTGAGCGGTAGATGTAATCTATGTAGATTCAGTAGGGGTTTCTCAAGGTTCCTGATTAGCAAGGTTAGATCATAAGGAATACAGGGAGAACTAGCCATTTGGATACAAACTGGCTTGAAGGTAGAAGACAGAGGGTTGGTGATGGAGGGTTACTTTTCAAACTGGAGGCCTGTGACTAGCAGTGTGTCACAAGGATCAGTGTTGGGCCCACTGCTTTTGTCATTTATATAAATGATTTGGATGTAAACATTGGAGCTATGGTGAGTATGTTTGCAGATGACCCCGAAATTGGAGGCGTAGTGGACAGCAATTACCTCAGAGTACAATGGGATCTTGATCAGATGGGCCAATGAGCCAAGAAGTGGCAGATGGAGTTTAATTTAGATAAATGAGGGGCTGAGTTTTGGAAAGGCAAATCAGGGAGGGATTTAAGATCCTGGGGAGTGTTGCTGAACAAAGAGACCTTGGAGTACAGGTTCATAGTTCCTTGAGAGTGGAGTCTTGGGTACACAGGGTGGTGAAGAAGGCTTTCAGAATGCTTGCTTTCATCAATCAGAGCAGTGAGTACAGGTGTTGGGAGATCTTGTTGCAGCTGTACAAGATGTTGATAAGGTCATATTTGAAATAGTGTGTGCAGCTCTGGTCACCAGACTATAGAAAGCACATTACTAGACTGGAAAGAGGACAGAAAAGATTTCCCAGGATGCTACCCAAACTAGAAAATAAGAGCTAAAGAGAGATTGGGCCATTTCCTTCCCTGGGGCATAGGGGACTGGTGGGTGACCTTTATAGAGATCTATAATAATCATGAGAGGCATGGTTAAGGAGGATAGCCAACAGCTTTTCCCAATGGTAGGAGAGTCTAAAACTAGAGAGAGGGTTTAAGGAGAGAGGGTAGAGATACAAAGGGGTTCACAGAGGCAGTTGTTTCACAGAGAGAGTGGTGAGTGTCTAGAATGGGCTGCCCAGATGTAGTGGTAGAGGCAAGTGCAATTTCATCATTTAAGAAACATTTGTACAGGTACATGGATGGGATAGGATTGGAGGGGTATGGACCAAATGCAGGCAATTGGGATTAGACTAATTGTGAAAACTGGGGTGGTATGAACAGATTGGGCCAAAGGGCCTGTTTCCATGCTATAAACCTTTATGACTATTAGCGATAGTGAGCAAGGCTCTGTGTGGAAAAGGTCTTGCCTCTAAAATTTGGCTGAGTTTTTTGAGGAAATGATGAAGATGAAAATGATGAAGTGCACACACTACTCCAAGTATGGCCTTACCAATGTCTTGTACAGTTGCAACAGGATCTCCCAACACCTGCGCTCACTGCCCCGATAAATGAAAGCAAGCATTCAGAAAGCCTTCTTCACCACCCTGTCTACCTGTGACTCCACTTTCAGGGAGCTATGAACCTGAACACCTAGATATCCTTGTTCTATAACATTCCCCTGGGCTTACGTTCACTGTGTAAGTCCTGCCCTGGTTTGACGCACCAAAATGTAACACCTTACACTTATCTAAGTTAAACTCCATCTGCTATTCTTCAGCCCAATGGCTCAATTGATCAAGATTTCGCTGCAATCCCAGATAACCTTCACTGTCCACTGTACCACCAATCCTGGTATCATTTGCAAACTTATTGACCATACTTACAAACTTCTCATCCAAATCATTTATGTAAATGATGAATAATTGGACCCAGCACCAAACCCTATGGCACATCAGTAGTCACAGGCCTGCAGTTTGAAAAATAACTTTCCACCACCACCCTCTGTCTTCTACTTTCAAACTCAGACACAGGACACCAGCTAATAGTCTAACAGGTTTTTTTTTTTTAAATCACAAGCTTTCAGAGCTCTGCTCCTTTGCCACTGGACTATAACCTGGTGTCATGTGACTTCTGACACTGCCCACCCCAGTCCAACACCAGCACCTTCACATCATTTCTAACTTCAAGCCAGTTCTTATCAAATTGGCTAGCTCTTCTTGGATAAGTCCAATCTTTTCCAAATGTGAGAAAATCCTGTCTTTAAGAATTTCCCCACCGTGTATGGTTCACTGGCCCATAATTTCCTGGATTACTCCAGTTGCCCTTCTTAAATGAAAAAACAACATTGGCTATTGTCCAGTCTTCTGGACCTCCCCTGTGGCGAAAGAGAAAAATGGTTCTCATTGCTTGTCTGCTTCCATTAAGAAGGATATAGATCCCTCATGAACAGAAAATAAATGATTCTGATTTAGCGGTGATCACTTGCTTTAATAATGCTGTAAAGATACCTGAATTTTGCAAGTCCACTTCCAGAAGGCATTCGACATGGTTAAGTCATAAGTTATGAGCTCACAGTGTTTAAGGTAGTATATTCATGTAGTTAGAGAATTAGCTTATGGGCAGGAAACAGAGAGTGGGATAAGGGATTTTCAGGTTGCGACCTGTCACCAGTGGCATTCCAGAGGGATCAGTGCTGGGGCCACAATTGTTTATAATATAAATTAAAGACTCAGAGAGAGGGAGTGAATGCACTGAAGACAAATTTGCAGATGACAGGAAAATATATGGAAAGGCAGGTTGCAAGAGGCAAACAAAGATTACAGATAAATTTTGATAGGTTAAATATGAGAGCAAAAATTGGCAGATGGAGTATAATTTGGGATAATGTGAAGTTGTTCATTTTGGGAGGGACAGAATGACTTAAATGGAGAAAAAAAAACTTCAGAAGTGTTACTTGCACATGAAACAAAGAAAGCTCCAACACAGTAACAGCAGATAATCAGGAAAGCTAATGGAATATTGGTCTTTATTTCAATGGGACTGGAGTATAAGAGTAGGGAAGTCTTACTGAAACTGTACCAGGAACTGGACAACGTTTAGAGTACTATGAGCAGTTTTGGTCCCCTATTTAAGGAAAGGTATAATTTCACTGGAGGCAGTTTGGAGAAGGCTGACTAGGATTACCACTGGTATGGAGCGATTGTCTTATAAGCAAAAATTAAACAGGTTGTGTCTCTGCTCACTGGAGCTTAGAAGAATGAGAGTTAATCTTCTTGAAACATAAGAAACAAAATGGGCTTAACAGTGTAAATGCTGACAGGATGTTTTGTCTCATGGGAGAGTCTAGGGGATTGTCTCAGAATAAAGGGGTGCCAATTTAAGACTGAGACAAAGAGAAATCTTTTCTCTCAGAGTCATTGGAACTCCTTGCCACAGAGTGAGCAGAGTCCTTGCGTGTATTTAAGGCTGAGATAGATTCTTGATTAGATGGGGAAATCAGGAGTTATGGGGAAAACACAGGAAAGTGGACATAAGGAATACCAGATCAGCCATGAGCCGACTGAATGGTGGAGCAGGCTCAAGGGGCCAACCAGCTGACTTTTGGTCCGATTTCTTTTCTAATTACTTTTGGACGGAGATGTGTGGAAGGCTCTGTTCTGATTGACAGTACAGGCGTTTAATACTTGGACAAATCAGCCTGGGTGCACAGCTGTTTACTTTGGATGGATTTGTTGGACTATGTTGGTATAAATAGCTCATGAACTGTTAACAGGCGTTCGGCGTTCATACCTGTAAAATGCCGGTACCGTCTTTCATGTTAACAGCTATTAATTACATTTGGTTGGGTCTGGAAACCATATGAATGAGACCACACCTGGAGTATTGTGTGCAGTTCTGGTCTCCAAATTTGAGGAAAGACATTCTGGCTATTGAGAGAGTGCAGCGTAAGTTCACGAGGTCAATTCCTGGAATGGTAGGACTACTTTACGCTGAAAGACTGGAGCGACTGGGCTTGTGTACCCTTGAGTTTAGAAGACTGAGAGGGGATCTGATTGAGACATATAAGATTATTAAAGGATTGGACACTCTGGAGGCAGGAAACACGTTGGGTGAGTGCTGAACCAGAGGATACAGCTTAAAAATACGGGGTAGACCATTTAGGACAGAGATGAGGAGAAACTTCTTCATTCAGAGAGTGGTGGCTGTGTGGAATGCTCTGCACACAGAGCAGAAGGCAGTGGAGGCCCAGTCTCTGGATTCATTTAAGAAAGAGTTGGATGGAGCTCTCAAGGATAGTGGAATCAGAGGTTATGGAGATAAGGCAGGAACAAAATACTGATTGAGGATGATCAGCCATGATCATATTGAATGGTGGTGCAGGCTTGAAGGGCAGAATGGCCTACTCCTGCACCTATTGTCTATTCTATTGAATGTGTACATGGGATATAAAGACCGTCAGAGAGGCTAATATTCATTCAGAGGGATATTTTCTGCAAAAGAAATATATAATTTTACCACCAAAATGTTCTTAAAGATTTAACAGTAGGTAACGTTGCTACTTCAAATCCAAGGGTTTGAAAATTAGGGGAAGGTTTACCTCTCGTATTTTAGCATTTGATGGCTGACATCTCTGGCTCATGTATATATGGTTGAACAGCACTTCATTACAATATTTAGCATCGACAAAAGCAATTAGGGCAAGCGATTAGGACCTAACCTCAATGAGGGTAGGTGCAAGTTCAATCTGGAATACTAAATTCTACGGTTGTATTCAACAAATGCAGATCATTTGATGTAAATTGAAATGAAGTCATTTCAATCGAATACTAGACGAATAAACTCAGCAAATTTATCAGCAACTTTTGAGAATCTGTTGATTGTATTTTCTGGACTTGGTTACCAATTTTGGAAAATGCAACATTCTTAACCTTTACTAATGAATCTGAACATTAATACAGAGCTTAAAGGAGAACCAAATCAACTTCTGTTTTGCAGTTTGATTAGCAGACTTATTTTCACTAACTGCTCTGGGACTCCAGTTTCAGACTGCCTATATTGCAATGCTATGTAAAGTGAAATTATTCTGAGTTGAATAGATTAGATTACTTGCAGTGTGGAAACAGGCTCTTCAGCCCAACAAGTCCACACCGACCCCCTGAAGCGCAACCCACCCAGACCCATTCCTCTATACCTAACACCACGGGCAATTTAGCATGGCCAATTCACCTAATCTGCACATTTTTTTTTTTGGACTGTGGGAGGAAACCGGAGCACTCAAAGGAAACCCACGCAGACACCGGGAGAATGTGCAAACTCCACACAGACAGTCGCCTGAGGTGGGAATTGGGCCCACGTCTCTGGTGCTGTGAGACAGCAGTGCTAACCACTGTGCCACCGTTCCGCACACAGTTGGAGCCTGTTTGCTCTGTACCACCTGGAAAAAAATGGGTTGGAATCTGAAAAGGAATCTGTACCCCATCGATTTAAATAAAAAGAACACAGGATGGACTGCTTCACAGTGTGAGTTCCATCCACCTCGATCTCCTGATTTGTGGTGTACTCCAACATTCTGGGATACAATGGCCACAGACTCAGGAAAATCTTTCTTTTCAGTCTGAACCTGCCACAATATTTTTCGTTGAAATCAAGTTGCCGCACAGGAACCCGATTATCATGCTGCACTGATACATAATATAGCACTACCATCCCAATTAATTCTGACTTGAGTGCACTCCAATGCAAAACTTGGCATTTGCACACAATGCTCTTTTTGGTGAGGATTTTGCTGTACCTACTCTTGGAAGAGCTGGGAGGTGGAGGGTTCTCATTACATTTGATGGCATTTCATTCTAAAACTTATTTTTAAGTGACATTTTAGATGCTCTAGCTGAGAGGGGAAGAATGTGGGCCTTGGCTGATGACCTTCCACTGATTGCCTGACACAAAGCTTTTTTTTCTCAGTAACATCTTGATGAAATTGTATGCAAACTTTATGCAAATATGATTATGGAGATTTATTCTGCATGTGAAATGGCATTGCATAGTAAAGTAACACATTGCTCAGGGGGGCACAATACGTGGAAGCACACTGATTGTCTCTCTGTGGGCAATAAAGTCTGAATAATTCTCAATTTTTTTCAGTCAGCTGACCAGAGATTACACACTGCAGCAAAGTTGCACTGAACTGAGTCATCATAAAAACAAACTTGATTTGGAAATTTAATCGCTCCAATTGTGGGTACTGATGTCTTCATTTACACATTTGCTCACTGTGGGGTGGCAAGTTGGCTCAGTGGTTAGCACTGCTGCCTCACAACACTAGGGGCCCAGGTTTGATTCCAGCCTCGGGCGACTGTCTGTGTGGAGTTTGCACGTTCTCCCCGTGTCTGCGTGGGTTTCCTCTGGGTGCTCCGGTTTCCTCCCACAGTCCAAAGATATGCAGGTTGGGTGAATTGGCCATGCTAAATTGCCCATAGCGTTCAGGGGTGTGTAGGTTAGGTGCATTAGTAAGGGTAAATATAGGGGAATGGGTCTGGGTGGGTTACTCTACAGTGGGTCAGCGTGGACTCGTTGGTCTGAAGGGCCTGTTTCCACACTGTAGGAATTCTATCTAAACATTTGTCCTTAGACATCACTTCCATCATTGTTTTGTGACCAAGAATGGCTTTCACACGCTCCTAGATTCTATTTCTCCGTTTGAAATCTTCTATGTGATTCAGAAATCTAGAATTGTCGTTTAGAAATGACTTGCTTCAGGCAGCCTTCCATTTATAAAGGCACTGTGTCCTTTAAAAGGAAGCTGCAGCTGAACTAAGATGAAGAATAATCATTTAAGTTATGAGGGAGAAGGAATAACATATCAAGGGGAGGAAACAGCTTCCTGAATGGGACCGGGTAGCAAAGATTCTCAAGGTCCAGAACATGACCTGCTAATAATGACTTCAGTTGGGTAGTCATGGCGATTGAATTGCACACCGCATCTCTCATCCACCACACCATGCACCTCACACTGCTTGATGCACCACACCCACATCACCCACCTGACACTCAGGACTCAACTTTAACATTCCTACACTAACCTTTTCTTTTAAATAGGATCTATACATGGAACAACAATTCATACCTCACACCTGAAAATTTTAAAAATCCCAAGTTGTTGACCAGACCACATTGCAAAAAGTAAACTTGAGAAAATTTCTCACAAGGAAGTCAATTCTTCTCAGTGATTAGAATTGGTTGGAATGTATACTGGAAGTTGTCATTCAAAGCAGTGTGTATGGACTAAAAATCTTGGAACTGCTATCACTTCTCTGCATTTCCACCACAGATACAATAAAGAGCTCCAGGAAAGATCTAGACCCAAGCCAACATTCAGGACCAGGGAGAAAATGGTGGCGTAAGAATAAAGGAACTGGACAGGCCCATGAAATTAAGATCATTGCTTGCATGGAGAATAAATATCTACATGGAATAGTTGAGTCAAGCAACCCGAATGCATGTCGTTATTTCTATGCAATTTTCTTCTGCTTGCTGCTGAGTTCTTTAGACTTGCTTCAGTTTACAGTCCTCAAGCCTCAGAGCAGGATGCACTGAACTAGGAACATATAACATGATGTTAACCCCATTGGTGCCATTCCAAAATGAGTTTTTTGCAAGTTTTATTGGAACACTGACAAATATTTAAATATTCCATGTGACCTAAATATCCTTTGATTATATTAAGTACTTACTGTTTTGCGTACATTCTGAGTTGACAGTTAGACATTGTAGAGCCAGCATTATTAAATGCCATTGGGGAAGTGTCTGTGGTGATTAAATTAAGCTTTTCCTTACCTCCATATCCTTGCTCTTTTCTTTATTCCTGCTTGTTGAACTCTTGCCATTAGTACAGGTTTCCCTTGCTGGGACGACTGAGATCTGCTGCAGTGGCATGTTCCAGTTGAGGTTATGTTAGGTACCAGATTGGATGAATCACTAATATTACCACTTCTTCCAGGTAAGTCAACTGCATGATTGTTCACTTCTTATTTCTGTCAGGCTCCATTCTGTAAATAAATCAGATACACAAGTATAAAGCACACAGCTATTCACACAGTGAAGGTGGATACCAAAATTCCTCACGTGTTTTTCTTTCAATCTTGAATGACGCAAAAATGAGATTGTGCAAATCCCCAAAATACTGATGAAAATGCATTCACCTTCACTCACTTCCAATAGTTCTGCCAACAGGATTCTACTGTACATTTTGCAAACCATGGCACAGGAAAAAAATAGATTTGTCAGGCACCTATTATAAAATTCTTCTTGTCATGGCAAATAAGGTACAAGTTCTTGGTGACAGCTGCTGTCCCTCTGAGTTTTCCCAATGGCTAGAGATGCACTGAATGGGTAAACAGGCAGAAATGCTTAATGCCCTTCTTTAGATAAATCCCCTTCTTCTGGAGCAGCTCGGACAGCCTGCTGGATAGTTCATGCATTCAATCTACTTAGATCACTGTGATGCGAATAGCCTTGGCTACCCTGAGAAATAGCACTGAGTGAATGTGAGGTAAAAAGACTCCAGAGATAAGCTCTTCAGAGCTTATTACCTTCGTATGACCTGCTGAGCAGAAACTCGCTTTGTAAAAGTTCAAAGTGCAATTCGTCATTACTGCTGCAAAATTGCAACTAATAACTTATAGATTATATTTCACCATTAATAGATCCCTTCCAATCCACAAACGCCTGCAGTTGAGTTGTTTACCACTGCATAATTGATTATACTTTAACAGGACAGGCATGTTCAGATTTTTAATCTCTTGAGAAGAAGCACTCTAGTATAGACACCAAAAAAAATGTTAACTGAATTGGAATATCACCCTAGCTTCTGACCTGAAGTCTTCCAGTGGGCAAACCAGATCCCTCTTCTATTCATCTACTCTGACTGACTTTCTCCATCTTTCATTCATAAACTTTGGAAAGAGTTTTCTCTTTTAATAACTCGCAGGGTGTGGGCATCACTGGCAAGGTCAGCATTTATTTTCCAATTACCTTTCAGATGATGTGAACTACCATCTTGAGCTGCTGCAATCCATGGGGTGTAGGTACAAGTCACAGTGCCATCAGGAAGGAAGATTCAGGACTTTAATCCAATGACAATGAAGTAATGGTGTTATAATTCCAAAACAGGTTGTGGAGACTTGCAGATGATGATGTTTCCATGCACCTATTGTCCTTGTTTCTTAGGTAGTTTTGAAGGGTATTCTCAAGGAAGTCTGGTGCAGTGCTGAAGTCCTAAAGACTTATGTCTAGAATAAACCATGTTCTAAGTCAAGCAGTTCCAGAACCTTTATGACATTGGTATCTATATGACTTGTGGAAAATTGCTCACCTTTATCTTGTTCAGAGGAAGTAGGACGAATTCATTCCATCCATTTATCACCCTATCTTATTACTCTCAATTTCTGCTAAGTTATGGAAGATGTTGTTGATAATGCTATCAAGTGATACTCACTAAGTATCACTTAGTTTGGGTTTTGACAAGACCACTCAATTCAAGACCTTATTTCAACCAAAACTGACATAAACCGCTAAATTCTCGATGTGAGGGGAAAGTGACTGTCATTGCCATCAAGCAGCATTTTACCAAACGTGGCATTTCAGGAACTCTAGTGAAGCACCAGGGAGGGTGAGGGCTGACGTTTCCACATGCTGGAGCCATACCGAACACAATCCTTACTCTACCACTAGTGTGCAGTGGCGGCAATGTACATCATCTACGAGCAAATGAGAATATTCAGCCCACGCACTTCAATAACAGCCTTGGCGTTGTTTCTGAGGTGTTCTGGGCCTGACAACACCTGAACGTGACAACTTGAACAGCGGTGGCACATTCACTTGCGCAAACAAACTTGATCAGGTTTGTATGCCTCTAGCTAGCTCATTGGAAGCATTTTCAATCAAATTTGCTGTAGAACCAAGGAAATCTACAAAGCTGTAAGAGACACAGCTGTCTGACACATTTCAACTTGACTTTATACAAATTATGCGTATTCTACATATGAAATAAAGGTGGAAATTTATGCAAACATTATGGCAGGAAAACAAATACCGTCTCTTAACAAAATTACATCTCACACCACAGATGTAGGATATTTCTTCCGACTGACCTTTCTTGATCTTGAATTTATTGTTATGTAAAAGCTCCTTACCCTGTTCTAAGTTGATGAGGGCAAACTTAGTTTGTTCATTACACATTAAACCAGTTGAGTAGCCCAGTTAACACCATGTCCCATTTTGTCTTACATGACAAAGAAAATAGTACAAAGTTAAAAATCACACAACACCCGGTTATAGTCCAACAGGGTTAATTGGAAGTACACTAGCTTTCGGAGCGACGCTCCTTCATCAGGTGATTGTGGAGGGCTCGATCGGAACACAGAGTTTATAGCAAAAATTTGCAGTGTGATGTAACTTAAATTATACATTGAAGAATTGATTGTCTGTTAAGCCTTTCATCTGTTAGAATACAGTGATAGTTTCACTTCTTTCATGTGTAAATCACAAAACCCTTTTTTTAAAAGTTGCATTCTCGGGTTAGCTGTTAACAATGGTGGTAACTAGACAATATGTTGAAGGTGTTAGCCCCCTGTGTTCTCTGTCTATGACCTGATGTTTAGATTGATTCCAATCTAAAAAGTGAGATAACAGAGTTTTACATAAATTCATGCAGTTTTTGAGCTCAGAGTTCTACATGAATGTATGTGGTTTTTGAGCAAAGTGCAATGTAACTCTGAAAGTACCAAAAAAATTCACCACACAAAATATATGTGTGCATGTGGGTCGTTGTCTATCTGTGTGTGTGTCTGTCTGGGGTGGGGGTTGTGAGTGTGAGAAAGTGTGTGTGTGTGTATTGAGTGCAGAGTCTGTGAAGGGGTGCATGTGTGGGAGTGTGTGTGTCTACAAGGGTGTGTGTGGATGTCTGTGTGTGCATCTGTATGTACCTGTGTCTGTGTGTATGTGAGAGTGTGTGTGTGTAGGAATATCTGTGTGTGTGTGTGTGTAGTGCAATGGTGATCACCTGTAATGTGACATGAACCCAAGGTCCCAGTTGAGGCCCTCCCTATGGGTACCGAACTTAGCTATCAGTCTCTGCTCGGCCACTTTCCTCTGCTGAAAATGTGTTGCTGGAAAAGCGCAGCAGGTCAGGCAGCATCCAAGGAACAGGAGAATCAACGTTTCGGGCATAAGCCCTTCTTCAGGAATGAGGAAAGTGTGTCCAGCAGGCTAAGATAAAAGGTAGGGAGGAGGGACTTGGGGGAGGGGTGTTGGAAATGCGATAGGTGGTGCAGTGAGAGAGGGACTCACTGAAATCCTTGCAGAGGGAGGAAGAGAGCTTCTTCAAGGAAGGCATCCTTGCAAGAGGATTTGCAGTAGGTTAAAATCTTCGAGGAGAAAGTGAGGACTGCAGATACTGGAGGTCAGAGCTGAAAATATGTTGCTGGTAAAGCACTTTCCTCTGCTGCCTGTCCCAAAATCCACCTTGGAGGATGGTCACCCGAAGGTCCGAGGCTGAATGTCCTGGACCACTGAAGTGTTCCCCAACTGGGAGGGAACCCTCCTGTCTGTTGATTGTTGTGCGGAGCCCATTCATCCATTGTCGTAGCCTTTGCTCGGTTTCCCAAATGTACCATGCCTCTGGGCATCCTTGCCTGCAACGTATAAGATAGACAACGTTGGCTGAGTCACATGAGTACCTGCCATGTACAAGGTGGGAGGTGTCCCCATGCGTAATAGTGGTATCTATGTCCACACTCTGACACGTCTTGCAGTGTCCACCGTGACAGGGTTTTATGGAGTTGTCCTGAGAGCCGGGCAGTTTGCTACGAACAACGATCTGTTTGAGGTTTGGTGATTGTTTAAAGGCAAGTAGTGGAGGTGTGGGGAAGGTCTTGGTGAGGTGCTCATCATCATTGATAATGTGTTGCAGGTCACGAAGAACATGGCGTAATTTTTCAGCTCCTGGGAAGTACTGAACAACGAAGGGTACCCTGTCGGTTGCAGCACGTGTCTGTCTCCTGAAGAGGTAATTACGGTTCCTTGCTGTGGCACGTCGGAACTGGCGGTCGATGAGTTGGGCAATGTACCCCGTTCTTGTGAGGGCATCCTTGAGTACTTCCAGGTGTCCGTCACGTTCCTCCTCATCTGAGCAGATCCGGTGTATGCGTAGGGCTTCTCCATAGGGGATGGCTGTTTTAATATGTTTTGGGTGGAAGCTGGAGAAGTGTAGCATTGTGAGGTTGTCTGTGGGTTTGCGGGAGAGTGTGGTGCTGAGGTGCTGAGAAAATAGTGTGTGGTTTGTTGGATGAGCTGCTGATTATTTATGGTTTGGATTTGTGCTACTAGAATAGACTAACCTTTTTCCAAATTTGTTGCAAAATGTTACACTGCATCAATTGAAATGATGATGACATTGTTAGTGATTTCTTAAATGCAACTGCAATCAAAATCCAGTTTACTGTTAAATACTTGAAATGAATAATGTATGGTTATAATGAAGAATAATGAGCTGAATGCTATATTACTCATAACACATCCATATTCATACAAAAAAAATTATGTATCTCTGTGCAATTGTCATGCATGACTGTATGAGCTATTAGACCCTATTTTCAATTTGATTTTATATTTTAACCACTCAACAAAAGCAGGAAGACACAGACTTATTCATTCTGTGTTGCAATTAACTCAAGAGATCCCTGGGTGTCAGTCATCTCTCCAACTTGGCTCCACCTTCACTCATCCTCATTAGAGTCCCCCCCCCCGCACCCTCCCCTGCACCCCCGCCCCCCGAGGATGCCAAAAAATCTTAAGATATTCGTTAAGACTTCTTATAAAGTGACCAATGACCCTCTGTAAAGATCTGTTTGGGAGCATGTACCCTGCATTTCCCACAGAGGTTAGGTGACCCATGCCAGAATATCATGCTGCCTCTGGAAAACAGTGCCTGGGTTGCACCAGAGTAATGCTTTCTGCATCTCTAGGCTCTTCACTCATTGTACCATTCACTTCGGACCTACTTCAATGGTCACAGCAGTGCTGCCTTGCATTGGCTTTTTGTACTTTGCCTCCTCAGCCAGGTTAATATTATTTCTGTCTTGCCATGTGATTTAGTGCAGACAAAAAGGCACAAGGTTTGTCATGGTTGTCCACAGTCCTCCGTCCAATCAATGGTCAGAGCTTTCAGTCAGGAGGTGGGTACACTAACAGAGGTAGAGTGAGTGTGAGATATTGGAGAGGAGGTGGTGGCACTTGCTGGCACATTGGAGAAAGACATAGAACGTAGAACATTGAACAATACAGCACAGAACGGGCCCTCGATGTTGTGCCGGCCTGTGAACTATTCTCAGCTCGTCCCCCTGCACTATCCCAAAATCATCCATGTGCTTATCTAAGGATTGCTAAATCTCCCTAATGTGGCTGAGTTAACTACACTAGCAGGCAGGGCACTCCACACCCTTAACACTCTCTGCATAAATTACCTGCCTCTAACATCTGTAGTTATGCCTCCTCGTACAAGCTGACGTCATCTTCCTAGGAAAGAGACTTTCACTGTCTACCCTATCTAATCCTCTGATCATCTTGTACATCTCTATAATAATCCCCCCTTAGCCTTCTTCTTTCCAATGAGAACAGACCCAAGTCTCTCAGCCTTGCCTCATAAGTCCTTCCCTCCAGACCAGGCAACATCCTGGTAAATCTTCTCTGCACCTTTTCCAATGCTTCCATATCCTTCCCGAAATAGGGCGACCAGAAATTGGCTTTCTTCCTGCGGTGGATTCTGGATTAATGGTGCTGGAAAAGCACAGCAGTTCAGGCAGCATCCGAGGAGCAGTAAAATCGGCGTTTCAGGCAAAAGCCCTTCATCAGGAGTACAGGCAGAGAGCCTGAAGGGTGGAGAGATAAGTGAGAGGAGGGTGGGGGTGGGGAGAAAGTAGCATAGAGTACAATAGGTGATGGGAGAGGGGATGGAGGTGATAGGTCATGGAGGAGGGTGGAGTGGATAGGTGGAAAAGAAGATAGGCAGGTAGGACAAGTCATGGGGACAGTGCTGAGCTGGAAGTTTAGAACTGGAATGAGGTGGGGGAAGGTGAAATGAGGAAACTGGTGAAGTCCACATTGATGCCTTGGTGTTGAAGTGTTCCGAGGTGGAAGATGAGGCGTTCTTCCTCCAGGCGTCGGGTGGTGAGGGAGTGTCGGTGAAAGAGGCCCAGGACCTCCATGTCCTCGGCAGAGTGGGAGGGGGAGTTGAAATGTTGGGCCACAGGGCGGTGTGGTTGATTGGTGCGGGTGTCCCAGAGATGTTCCAAAAAGCGCTCTGCTAGGAGGCGTTCAGTCTCCCAAATGTAGAGAAGACTGCATCGGGAGCAACGGATACAATAAATGATATTGGTGGATGTGCAGGTAAAACTTTGATGGATGTGGAAGGCTGCTTTAGGGCCTTGGATGGAGGTGAGGGAGGAGGTGTGGGCGCAGGTTTTGCAATTCCCGCGGTGGCAGGGGAAGGTGCCAGGATGGAAGGGTGGGTTGTAGGGGGGCGTGGACCTGACCAGGTAGTCACGGAGGGAACGGTCTTTGCGGAAGGTGGAAAGGAGTGGGGAGGGAAATATATCCCTGGTGGTGGGGTCTTTTTGGAGGTGGCAGAAATGTTGGCAGATGATTTGGTTTATGCGAAGGTTGGTCGGGTGGAAGGTGAGCACCAGGGGGGGTTCTGTCCTTGTTACGATTGGAGGGGTGGGGTCTGAGGGCAGAGGTGCAGGATGTGGACGAGATGCGTTGGAGGGCATCTTTAACCACGCGTCAACTCGGTCGTCATTAATGGAGATGGAGAGGTCCAGGAAAGGGGAGGGAGGTGTCGGAGATGGTCCAGGTAAATTTAAGGTCAGGGTGGAATGTGTTGGTGAAGTTGATGACTTGCTCAACCTCCTCGCGGGAGCACGAGGTGGCGCCAATGCAGTCATCAATGTAGCAGAGGAAAAGACGAGGAGTGGTGCCAGTGTAATTTCATCCTGCGGTGCTGGGCAGACCTCCATACAGTCGAGACAACTTTAACCTAAGTAGCAATCTTGGACCAGCCTGGCATGGTCTGGTGTCATATATTTGCACCGCCCAGACAAAGGCCTTCTGGGTATTGGGTTTGCATCAGTCATAAACCACCACCTACTTTTATCCCATTTTCCAGCACTTGGCCTATAACCTCATATGGCTTAGCATTGCAAGTGCACATCTAAATTTATCATCAATGTTTTGAGGGTTTCTGCCCCCACCGTCCTAACAGGCAGTGGGTTCGTCTGAGTGATGAGTCGATACAAATCAGAGGAACATTTCAACATCGACAACGTCCAAAAAGGAACGACTCTTCTGTTATATATCTATAGGTTTAAACAAATGGCTCCTATTCATAATGCTTCACAGCTTTGTAAAATCATCTGGATCAATAGTACTGTCCAATATTTTCCAAAAGACATTTTAGAATCATTTTCTGTAATAGACAGCATTATAGTTGCTAAAAGGACTCAAGTGAGTACCGACTCCAGTATCTGTAGCAGTCCTGGGGAAAGTGAGGGCTACAGATGCTGGAAGTCAGAGTTGAGAGTGTGCTGCTGGCAAAGCACAGCAAGTCAGGTCCTCCTGCCGAAGGGCTTTTGTCTGAAACGTCGATTCTCCTGCTCTTCAGTTGCTGCCTGACCCCATGTGCTTTTCTGGCACCACACTCTCAACTCTGTAGCAGTCCAATCTGATAGATTAGGCCAGAGTGAAACACTGTTTCAGCAGGATTTACGTTGAGGAAATTAAATCTTTACACCGAATCATTTAAAACAAAGTAGTCAGGAGATGAGACCTTGAGCAATTAACTCGCTTTAAAACGGACCGTGGGGAATTACATCTGCGTTCAAGTAAAGCAATTCCAAAGAAATACAGAACGTTACAAGTTATGTAGAAAATACAAGCTCACTGCCACTTAATTATGCAACCTAGGGACAGTCATAAAACTCCCATACATTTTCCAAACCCACATTTCTTTATGTCTACAAAACTGAATGTTATCTTATACTCCCAAGTTTAGCTCAGCTAGAATTATTGACAAGGGACAGAGAGAAACAATTAATCATTCTTTCGGACAGAGCTAATGGCACTGAGGAGTTGAGGCATCCTGCAGCTGCAAGGTCAGTCTTATCAGAGCAGAAGTGTTCTCACACGACACTAGCAGGCCAGAAATCTTACTGCAAAATTGCTTTGTGTCAAAATGGCTTCCAACTGTGACAAAATGGCTCCTATCTGTTTTGTGTCAATTTTGGTCAGCTCTTCCATAACTTACTAAGGTAAAGATAACTGCTCAGTGACCCTGTTCCCATAAGACCAGAACATATATGAGCAGAATTAAGTCTTTTAGCTCATCGCCGTCTGTTCTACCATTCAATCATGGTTGATATCTTTCTCAACCCCATTCTCCAGCCTTCTCCCTGTAATCCTTCAACACCAAGTTATCGTCCAACAGGTTTATTTGGAAAGACAAGCTTTCAGAGCGCTGCTCCTTTGTCATGTAGGTAGTGGAACAGAATCATTGGACACAGAATTTATAATAAAAGATCAACGTGTCATACAACTGATGCAATGGATTGAACAAACCCAGATTGCCGGTAAGTCTTTCATTACTTAGAATGGGGATACAAGTTTCAACTTATTAATATGTAAATCCCAGAACTCCTTTCAAGTCACATTCCCAAGATAACTTAAGGTTTTATAAAAAAAAGGTGACATCTCAGCTTAGACAATGCATTAAAGGTGTGAGGAGGTGTACTAACAACTGAACAACCAAAACTGAACACTGCAGGAAACTACTGGTCAATCCGACCAAAGAACACACCCGTGAACTAAACGCACTGATGAAGACTTTTGATCCAGTCCTTCAGAGTACCCTATGCACTCTCATTCCATCTACTTCTCGTGTAGGGAACTTCTACTGCCTTCTGAAAATACGCAAAGCCAACACTCCATTGTATCAGGCTACACGATCCTGTCTGAGAACGTCTCTGGCTATGTCCAGGGCATCAAAGAATCCCTACAATGTGGGATCAGGCCATTTGTCCCAACAAGTCCATAGTGGCCCTCCCAAGAGTATAACACCCATAACGATTCCCCTACCCTATTACTTTCCAACCTCCTGACCAATGCACCTAACTTTCATATCCCTGAACACTATGGGCAACTTAGCATGGCTAATTCACCTAAGCAGCACATCTTTGGACTGTGGGAGGAAATCAGAGCATCCGGAGGAAACCCATGCGGACATGGTGAGAATATGCAAACTCCACTCAGATAGTCACCCAGGGCTGGAATTGATCCTGGGTCCCTGTTGATGTAAGGCAGCAGTGCTAACCACTGAAGCATCTTGAAACTCATTGTACAGGGGACCCATAGCTTCTAGCGTGGCACTACAGATTTCTTACTGAAACTCAGCCCCCACAGACCAGTCGAACTGGGACCTTTCCTCGTCACAATGGACATGTCAGCACTCTACACCAGCATCCCCGATGACGACAGCATCAGGGCAACAGCCTCAGTACTCAACACCAACAACTGCCAATCTCCAAGCACCGTGCTATAACTCATCTGCTTCATCCTCGACCACAACGTTTTCACCTTTGACAACCAGTTCTTCATCCAGACACACGGAAAAACCATGGGGACCAAATTTGCATCCCAATATGCCAACATTGTCATGGACAAGTTTGAACAAGACTTCTTTGCTGCACACAACCAACACTACACACCAGGTACATTGGCGACATTTTCTTCCTCTGGACCCATGGTGAGGAGTTACTGAAACAACTACACAGTGATATCAATGAGTTTCATCCCACCATCCAACTTACCATGGACTACTCTTTAGAAATCAGTCTCATTCTTGGGCACACGCATCTCCATCAAGGATGGGCACCTCAGTACCTCACTCTATCATAAGCCCACAGATAACGTCGCAATGCTGCATTTCTCTAGCTTCTACCCTAAAAATATAAAAACAGTTATCCCCTACAGACAAGCCCTATGCATACACAGGATCTGCTCGGATAAGGAGGATCACAATGGGCACCTGAACAAGCTGATTGATGCTTTCATAAGAACAGGATATAATGCTCACCTCATCAATTGCCCATTTTGACATGCCACAGCGAGAAACTGTGATGAGTCCCTCAGGAGAGAGACACCGGATATGACCGATAAGGTACCCTTCATTCCCAGTACTTCCCAGGAGCCAAGAAACTATGCCATGGTCTTCACAGCCTGTAACACATTATCAATGAGCACCTCATCAAGACCTTCCCTACGCCTCCACTTCTCGCCCTTAAACAACCACCAAACCTTAAACAGATCATTGTTCGCAGCAAACTACCCAGCTTTCAGGACAATATCAACCACAACACAGCTGAAAATGTGTTGCTGGAAAAGTGCAGCAGGTCAGGCAGCATCCAAGGAACAGGAGAATCGACGTTTCGGGCATAAGCCCTTCTTCAGGAATGAGGAAAGTGTGTCCAGCAGGCTAAGATAAAAGGTAGGGAGGAGGGACTTGGGGGAGGGGCGTTGGAAATGAGATAGGTGGAAGGAGGAAGGTGGAAAATACTGTTCTTCATCCACAAAAGAAACCTTGACCTCCTTCCACCTATCGCATTTCCAACGCCCCTCCCCCAAGTCCCTCCTCCCTACCTTTTATCTTAGCCTGCTGGACACACTTTCCTCATTCCTGAAGAAGGGCTTATGCCCGAAACGTCGATTCTCCTGTTCCTTGGATGCTGCCTGACCTGCTGCGCTTTTCCAGCAACACATTTTCAGCTCTGATCTCCAGCATCTGCAGTCCTCACTTTCTCCTCAACCACAACACAGTACAACCCTGTCATGGCAACCACTGCAAGATGTGTCAGAGTATCGACACGGAAACTACCATTACACATGGGGACACCACCCAGCATGTACATGGTAAGTACTTATGTGACTCAGCCAACATTATCTATCTCATACACTGCAGGCAAGGATGCCCTGAGGCATGGTCCATTGATGAGATCGAGCAGATGGATGAATGGACACCACACAACAATCACCAGATGGGGTGTTCCCTCCCAGTCAGGGAACACTTCAGTGGTCAAGAACATTATGCCTCGGATTTTCAAGTGACTGTCCTCTAACATGGACTTTGGGATATGCAACAACGCAGAGTGGCTGAGCAGAGGCTGATAACCATGTTCGGTACCCATGGGGATGGCCTTAACCGGGACCTTGGGTTCATGTCACACTATAGGTGACCCCAATGTACAATACACGCACATACATACACAGACACACAGACACACAGACACACACACACACACACACACACACAGTCATGCACAAGCACACATACACACACTTACACATGTTCACACTCTCACACAGGCCCTCTCTCATACACACATACTCTCTCTCAGACAGATAGACACACACATGCACTCATGCTCATGCGCGCACCCTCTCACAGGCATATACTACAACACACTTCCGTACACACTCTATCAAGCATGCACGCGCACACACGTGCTCACACTCTCTCCCTCACAAACACACACATATAAGTCTATGGCGTGAATTTGCATTTGCAGATTTGTATTTGCAGATACATTCTATTTTGTTCAAAAAGCGCACAATCTGCAGGTAGTCAGCCCATGTGACAATTTATAAATTCCTACTTTAGAAATAGAACCAGTCTGACTCAAGGTTGGGATGCAAACGGACTCTAACCTCACACCATTGTCTGAGTTGAGATGTCATCTTTTTTATGAAACCTTAAGTTATCTCAGGACTGTGACTTGAAAGAAGTTTTGGGATTTACATAGTAATCGAAACCTGCATTCCCATTCTACATGATGAAAGACTTAACAGCAATCTGGGTTTGTTCAATACATTGCATTGGTTATATGACACTTTGATCTTTTATCATAAATTCTGTGTCCTATGATCCTGTCCCACTAGCTACCTGATGAAGGAGCAGCATTCTGAAAGTTTGTACTTCCAAATAAACCTGTTGGACTATAACCTGGTGTTGTGTGATTTTTATCTTGGAGAAAGTGAGGACTGCAGATGCTGGGGATCAGAGTCAAAAAGTGTGGCACTGGAAAAGCACAGCAGATCAGGCAGCATCCGAGGAGCAGGAGAATCGACGTTTCGGAAATAAGCTCTTCAGCCGGAATGTGGAGGGTGGGGGGCAAAGGGACTGAGAGATAAATGGGAGGGGGAGTGGGGCTGGTGGGAAGGTAGCTAGGATTGCGATAGGTAGATGATTGTGGTGGGTGATGGTGATAGGTTGGAGCAGAGGGTGGAACGGATAGGTATCAATGTTTCGTGCATAAGCTGTTCCCACCAACCACTCCACCCTCCTCTCCGACCTATCACCATCACCCCCCACCTTCATCTACCTATCACCTTCCTAGCTACCTTCCCCCACCCCCACCCACCTTCCCATTTATCTCTCAGCCCCATTCTGCCTCCCCTCCCCTAAACACACAAACAAAAAAAAACTCCTGATGAACATCTTATGCTCAAAACATCGACTCTCCTGCTCCTCGGATGCTGCCGATTTTTAACTTTGTCCTTGATCTCCCTTCTAATCAAGAACCTATCCAACTCTGCCTTAAAGACACTCAATGACTTGGCCTGCATAGCCTTCTGCGGCAATGAATTCCACAGATTCATCACCCTCTGACTGAAGGAATTCCCAGTGGCTTACAAATAGGAATATTTAAGCCTGTTTTCAATGTAGTTCACCAATGCATTAAATGGCTTATTTGCTATTTGATAAATCTAATTGCAGTTTTTAGTCTAACCCATGGTCCATTGGGAGCTTATATGAAGTCCTTCTGAAGGCAGTGAATAAATATGATAAGAAATACCTAAAGTACTGCAGCAAGGAGATTCAGCCCAATTCCTGAGCCTTCTGCTCAATTACACAGATAGAACATAGAACATTACAGTGCAGTACAGGCCCTTCAGCCCTCGATTTTGCGCCGACCTGTGGAACCAATCTGAAGCCCACCTATCCCACACTATTCCGTTATCATCCATATGTTTATCTAATGACTATTTAAATGCCCCTAAAGCTGGCGTGTTTACTACTGTTGTAGGCAGTGCATTCCATGTCCCTACTACTCTCTGAGTAAAGAAACTACTTCTGACATCTGTCCTATATCTATTACCCCTCAATTTATAGCTATATCTCCTCATGCCAGCCATCACCATCCGAGGATGGTGTCCAGCCTATCTAACCCTCTGATTATCTTGTATGTTTCAATTAAGTCACCTCTCAACCTTCTCTCTAACGAAAGCAGCCTCAAGTCTCTCAGTCTTTCCTCATAAGACCTTCCATCCATGCCTGGCAACATTTTAGTAAATCTTCTCTGAAACCTCTTCAAAGCTTCCGCATCCTTCCTTTAACGCAGTGACCAGGTAGCAGCGTGGCAAAGGTGCCCTCGGGTATCAAGGCTCATAGAGTCATAGAGTTGTACAGCATGGAAACAGAGCTTTTGGTCCAACTCGTCCATGCCAACCAGGTATCCCAACCCAACCTAGTCCATCTAGAGGAACAGGATTTGACATTAAATCAGAAGAAAAATACTCAAGGAAAATGCAAAAACATCAATGACTACATTGCTTTAAAGATCTGATTTATAATATCCTCCACGTTTGGCTCTGTTGAGCCCTCCATTAAAGGCAAGTCCAGGAGGAAGTGTCTCTCCTAAAATGTTACTGTTCTGAGAAGATGCTGCAGGGTCATTACTCCTTCTTCAAGTACTAATAATCTCAATGAACCTATCCACTGTCTTATCATTCACAAACACTAAAATCAACACTTTATAGTTCATGAGCTTTTGAAAAGTATTTGCTGAGGAGTGAACTGTGACCTTATTGCCCATGATAAGATGAACAGGATCACGAACAGGAACACAATGACACAAAACTGACGACCCACAAATTTTAACAGCACATTAACCTGTTTTGGCCACAAGTTGGAGTTTGTTCACAGCTGGAGTTATGTCTGGTTGTTACAAAAGATGCAACATCAGGGACAAAATGCATTAATTTTTATTTCAAGAAATTGCGCGTTATGTGATTCTATTTACACACACTAATTAAAGTTTACGTGAACTTCTGTTAGCTGTGCTTTGTTAAAGAAATACATTGATGGAAAACAATGCTCCTTGTGGATTGGAAAATGTATTAAAATATATGCTGCTTTAAGGCATTATCATCATTTTGAATATAAGAAAGATGTTTGCATTGAATACTATGACAATATACAATTTCAATAATTCTGTGATTTCATTACACACTTAAATATAATGCCCATCACTAATGAAACCTTTGGGAGGAAATTTTAGTGGAAGCGTTCACCACAGGGCTGAGTAGCAGTTATCTTAAATGTCATGAATGATACACAACATTTCCCTCAAGTTAACCTTTATCTAACTTCACAGAATACTGAACGGCAATATCCTGGAATATTGCAGAGAAAGCACTAAGCATTTGTGTGGATGTGATATTTTCAAGTATTAATTATTTGTTCAAGGGATGCGGGCATGACTGGTCTTGGTTAACCATCTATATTGCCTTTGAGAAGGTGATGGTGAGCTGCTTTCTTCAGCCACTGCAGTCATTACACACTTAAATATAATGCCCATCACTAATGAAACCTTTGGGAGGAAATTTTAGTGGAAGCGTTCACCACAGGGCTGAGTAGCAGTTATCTTAAATGTCATGAATGATACACAACATTTCCCTCAAGTTAACCTTTATCTAACTTCACAGAATACTGAACGGCAATATCCTGGAATATTGCAGAGAAAGCACTAAGCATTTGTGTGGATGTGATATTTTCAAGTATTAATTATTTGTTCAAGGGATGCGGGCATGACTGGTCTTGGTTAACCATCTATATTGCCTTTGAGAAGGTGATGGTGAGCTGCTTTCTTCAGCCACTGCAGTCCATATGGTAAAGACACATCATGCTATTTAGAGGAAATGTTATGATGTAACACAATTAAAATTTAAACAAACAGCAATATAGTTCTAAGCCAGAACAGAGTTTGACTTGGAGGCCATTGGCAAGTGTCCATTGCCCTTATTTTCTAAAGAGGCATAGATCGAGGGTTTATGAAATGCTGTTGAAGAAGTTTGGCATATTGCTATAGTGCATCGTGCAGATGATATGTCCTGGAACCAGCGAGCAATAATGGTGGGAAGTGAACGTTTAATTTGTTGGATGGTGTGCTGATCAAATGGACTACTGTATTTTGTCCTGAATGGTGCAACACCACTAGTGTACTGTTAGAGTTGCTGTCATCCAGGAATGTTTCTCAACACATGAAATTGTTCCTTGTAGGTAAGGGAAAAGATCTGTGGACTTGCTCTTCTAGTCACAGTTTTTAAGTTGGAGCATTCAGTGATACTAACATCAGAGGAGGCGATGATATTGATGAAGATAGTAGACAATAGGTGCAGGAGTAGGCCATTCGGCCCTTCGAGCCAGCACCACCATTCATTATGATCATGGCTGATCATCCACAATCAGTATCCTATTCCTGCTTTATCCCCATAACCCTTGATTCCACTATCTTTAAGAGCTAGTAACATTGTGGCAGTGACATTACATGTTATTTATCAACATCAACATGCATGTTGTTCAGTTTCATTGCATATGGCCCCAAACTATTTAATTACCTGAGGAGTTATAAATTGAAATGAATCACCAGTGCAATTGTCAGTACTTTTTTTCCAAATCTGACTTTATAATGTGGGGATGGTAATTGATTCTGCAGATTGATATGTTTTGACTGGTAAAGTAAACTGAAGGACTTCAACAGTGATGTCCGAGACCAAAAATGCCTGGCCTCCACTGACCACAGTCAGATTACTTTGTGCAAGGTGAAGCTTCACCCAATGAAGAACTCGTCCCCTGATAGCCATAGATTTCAGGTTTGCTGGGGAACCTTCCTGTCACCCTTGGTCTAATGCTGCCAAAGTATAGTTACATCCTTGTAAATCTTTTCTCAACCCTTTCATTCAATGCATCCATTGGGTGTATTCCCAGTATATGTTTAGTTAGATTTTTGATCATTCATTCATAGGATGGGAGGGTATAATGAAAGGTTAATTGTACTTTTGACACTAAGAATAGCTGTCCAGCATGTCCAAACAGAACTATGTCATAGTGACTTCAGGTGAAATGGAACTATAGTCTGAGTCTGTAGGCTTCCGGAAGATAAACCATGCCTTGTAATGCATAATTGCCTGAGGATGGAATCATAGCCAGGTTCCTGGTGTTGTGAGGCAGCACTGCTAACCACTGAGTCACATGCATCCATTTTATTCTCTTCCACTGGTGGCTGTATAGCTTCATGCGGTTCAAATTGCAATTAAGCATATCTCTGTCTCAAATGAAAGTTAACAGACACTGAGCATGCAGGACAGCATGAATAATATCAAATCAATTATAAAACTTACCCTATAGTCTGTTGAAAATAAATTCTGCTTGGAATGGTTGCCAGTCTTTGAAGGGACGTAATTTTTTTGTGAATAGTTAACAATTATACTTCTCTTCCATAACATAGACTTTTCCCTCATCAATAATTATATGGGAACAACAAATAAGGAGAAGGAAGATTTTAATAAATTGATATTTTCTAATTTTTAAAAACGTTTTTCTAACTTTTCTATCTTTGCCAATTCAGGCTTTACAATGTAGACTGTCTGATGTTGAATCAACCAATATCATAGAAGGATGAAATGACTGTGCAAAGAAAAGAAATATGGTGTAACAGACAATCTATTTATCAATTTTAAAATGGAATGCTAATTTTAAGACATTGCCAAAAAAAAAAGGTAGCCAATTCCATATTCCTTATAATTCCTTATGATAAATGTTTATAATATAAAGGAGGTGGTGGAATAACTTGCGTTGAGCTTGCACATTTTTCCTGTGTTCCCTGTGTCTGCGTGGATTTCTTCTGGGTGCTCCAGTTTCCTCCCACAGTCCAAAGATGTGCAGGTAGGTAGATTAACCATGCTACATTGCCCACATTATCCAGGAATGTGCAAGCCAGGTGGATTAGCCACGGGGAGCACAGGGTTACAGAGAGAGTGTTGGGGAACTGGATGGGATGCTCTCTGGAGGGTCAGTGTGGACTCCATTATTTGAATGCCCTGCTTCCACACTGTATGAAATACCTATGTTTAATAAAGTTTGTTAATGTTTATTCAGATAAGTATACAATATTTCATTTTGTTACAGTAACCCAGACATTACTTTGAATAATTAGATGAGTGTTGAGAAAATCTAATTTGAAATAAAAAGCAAACCTATTAAACAATCTCAGAATGAAACCTCTGATCTGAATGGATTCTATGCAGCTTTGAATCAGCCCAGTTCGCACAACCAGTCTACACCAGTATTTATGTTCCACTCGAACCTCCTCCCATCTTTTCTCATCATAAGGTCATCATCATCATCGCTACCTATCTCCTTCTTTCTCCAAGGCTGGTATAGATTTCCTTAAATACATCTGAACTCTTTGAGATGTTTCTTCTGAATTCTCTACTGGATATTTTGATAAATAATTTAATGCTCCTGGCCTCTAGCTCTGCTGTTCTCCTTAAGGGAAAACATTCTCTCTGATTCCATTCCATTAAAGCCTTTCACAATTTTAAATATCTGTATTTAAGTATTGTGCTGCCACTTTATTTTTAAAAGGTAGTCACCAAGTGTGTCAATCTTGTCCTGATAATATATATAACTCTGCATTTCTGGTATTATCCTGGTAAAGTTGCTCGACCTCACTTGTGCCTCTGTCTTCCTTTTTTAATTGGACAACAGAACTGCAGTTCTCAAAGTGTGAGCTTTGATACATGTTTAGTATAATTTCCCTACCTCCCAATTGCAACCTTCAAAAGTAAAGCCTAATGCTCAGTTTGTTCTTTTAATTATCCTGCTAACCTGTTACTCAACTTGTGTACTTCAAGATCCCTTTGTTCATTTCCCCCATTTAAACTTGAATTTCCCTATTCTTCCTGCCACAATACAAACTACTCAAGTTTATGTGTTGAACTTCATTTCTCAATCATTTGTCCATTCTGCAAATTTAATGTCTTCGTGTAATTTGTTATGGCTTGATTATGACAATCCTACCAGACTTGGATTCACCATCCACAATCACACCCTGCCACACCCCTGTCCAATTTTTATATCATCTGCAAATTTAGAAATTGTACTTTTGATTTTAAAGTCCAAGTTGATAATGTAAATTATTAACAGCAGTGGTCCCAGCTCTGATCCTTCTGAATTCCTACTTCACATGTATTGCCTCTGAATAATTGCCCTTTACTCCCACTATTTTCTGCATTGAACCCAAATAGCATTCAATTCTGCTACTTGACCCTGACCCACATATTCTCTAACTTTATTCATCAGCCTATTATGGGGCAACTTACCAAATGGCTTTTGAGAACCTGGAAAAACTACATCTACTATTTTAACATCATCTGCTATTTCCTAAAAATATTCAATAAGGTTGATCAAGCAAAATGCTTACTTTTGAAATCAATGCTCAATATGTATTATTATATTTCTGGATGTTTTTCAATCCTTTCCTTTAGAAGGTTTCCATTATTTTTCCGACTACTGATGTTAAACTTTCTGGTACATTGTTGCCTAGTTAAGCTCTTTCTCCTTCTCAACAAGGGAATTTTGTTAGTTATTTATCAGTCCTTTGGCACTGTTTTTTTCTAATGCATTTTTAAATATGAGGAGTAATTCCTCTGCCATCTGTTCCTTCGATTATTTTAAAATAAGTGTATAGAATCCATCCAGATCAGAAATTTTATCTTTTGACTTCGTTTAATATGTTTGCTTTTATTTCAAATCAGATTTTGTCATTACTCAACTAATTATTCAAAGTAATGTTGAGGTTAGTATAACAAAATGAAATGCATAAACAAAATAATTATTTAACATTTCAGCCATCTTTCTATCTTTACCTATGTTTTTCTTGAATACTCCTTAATGATCAAATTCCCATCAGTCTTCCTTTTTCAATGAATGCAATCATTTTCTTTTATGTTAACTGACAATTTAATGGAATTGCACCTCGTTATCTTAATTGTCTTTTTATTTATTTTCTGATGTCTTCCTATTCTGTCTTATCCTCACTCCTCCACATCTATGTATTTAATATTTAATTCTTCGTTGATCTCACATGCCTTTTATTTCATCCATGGAGTCCCACAGTGTTTACTTTATTGTTCTGTTTTCGTGGAAATGTATTTTACCCGCATTCTGCTAAAAAGTGTCTTAAATGCTTTCTATTGTTTTTCCAACTGCTCTTTGCTGGAATAACAACCCACATGATTTTCTCAAGTTCTAGTTGCACCCTACTCAAAATCAACTCTTTTTCAAATCAATTAACCCGTTTTTCACCACATTTATATCCTTGTCTATCAACATTTTGAAGCATATTGTAATCTCCATTTCCCTAGTCTACTTTGGCAGAAGTGGGTGCTGTAGATACTGGAGATTAGAGTCAAGATTTGAGTGGTGCTGGAAAAGCACAACAGGTCAAGTAGCATCCGGGGAGCAGGAAAATCGACGTTTCGGGCAACAGCCTTTCCTGATGAAGGCCTTTTGCCCAAAATGTTGATTTTCCTGATCCTTAGATGTTGCCTGACCTGCTGTGCTTTTCCAGCACCACTCAAATCTTGACTCTCGTCTGCTTTGGTCAATTCCAAATGACTAGATCCAAAAGCAAATCTTTGTTGTTTTCTTTTCACATACCTTATGTTAGTTTAGAAAGGAATCATATGGGCAGGATATTAATTCATTTCCTTTTCCCCTTTACCTGTTCAATTAATATCAGGGTAGATGACATCCTCTGTAATTATTATACTCTGTTTTTAGTATGGTTACATTTAGTCATCATTTTCATTTGGTATTGATGACCGGTATCTTATTAACTTTCTTCTAGAATACAATTTTGGTGTTTTTATTATTACAAATGCTTAACACTGAAAACCCGACCATACTTCCAACCATAGACAAGATGGATATTGTTAGTAAATATGAACAGCTTTACAATGGAATTTCCTGGCATGAGAAGGTGTAGGAATTTTCGATAGATTGTGAACTTGAACCTTGTGAGCCAATGACTATTGTTACATGATATGTATTAATATACGCATTATAAGGAAATGTCTTTTGAGGAACAATTTATTTTGAAATATAGCATCATTATTTTCAAAATTAAGAAGTGTGCACATAACCATAACAGGTACACGATTATTTACAATCTAAAATACAAAACCTTGTTATTCCTTTATGTTATTGGATTGGAATTCTGTCTGTAATTGTCTGTAGAAATCAAAGGCAGATTTTTTTTATTGAACAGTAAGAAGGATTACATCACCTCCTTATTTATTAAGCAGTCTATAATGCAAAGGGCATTCTCATTTTCACAAACATCTAGGCAATGTGAATTATCTCTCCATTCTGCTTTGGCTGCAATCAGCAGTCTGGATACAAATTGTGCCCAAGTACTGCCAATTTTGAGAAGCTATTGTTCTTGCATTTCTGCTCAGATTTTTTTTGCATACAGTGAGCACAAACTCTATAACAGGGCAGCATTTAAAAAGATCTCTTTCACAAAGAATTCTCTGAAAACAACTTTAATTGATCAGGTTAAGAATGGCTACTCGGTACAGTTCAATTAATAGAGTCAAGCAGAGATAAATTATATGGAATCTGTTAAATTGCAAGGCAAGTGGGTTAATGAAGGTCTCAAAGTGAGATGCTAACAGATAGAGGAAATCAAAACCTGCATTTTGCATTCAGATTGAGGGACAGAGGAGTTGATCAAAGGCTAGTGTTATGAGGATTTGAATACTAAGTTGAACTGAGAAGTTTGATTCAGGCAAAATTCTAAATACCTTTAAGAAGATATTTCAGAATACGCAGAAGAATTATATTCCAGTGAGAACTAAATAAAGGAAGCATGCACTGTCTGTGGCTAATTAAAGAAGTCAACGAGACTATCAGATTGAAAGAATTCTATGTGGTGGGTTCGAAAATTGAACAGAATATAAAGAACGATAAAGAATAACTAAAGGCTTGATCAGGAGGGGAGTATGAAAAACAGCAATCTGGGTTGAGTCTTGCCAGAACCTGGGTTAGTGTAATTGTTTTCATTGAATTTCATGGAAGGCTTCTCTCTGCACAGTCTTGTGAATTTTGCCACGATATCATCCCAAACTCAGCTTATTAATCAAGTCCCACTCCTCATGGCACCCCATTTATCAATGTTAGCCCAATTCTTCATCACTGAGAGTACTCACCACTGCCAGTATGTACTGGGATTCCCTGATACTAGTGCCATAGTTTGGAGGCCATTGAGGTGAGGAGATGCTGAATAACACATTTCTTGGCAAACAAGTAAGAAGCACTGCTTATTGTAGTGTTGCCCATCCCTTACTGTCACTGTAAATGTGTGATCAACTTGTCAGACCTATCTCCTGGCCATGATGCATTCTCTGCTTTGCCTCCTGCAGGTACCAGTGACATTGCTACAGTTTCTGAGTCAAAAAGGCTGATGCCACAACACATCCCCTCCTCCGCCTCTGAGGATGAAGCTACAGATCTCTCAGAGGATGGACCATCAAGGCTGTTGCCCCCTCCAGCTCATGTGGTAAGGCAAAGGGGAGAAGGGGTCTTGACCTCACTGCAGTCACCCTTCCTCACAAGGAGACAGTCAATGCCAGTAGATAGCCAGTGGGAGGAGGAACCATAGATAGACCTCTTCACAAATCTCCAGTCAGGAGAATCCAGAAGTGTCCAGGCCTTTTACTTGCCAGCTACCCATAGCTCTGTGAAAATCAGAGGTTATTCAGAGAAGCAGGAAAATGGAGTTGAAGATTATTGGATCCAACATTCTCTTGTTGAATGGTGGAGCAGTCTAGAATAGCCAACTGGCCTAAGTCTTCTAGTCTTACATTTTGGTAAAACTTTTTACCTGTGTGTTTGATGATACATTTGAATTAGTCTTCTCAGGGTTAGCAAGTAATAAGATTCCTCTCCTTTTAACTCAAGGAAATCTCATAATTGCCTCCTCAGTTGTTTGTTGTGAGCTCTTTATTTTATTGAGGTGAGGTATGGTGTATAGTAAAAATATTATTAAATCATTGCTTCAGCCAGCAGATGAGGTTGCAAAGGTGGAGTCGATCTACGCCGTCTCACCCGGTTTAGAAATAAGGAGTTGCCCCTTTAATACAGAGATGAGGAGGACGCCAAAACAGGTCATCCACTTGGTACTTCTGGATGAAGATTGTTGCAAATGCTACAGTCTTAGGTTTCGCACTGATTACCCATTATTGAAGCTTAGGGTGTTTGTGGCACTCCCTCCAGTCACTTGTTTAATTGCCCACCAACACTCACACTGGATGTGGTAGGACTGCAGAGCGTATATCTGATCTGCTGTTTGTGGAACCACTCAGCACTGTCTATCGCCTTGCTGCTTATCAGCGTTTTTAATTTTGTACTTAGTTTCTGGAACCTTGTTGCACATGTGGACTCAGCTGGTTACACATAGAATACTGTGTGAAGTTTTGTGCCTGTGGAAGCAGTTTAAATGAGATTCACTCAGCTGATTCCTGGAATGAAAGAGTTGGCTTTTCAATGATAGCTAAACAAGTTAGGCCTTTATGATGTTGAGAAGAGGTTTCCAAAGTGAGGGAATCTCAAACTAGGGCACATTATTACCGAATAAGGGGACGCTCATTTAATAGTGAGACCTTAAAGACTTTTTTCTCTCTCTGATAATAGTGAATGTCTGAAACAAAAAGAGAAATTGCTGGAAAATCTCTGGAGGTTTGGCAACATCTGTAGACAGAAATCATTGATTCCTGAAGAAGGGCTCATGCCCGAAACGTCGATTCTCCTGCTCCTTGGATGCTGCCTGGCCTGCTGCGTTTTTCCAGCACCACACTTTTCAACTCTGGTCTCCAGCATCTGCAGTCCTCACTTTCTCCCACTGTATCTCATAACTATTGTTTACTCTCTCCCCCTCCACCTAATCTTCTGCTTAAAATCCATGCTTTTCCTGCCTGTCATCAATTCTGAAGAAGCGTCATTACACTCAAAATGTTAACTCTGTTTTCTCTCCACAGATGCTGCCAGATCTGCTGAGATTTGCAAGCAATTTCTATTTTTTTTAGATTAGATTACTTACAGGGTGGAAACAGGCCCTATGGCCCAACGAGACCACACCGACCCTCCAAAGAGCACCCCACCCAGACCCATTCCCCTACAGCTAACACTACAGACAATTTAGCATGGCCAATTCACCTGACCTGCAGGAAACCCACGCAGACACGGGGAGAATGTGCAAACTCCACACAGACAGTTGCCCGAGGCAGGAATCGAACCTGGGTCCCTGGCGCTGTGAGGCAGCAGTGCTAACCACTGAGCCACCATACCGCCCATTTCAGATTTCCAGCGTCTGTACTTCTTTTGGTTTTGTTTCGCCTAATGAATGTTTGAAGTTCCCTAGAGTTGTGGAGGCTGGATCACAGAAAGTATGTAAACAGGAGTTAGATCGAGTTGTTGAGAGCTGAGTGCGATGAGAAGCTGGTATAACAGGAGTTGAGGCATGGGGTAGATTCGACCTTATTGAATGGCAGGGCAGTTTTAGAACATAGAACATAGAACTATACAGCACAAGAACAGGTACTTTGGCCATGAGGTTGTGCCAAACATGACCCCAAATTAAACTAATCCCTCCTGACTGCCTTGGTCCATATCCCTCCATTACTTGCATTTTCATGTGTTTATTGAAAAGTCATACCTGTCTCCACCACCACCCCTGGCAGTATGCTCTAGACTTCTACCACCTTCTGTGTAAAACATTTGTCACTCATATCTCATTTGAACTTTTCCCCTTTCACCTTAAACTCCTCCCTCCCCTTCCTGGACCTCTCCATCTCCATTTCCGGTGACTGACTCAATACAGACATCTACTTCAAACCCACTGACTCCCACAGTTACCTGGACTATCTGCTTCACCCTCCTCTCTGACCTATCACCTTTACACCCCTCGCCCCACCTTCATCTCCCTATCATATTCCCATCTATCTTCCCCCCCAGCCCCAGCCCCCGTCCCATTTATCTCTCAGTCCCCTTGGGTCATCCCCTTATTCCTGATGAAGAGCTAATGCTTGAAACATTGACTCTCCTGATCCTCGGATGCTGCCCGACCGGCTGTGTTCTTCCAGCACCAGATTTTTTTACTTAAATGCATGCCCCCTTGTATTAGGCATTTCAACTTTGGGTAAAAGATTCTGGTTGTCAAGCCTATCTGTGCATCCCATAATTTTATAGACTTGTGGACGTGATACCAGTCAATTGGGCTGCTTTATCCTGGATGGCATCAAGCTTATTGAGCGTTAATGCAGCTACACCCATCCAGGCAACTGGGGAGTATTCCATGACACGTCTGACTTGTGCCGTGTAGATGGTAGACAGGCTTTGGGGAATCGGGGGTGAGGAACTTGCTACAGTGTTCCCAGCCTTGGACCTGCTCTTGTAGCAATTGTATTTGTATAGCAAGTGCAGCTGAGTTTCTGGTCAATGGCAGGCCGCAGGATGTTGATAGTGTGGGATTCAGTGATGGTAACATGATTGAATGTCTAGGGTCAGTGGTAAGCTTGACTCTTATTGGAGATTGTCATTACCTGGCAGCTTTTATTCCTGATGATGGGCTTTTGCCCGAAACGTCGATTTCGCTGCTCCTTGGATGCTGCCTGAACTGCTGTGCTTTTCCAGCACCACTAATCCAGAATCTGGTTTCCAGCATCTGCAGTCATTGTTTTTACCTCACAAATATTACTTGTCTCTTGTCAGCCCAAGCCTGGATATTATCCAGAACTTGTTGCATTTGAATATGGACTGTTTCAGTATCTGAGGAGTTGCGAATGGTGCTGAACATTGTGCAATCATCAGCGAACATCCCCACTTCTGACCTTATGATGGAGGGAAGGTCATTGATGAAGCAACAGAAGATGGTTGGATCAAGAATACGACTGTGAGGAACTCCTGCAGAGATGCCCTGAAACTGAGATGATTCACCTTCAACAATCACAACCATCTTCCTATGTGCCAGTTTTGACTGCAACCGACAGAACGTTTGCCCACTGAGTCCCATTGATTCCAATTTTGCTAGGGCTCTTTAACGCAACACTCTGTCAAATGTGACTTCGATTTCAGGGACTGTGACTCTCACCTCTGGAATTCAGCTCTTTGTCTATGTTTGAACCAAGGCTGTAACGAGATCAAGACCTGAGTGGCCCTGGTGGAACCCAAACCAGACATCCGTGAGCAGGTTGTTGCTGAGCAGGTGTTGCTTTATCGCTCTATTGATGAACTAGAATAGCCAGGTTGGGTTTGCCCTGCTTTTTCTATATAGGGCGTATCTGGGCAATTTCCACATTGCTGTTTAGATGACAGCATTATAACTTTATTTTAACAGCTTGACTTGACTTCAAACATAAGGAATGATGACGATCACACTCCTGATGAAGAGCTTATGCTCAAAACGTCGACTCTCCTGTTCCTTGGATGCTGCCTGACCAACTGTGCTTTTCCAGCACCAAACCTTTTGACTCTGATCTCCAGCACCACTTTCTCCCTGACTGGGGGAGCGGCAGGTCGTCAGTCTATTATTGCTGGAATGTTGTCAGGGCTCTTGGCCTTTGAAGTATCCAGTGCCTCCAACTATTTCTTAACGTCATGTGGTAGTGAATTGCGTTGGCTGAAGACTGGCATCTGAGTTGATGGTGACCACTGGAGGAAGTCAAGATGGATCATCTACTTGCCATTTCTGGCTAGTCTCTTCCATCATTGATGGTGAATATTTTTGGAGCCTCCTCCTCCATTCACTTGTTTAATTGCCCACAGCCATTCCTACTAGATGTGACAGGACTGCAGAGCTTAGATCTGATCAGTTGGTTGCAGGATGATTTAGCTTTGTCTATCACTTGTTGCTTATGTTGTCTGGCATGCAAGTAGTCCTGTTTGGTAGATTTACCAGGTTGACATCTCATTTTTAGATCTGCCTGATGATGATTCTTGCATGCCATCCTGCTCTCTCCATTGAACCAGGGTTAATGATAATGGTTGACTGAGGAATAGGTTAGATCATGAGGCCACAGGTTGTGCTGGAGTACAGTTCTGCTGATCTTGACGGTCTACAGTGCCTCAAGGATACCCAGTATTAAGTTGCTAGATCTGTTAGTAATCTATTCTATACAGTAGTGATCATGCCACACAACATGATGGAGGGTATTTTCAATGTGAAGGCAGGACTTTGTCCACAAGGACTGTGTGGTGGTCACTCTTACCAATACTATCATAGACAGATACAAAGGCAGCTGACAGAGTGGTAAGGTTGAACTCAAGTATTGTCTTTCCTTCTTCCTGGTTCTCTTCCTACCTGCCCCAAACCCAGTCTAGCAATGATGTCCTTTTGGACTGTGGCTGCTGCTGAGTGCCTCTTGGAGATGGATGCTGAAATCCCCCAGCCAGCGTTCAGTTTGCATCCTTTTCACCCACAGTGTTTCCTCCAAGTGTTGTTCAACACGGAGGAATATGGATTCCTCAGCAGAGGGAGCATAGTTAATGTTTAACCTGAAAGCATGGAACTTCATGGAGTCCAGAAGCAATGTTCAGGACTCCCAGGGTAATCTCCCCCTCCTCACCACCGTGCCACTATCTCTGCTGGGTCTGTCTTTCTGGTAGGACAGGACATACCCATGGATGGTGAAGGTGGAGTCTGGGACATTGTCTGCAAAGTCTGATTCTGTAAGCCTATGATAGGCTGTTGCTTGACCAGTCTGTGAGATAGCTCTTCCAATTTTGGCAGATATTATAATAAGGATTTTGCAGGGTTGCCAGGACTGTTTCTGTTGTTAATGTTTCTGGTGGCTTGTTCAATACCAGGTGGTCTGCACAGTTTTATTTCTGTGTTGGGACTCTGTAGCGATGACAGATTTCATTTCCCTGAAGGACACTAGTGAGTCAGATGGGGTTTTTCAATATTCATTGGTAGATTTTTAATTCTAGACGTTTTATAAAATTTCAGATATTTATGTTCTTACATTTATTTGTCAGGGAGATGGTCCAAGATTACTCTCAACAGCAATAATGAAAATTGTTGCATTTCACTCAAAGCACTGCATAGAATCTGAGCTGGCTGATATAATTAGCCAGTTTATTATGTCTCAGAACAAAATCAATACACTCAGGATTAATATTCATAGCACATGTGTGAGAAAGGTATACTCACCTTGTTTTTCTAGAGGATGCATGTTCAGAGATAGCTCCAGCAGAGAGGCTGTCTGCATTCTGAATATGAAATGAGGTATCAGTGAGCAGACCATGTTCATATAGGTGTGAGGTGGGTGTATATTAGGTGTTCCTTGCATGGCTTGCATGTCTCTCGAAGTCCCTGGCAGCCAGTAGTAACTCAAGCACATTTATGGCCTCCTCTTCAAGCTCATTCAATTCACCCCCATCTGAGGTAAGGTAGTGTTTCTCCCTCCCATCCTGTTCTAATGGTGGTCCACATTGCATGGTGCAAAATGCAGATGCCCTTCCGGCCCAAGGCATCAGAAATACCACAGGCGGCATGGTGGCTCAGTGGTTAGCTCTGCGCACGTTAGGTGGATTGGATATACTAAGTTAACTTCTAGTGTCCGGGGATGTGCAGCTTAGGTTGGTTAACCATGGTAAATGCAGGGTTACAGGGACAAGGTGGGTGGGATGCTTTTCAGAGGGTTGGTGCAAACCCAATGGGCCAAATGGGATTCAGTCATCGACATGGGCTTGGGTCCTCATAGCTCTGGGACTTGGGAGATGCCGAGAATGTGCTGGGAAATGAGCACAGCCTTTGTATAATTCTTTGCCTGTGCTCATAGACCAACTACACGTCAAAGGATGAAAGTCGTTGTATCTCCAGGTCCTCCTGGCTGGTCCCAGGGAGCTCTAACAACCTCATGAGTGCAGTCTGTGATCCCCTGCACTCTAGGTAAAAGAATGATGGTACCCAATACTATTGTTGGCAGTCCTCCTCTGTGCTGAAAATGTGTTGCTGGAAAAGCGCAGCAGGTCAGGCAGTATCCAGGGAACAGGAGAATCGACTGAAGAAGGGCTTATGCCCGAAACGTCGATTCTCCTGTTCCCTGGATGCTGCCTGACCTGCTGCGCTTTTCCAGCAACACATTTTCAGCTCTGATCTCCAGCATCTGCAGTCCTCACTTTCTACTCAGTCCTCCTCTGTGGACTAACTAATGAATCCATTCACATGATAGAAGGATGGATTGTTCACTTCCTTTATGTAACTATGTGTGCCAGCCTGAGGAATGCCACATCAGTCACCTGTGAAGCCCTGGAAACCCCTGCTGATAAAATAAAATGTATTGTTGGAGTCACCAGGAGGCCTGTTGAGCATGTGTTAAATGCAGGCTGTTGGGCTTACTGCAGGATTCAATATAACTCTGTGACTCCTTCCTGGGTTAGTCTCAGCCATCTCCGGTCCTACCTCACACATAGTTGCAGGTACAGACGTTAGTTCTACGCCGAGAGATATGGTGATGTAACACTGTTTGGCATGGCTGATCCCTTTCTGCTGCCAATGACCAGTTGCCTCCGATAGTGCTGCATATTGTTATTTGTCGCATCCTCTCCTGCTGCTCCTGAGCTTGCAAAGATATTGTGTTTATTAAATCCATGGGAAATCCATCAATTGAACTGTGCGAAAAAGCCAGCTATTGAGATGAGGACCTCTGTCATCCACACAGCTCCTGCTCAATAAGATCTTCAAATCTTCTCGATGACTACATCTAAAACCTCTTGTACCCACCACGTGGATCTGCACTCCTGACAGTTTCACCGGCAACTTTCAGAGATGACCAGCAACAGACTGGAATCATACTCCAATTTGGACCTGCCATGTCTATCTTTCCTCTCTCTCACCTTTGAGTTCGAGCCCATTGCCCTTGACCTTACCATCATACTTCACACGTGTCCCTCAGCCCCAACTTCCGTAACTGTGGACTGTCTCCAAGACAGATAGAGAGACAGCTTCCTCAAGTCAATGTCCAGGACTCGACATTGAAAAGTATTGAATCCACCATTCAGGCCCCACATTTTGTATTGCCTGATTGATCCCACTCAATCAGACCAAAAATACCAGACACTTGCTGTGCTGTATATTCATGCCCTTACCCCACCGAGTTCCCTTCCTTGAAGGTCTCTGAATATGGAGAGAGATGTCCAAAAGCAACACCCCCTCACCCCCAATTTTCCCGTCCCCCTCCTTATCCTCCATCCAAACTGGCAGTCTCCTGTTCTCATTTTCTGTGCCACGGGATTTCACTCAAACAATCACTCACCTTAGATCCAACTAGATGAATAGGGTCAATCATCATACTAAAATTAACGCATTGTTTATCAAAAGGAGCTTTGAAAGGCCTGTCAATGTCAGCACGACCATCTCTCATGTGTTCCAGCAAAGCATAAAATGTCACTGAAATATTCTTTTCAGTTTGGCTTTGTGATTAACATCATAATCCCATCAAATAAATGAGAACTTCTTTTAATCAAGTACTTATCCTTGTACATCACATCAGATTGCTTTGGCTCAACATAACTCTGCTGGTTCTCTAATTAAAAAAAAGTCAGCAAGAAATGAGTCACACTCAGCAGGGAAATGGAGGGTCGAATGGATTTCTTCTGGGCTGTAGCCATTCTGAGAATCTCGGATTTGATGAATGACTAAGTACACCATAAATGCCTATTCTCCTTTAGTACATGCAATTCAAAAAAGATCATAAGTCATTCAATTCCTTCTTCATATTCTATTCCCCAAAGGTATTAATCCTGTCTGAATTCTATCCTCTTGCTGCAATCTGAGGCACAGTCTTCCAAAAGATGGTTTGCACCAGCCAAAGGCCTGTAGGTTTGGTGAGAAAGTAAGAAAGCGAGTGACACTGTGTCTGAGTATTAATGGGTTCCTGAGATTTCTCTACAGCTGCACCCTTCAAGTTTTGAATAAAAGTATCAATTTTAACATATAAACAACATACTGCATCCCTGAAAAGATAGAAGATACAGTAACCAGTCTGTCAGCTTCTGCGCCACCATCAGAACTATACAACTTTTCCTGCACTGGTGTTGGACATGAGGAACATGGTCTATGGCAATTCTTCTGCTATTTCCTCCTTTGCTATGTTTCACGCAGGAGTGGTTGAAGGTCCGTCTGTTTAAAATGTTTGGCTCTTATTCTCTGCCATCTTCCAAACTCCTGCTTCCTCTTTTGAACGCTTCTGCCAGGTCCTTCACTTGAAGAAGACGAGCCATCAAATCCCACACGAGCCATCCATTCGAGCTTTTTACTGAGCTCAATATGTCAAATGCTTTTCCATTCATTTCCGGTTCCAAATACCTGCTGCTTGACTTTTCAGTCTGCTTTGGTTTCACATAGATTGCACATAGATTTAGTTCCAAGCCTCATTAGATCACCATATTGCTTTAAAAATTGTTTGCGTTCCTGATCTCTCATTGAAGATTTCCTGAGTTGAAGGTACCTTTTCTGGTGCTGCAACATCCTCCTTAATCTCTCAGTTTCTTTGATTCTGGCCTTCCCTATGTATTTAATCCATCCCCTCATCCTTTTCAATATCATTGTGGCTGTGTTTTCAGTTTCTTGACGCAACACTGAGGGGATCTGACTGTAACACCATCAATCTCTTTAGTATTATTACTTATTGTCTCCACCTCCCACTCCTTGTTTAAAATGGTATACATATTTCTTGGTTAAATTGTACTCACAACAGAAAGCTATTGAAATGTCTGGAATACAATACCAACAAATGCATTGTGGAGTGAAAAGGACTTCAAGGAAAGATCCAAAGGTCAAAAAAATGAGGAAGGATTGCAACTAACAAACATTGACAGATGGTGCTTTTCATCAAAATACTGAATATACCAGTTAAATCTAACTAATTTGCCCAATATTTTCAGCAAGGAGTCCATTATATACCTCCAAATCATCTGATTCCAGTAGTAAACTAAGTCTTTAGAATCACCGTGTCATACAGCACAGAAACAGACCCATTAGTCGAACGTGTCCGTACCAACCAAGTTTCCCAAAGTAAACTAGTTCCACTTGGCTGCTTTTGGGCCAAAATCCTCAAAACCTTTCCAATTCATGTACCTGCCCGAATGTCTTTTAAATGTTATCATTGTATCTACACCTACCACTTCCTCTGGCAGTTCATGAACCAGCCTCTGTGTGAAAAAGCTGCCCGTCAGGTCCCTTTTAAACCTTTTCTCCTCACACCTTAAAAATATGCCCCCTTGTTCTGAACTCACCACCCTTGGGAAAAGACCTTTGCTATTCACCTTATCTATGCCCATCATGATTTTATGAACCCTTTATAAGGTCACCCCTAAACCTCCTGTGCTCCAGTGAAAGATGTTTCAGCCAATCCAGCCTATCCTCATAACGCAAACATTCATTTGCATGTGCTCCAAAGCATTAAGGGATAATTCATTGATACTTTTTATGTACTTTTTGGCACATTTACTAAACTTTGGAAATCTGCTACAAGACTATCTTTTAAGATTTATTTAAACTTAAAAAAAGGCGGCACAGTGGCTCAGTGGTTAGCACTGCTGCCTCACAGCACCAGGGACCTGGGTTCAATTCCCACCTCGGGCAATTGTCTGTGTGGAGTTTGCACATTCTCCCCGTGTCTGCTTGGGTTTCCTCCGGGTGCTCCGGTTTCCTCCCACAGTCCAAAGATGTGCGGGTTAGGTGAATTGGCCATGCTAAATTGTCTGTAGTGTTAGATGCAGGGGAATGGGTCTGGGTGGGTTGCTTTTTGGAGGGTCGGTGTGGACTTGGTGGGCCGAAGGGCCTGTTTCCACACTGTAGGGAATCTAATCTAAATCACCTGATACATCTTAGACCATGTTATCACGCGGGAAAAAGTGAGGACTGCAGATGCTAGAGATCAGAGTCGAGAGTGCGTGCTGGAAAAGCACAGCAGGTCAGGAAGCATCCGAGGAGCAGGAGTATCGATATTTCGGGCATATACCCTTCCCCCAAAACGTCGATTCTCCTGCTCTTCGGCTCACTCTCAACATGTTACCATGCACTGCAGAAACCAATCTGAGACAGCCAATCAAGTGACTCAGAGGGATTAAGTGTGAGAGCATTGCAATGTAGCCAAAGTATAAAATCAAGCTCAACTCCTCATTAAACTGACACTGTCAGAAATGAAACCAACAACACAAAAAGTCCCACTGGAAACAGATGGCTCTCTAGTGAATGTAGGATTTGATAAATAACCAAGTATACCATTTCATAGTTAGTCAGATCAGATCTAATCAGTCAGCAGTCAATGCAATCTGACTGTCAGATGGTTATTCATCAAAACTGACATTCACTGGAAAGCCATCTGTCACTGTATGTTGTAAAATTCCCTTTTGTTTTACTAACTTTAGCTATGCTGGAGTTTATTGCCCGTCCTTAGTTGCCCTTGAGAAGGTGGTGGTGAGCTGCCTTCTTAAATGGCTACAGTCTATCTGCTGTAGCTAGACCCAGAATGCTATGAGGGAGGGAATTTCACCATTTTAACCTAGCACGATGGAAGAAACGGCAATATATTCACAAGTCAGGATGATGAGTGGCTTGGACAGGAATTTTCAGCTTATGGTGTTCCCATGTATCTGCACCCTTGTCCTTCTAGATGGAAGTGGTCGTGGGTTTGGAAGGTGCTCTCTGAGGATCTTTGGTGAATTTGAAGATGTGATTTAAGAACTAACAGAAGGATACTTTATCTGAACGTTCGCAGTATTTGAAGCAAGATAAAATAAGCTGAAAGCACAAATCATTGGGAATGGGTATGACTTAGTGGTTATTAGAGGGACATGGTTGCATGGTGTTTACAACTTAGAGGTGAATATCCAGGGATATAAGACTATTTGGAAGGACAGACAGGAAGGAAAGGGAGATGGTGTAGCTCTAATATTTAAGGATGACACCTGGGAGGTAGTGAGAGATGACATAGGTTCTATGGAGAAAAAAGTTAAATCAGTGTGGGTGGGAATTAGAAACAGAAAGGGGAAAAAGTCACAGATAGGTGTAGTCCATAGACCACCAATTACTAATATCATGCTGGGGTGGGCAACGAACAAAGAATTATCTGATGCACGTAAAATGTTTTGGCAATTGTCATGGGGGATTTCAATCTACATATTGATTGGTCAAACCAAGTTGGTCAAGGCAGACTTGAAGGGGAATTCATAGAATGTATCTGTGAGTTTCCTTGAACAATATGAAGTGGAACCTACAATTCAGCAAGCTATCCGAGATCGGGTCCTGTTTAACGAGGCAGGAATAATTAATGATCTCATATTTATGGATCCTCTTAGAAGGAACAATCAAAATATGGTGGAATTTAAAATACAAGTGGAATATGCCTGAGTTTTGTGCTTAAACGAAGGAGACTACAATGGGATGAGGGAGGAACTGGCTAAGGTAGACTGGGACCAAAGACATTATGGTGTGATAACTAAGGAATAATGGAGGACTTTCAAAGTGGTTTTTCGCAGTGCTCAGCAGAAATGTTGACTAATAAAAACAAAGGACTACAGGAAAAGGGATAATCAGCTATGGATAATGAACAAAATAACGGAGGCTATCAAATTGAAAGCTAATACCTACAAATTGGCAAAGATTAGTGGGAAACTAGAGGATTGGGAAATCTTTAAAGGTCAACAGAAAGCCACGACAAAAACTATAAAAAAATGTCAGGTGGATTATGAAAATATACTAGCTCAGAATATAAAAACAGATAACAAAGGTTTCTACAAATATATAAAATGATAAAGAGTGTCTACAGTAAACATTGGTTCTTTAGAAGATGAGAAGGGAGATTTAGTAATGTGAAATGAGGAAATGGCTGAGACATGGAACAGGTATTTTGCTTCACAATGAAAGACACAAATAACAAGATAATGATTGATGACAAGGAAGATATGGTAGGTCAGGACCTAGAAATGATCATTTCCACTAAAGAAGTAATGTTGGGCAAGCGAATGGGCTCTAAAGGTAGACAAGTCTCCTGGCCCTGATGGAATGCCAGTGTACTAACATATATGGCAGGGAAAATAGCAAATGCACTCATGGTAATTTACCAAACTTTTTTGGACTCTGGGGCAGTTCCAGCAGATTGGCAAACAGAAAATGTGATTCCTCCATTTAGACAAAAGGTGGGTAACCATAGGGTCATTAGCTTAACTTCTGTAGTGGGAAAATTACTTGAATCTATCATCAAAGAAGAAATAGTGAGACATCTGAACAGAAATTTTCCCATCAGACAGACTCAGCATGGGTTCATGAAAATCAGATCTTTTTAAACTCATTTTTTGAAATTCTTGGAGGACATTAGAACCATCGTGGACAATGGGTTATCTGGATTTTGAGAAGGTATTCAATAAGGTTGCTACATACGATAAAGGTACATGGCATTGTGGGTAATGTATTATCATGGATATAGGATTGGTTAACTAACAGAAAGCAAAGAGTGGGGACAAATGAATGCTTTTGGTTCATGGTGTGCCTCAGGGATCAGTGTTGGGACCACAATTGTTTAAAATTTACATAGATGGTTTGGAGTTGAGAACCAAGTGTAGTGTGTCAAACTTTGCAGATGATTCAAAGATCGGTGGTCAAGCAAAGTGTGCAGAGGACACTGAAAGTCCGTAGAGAAATATGGATATGTTAAGTGAGCAGGTAATGGTGTAGCAGATGGCGTATAATGTTGGTAAATATGAGGTCATCCATTTTGGAAGGAATAACAGCAAAATGGACTATTATTTAAATGGTGACAAACTGCAGCACACTGCTGTGCAGAGGGACCTAGGTGTCCTTGTACATGTATCATGTTGGTTTGCAGTGCAACAGGTAATTAGGAAGATAAATGGAATATTGTCCTTCATTGCTAGAGGGATAGAGTTGAACAACAGGAAGATTACGCTGCAGCTGTATAGGAAGCTAGTGAAGCCACACCTGGAGTATTGTGTATAGATTTGGTCTCTTTACTCGAGAAAGAATATACTGGTACTGGAGGCGGTGCAGGGGAATTGGTTCCGGAGTTGAGAGGGTTGGCTTATGATTAGACTGGGACTATGCTCAATGTAATTTAGAAGAATGATGGGGGATCTTATGGAAAAATATAAAATGATGAAGGGAATAGATAAATAGAAGCAGGGAGGATGGTTCCTCTAGGTAAAAACAAGGACTGCAGATGCAGGAAACCAGAGTCTAGATTAGAGCGGTGCTCTGAGTGGAGTCAGAGGTTGATGCCTCTGACTAGGGGGCATCGCCTCAAAATAATGGGGAGCAGGTTTAGGACTGAGTTGAGGAGGAACTTTGTCATCCAAAAGCTTGTGGATTAAGGGATTCCCTGTCCAGTGAAGCTTTTGAGGAAACCTTGTTCAATGTTTTTAAGGTAAAGATGGATAGATTTTTTGAACAGTAAAGGAATTAAGGGTTATAATGAGAGGGTGCGTAGGTAGAGCTGAGTCCATGAAAGGATCTTATTGAATGGCAGAGCAGGCTCAATGGGCAAGATGGCCTACTCCTGCTCCTATTTTTTATGTTCTTATGAAACAGACAATCACTATTATTTGAAGAGGAGATTCATTTCAATTTTTTTTTAACCTTTGGAAGGATGTATCACATGTTTGGGATCTTTGAAATAGCCTCCAGAGTCAATTTCTGAATCCATTGGCACATTCAGAAATGGAAATGGAAACTGCTGTGCAGATTACTGTCAGAGGATAAAATTCATCCTAAAACTATAAAGGGACTGATAAAATATACCACTTTTGCACAATGATGTGTTGCAATAGTCATCTTTAGTCTGCTCATTTCTATAACATTGACATTGAGCTGACGTGGTTTTAGCATTAAATAAGATTACTATGCCAGATATGCTATAGTCGATTGGATGGTGAAATACAATTTCATTCAGAAACAAGTAACAACTGAGAAAAGAAGAAATCATAGAATCCTTACAGTGTGACAGCAGGCCATTCAGCCCATACTGACCCACTGAAGAGCATCACACCCTATCCCATAATCCTGCTTTTCCCATGGCTATCCCACCTAGCCTATACATCCCTGGACACTGTGAGCAATTTAGCCACCTGACCTAACCAATCTTTGGATTGTGAGAGGATTCCCAAGCAGACATGGGGAGAATGTGTAAACTCCACAAAGTCACCCAAGACTGGAATTGACCCTAGGTCTCTGGCGCTGTGAGGCAGCAGTACTAACCGCTACACCATGCTACAGGGAGCAACAGATAAATCCATCCAAGATCCAACAACTTGGACTGAACACCAGCCTGTGGCCATTGACACCTTGCTGAATCGCTTCTGTAATCTTGAAAGAAAGGTTTCAATTTCAGAGTAGTCAGGCAGACATGGAGAATGACGACTCTTCTTCAAGGGACAGAGAACAGTATGACAGGTCAATGAGCCTGACCTTCAGATGGTTATAAATGAGAGCCTGCAAAAACCATTTGGTATTCATGTGAGTGACCCTCAAGCTGTGGTGAAGGAGGTGCTGTCGGAACTGAGTGCCATCTCTCTCAGCCCTAGGACAGCTGAGCAGTGAGATAACTTTAGGTTCAACAGCAAAACAAGCACAAGAGAACTGTCAATTCACAAGAAAACTGTCACTGCTGCTGGAATTATACATGGGAGCCAAAACATAAAATACCAGAATGTCAGCAGAAAGGTCATCAGCCTGAAACTTGGTGAGTACAAATGGACCATCTCACGATGGCTCTTCAGAGGTGACAGAAGAAGTGGTGGCAGATGACCTTCCCGCCCAGAGGCCAAAGAGCCATTTGTAGCTGAATAACGGCTTCTTCTCATAGCCATTGACACATTACTAGCAATGGGCAAGATCTCTGCCACAGATTGTCGAAACAGGATTGTCCTCTGGACATGGCTAGCCCCCCAGCATAAGAACATAAGGGTCCAACCTCTCATTCAATTGCTCTCTGCACAGAAACGGCCTGATCTGCTGAAAATTACCATCATTGTCTGCTTCAAATTTCCAGAGGCCACAGTACTTTGCTTTTGTGATGTGGACAAAAGTTCTCTTTGCGATTCACAGCTCAAATGACTGATTCCATATACTTTGGGCAGAAATGTTACAACTCAAATCACATGGAACACGGCCTATTTACAGGAAGCTGCCAGGCCTAATGAGTTTCTCTGGCACTTTCTGCTTTTATCTCAGATCACCAGCAGCCACACTACTTTGCTTCTATTTGTCTACTTACGGGAGTGTCTGTTTAATCTGGACTTCAAAACAAATCTGACATTTAAAAAAAAATAATTGAGAGAACGGTATAAAATCCTGAGTTGATGTCTAATGTGAGTTGATGCATAATCATGAGTTAGAACATAGAACATAGAATAATACAGTGCAGAACAGGCCCTTCGGCCCTCGATGTTGGGCCGACCTGTGAACTGTTCTCAGCTCGTCCCCCTACACTATCCCAAAATCATTCATGTGCTTATCTAAGGATTGTTTAAATCTCCCTAATGCGGCTGAGTTGACTACATTAGCAAGTAGGGCATTCCAAGCCCTTACCACTCTCTGTGTAAAGAACCTGCCTCTGACATCTGTCTTAAATCTATCACCCCTCAATTTGTAGTTATGCCCTCTCATACAAGCTGACATCATCATCCTAGGAAAAAGTCTTTCACTGTCTCCCCCATCTAATCCTCTGATCATTTTGTATGTCTCTATCAAATCCCCCCTTAGCCTTCTTCTTTCCAATGAGAACAGACCCAAGTCTCTCAGCCTTTCCTCATAAGACCTTCCCTCTAGACCAGGCAACACCCTGGTAAATCTCCTCTGCACCTTTTCACATCCTTCCTGTAGTGGGGCGACCAGAACTGTACACAATATTCCAAATGTGGCCGCACCAGCGTTTTGTGTAGTTGAGGCCCGATGATTGCTCGGTTTGATTTATATTGCACAATTATTGGAGAATATTGTCAAATGGAAAGAATTCTGCTCAATCAAATTACACAATTTTATGAGCTAGAGATCACAACAAATTAAGAAACTACTTTTAAAAAATTAATTTAGCTTTTTAGTGTTTTCACTTAGAGGCAGGTGAATCTTTGGAATTCACTACCCTGGAAGTTGCAGAAGCTCAGTCAGTATGTTCAGGACAGAGATCCATTGATTTTTGTTTACAAGTGACATCGAGAGATGTGAGAATAGAATAGGAAGATAGTAATGAGGTCAATGATAAACCATGAGCTCAACTGAACGGCAGAGAAGGCTGAATGGCCCATGCCTGCTCCCAGTTTCCTATTAGATTAGATTAGATTAGATTACAGTGTGGAAACAGGCCCTTCGGCCCAACAAGTCCACACCGACCCGCCGAAGCGAAACCCACCCATACCCCTACATTTACCCCTTCACCTAACACTACGGGCAATTTAGCGTGGCCAATTCACCTGACCCCGCACATCTTTTGGACTGTGGGAGGAAACCGGAGCACCCGGAGGAAACCCACGCAGACACGGGGAGAACGTGCAAACTCCACACAGTCAGTCGCCTGAGGCGGGAATTGAACCCGGGTCTCAGGCGCTGTGAGGCAGCAGTGCTAACCACTGTGCCACCGTGCCGCCCAGATGTATTAGATGATCACACATTTGCAAATTGCCAGATAACTTGGGTTTTTATCACACTAATATATCAGTCAACTCATTCAGGGGAAAGCACATAGCTGGTCTGCAATGTATATTTAATATTTTTTTTTTGGCCTACTTAGAAGCCTTTGAAATGTGGTTGCTGTTTATCAAGGAGAACGTGAAAACTAAGAGTAACACATGCCAGTCGATTTCAACACAGATACAATCTCGGAAGCAGCACCATCAGCATAATTAAAGGCACCTTTGCATAATTTTATTTAACTGTTTTTCCAATATTACTTTCAGGTAGTGGCCCCATGGGAAATGTTCCATATAGCTAATTGAAGTAAATTATAACCTGGGTGTACCAACAGAATATTAAAACACCTTGTGCAATGTGATCTTAGATCTGGCCAACTGCCAAGCCCAAAGATCATAATTGGGTGACTTGCAAGTCTTTGGAAACCCTTTATATCTTGCTGAACTAAAAGTACTTGAATGCGCTGTCATTCTAATGCAGTTAGAAGAGGTTGAGTTGAAATTATTTCTATTTTAAGAACAACAATGAACCAAAAATCCAGATCATATGGTACAACAGCTATGAAGATGAACGATTGTTTTATGGGTATAATGGCTCAACACATTGGACAAACTACTGCTCATGATGAAGTTGCTGCCACCATTCACTTTAACCGAGAGAACTATAGGACTTCCAGGAACACGAATCATTTCAGATTGCTTGTCCCATCTCAGTGATGGCCTACATGGAGCTTTGTGTCAGTAGATTTTTATTTTTAATCTGCAGGTAGATTTGTTGAAAGGCATAAGAATTTTTCTTCAATACAGTAACTGGTAAATATATTAATGGTGACATCCTCAGTTCTACTGTTTGAGCGTTGTTGCCAAATTGGCATGATTAGATTAGATTATTTACAGTGTGGAAACAGGCCCTTCGGCCCAACAAGTCCACACCGACCCGCCGAAGCGCAACCCACCCATGCCCCTACATTTACCCCTTACCTAACACTACAGGCAATTTAGCATGGCCAATTCACCTGACCTGCACATCTTTTGGACTGTGGGAGGAAACCGGAGCACCCGGAGGAAACCCACGCAGACACGGGGAGAACGTGCAAACTCCACACAGTCAGTCGCCTGAGGCGGGAATTGAATCCGGGTCTCTGTCACAATTACAGAGGATTCTTCCAGGGAAAATAACAAAAGTAAAATATTCTGCTTGAACTTGCCTCTCCTGAGCCCTCTCAGAGGTCAGAGTTGAATCTATCAAAGTTATATGTACACTAGGCTGTGTTGCACTTTGAGTTACATCAATTCTAGGTTCATGAATTGGCTCAAGTGCAAGTACACTGTTCATGAGTGATCTCATTATTGTTTTTCCGTGCAAACCTTGCTGGCAGTTGCAGTCTGAATGCTCTTCAGCATAGATGGCAACAGAAAACAACTGTCAATCTGGGTTCCCATCTCGCTGACAGTATCAATTAAACTTCCTATGCCAACATCACACTTGGTTTCAACGGATTGTCTTTTTTGCTTAGGTTCCACCACAGGTCTTGGGAACCCAGTGAAATCTTCTAACAGCTGTTCTTTACTGGTTATTCTTCAGTCAGCTGTACCTGGACAGGTTGTTCCTTAACTTTATATCGTTCATCTCCTTCCACCATTTGAGCAAGATGGAGGTCATGACATGCCTTAGGTTCAAAGGCACCGCAACTGAAGCTATCATTTGTAATGCAACCTTGTTGTAGATGAATAGCCAAAACTCTGTAAGGATACCTAGCACTCTCTGCAATATGATAAGATGGTTCAAAACAGTAACCTGTCAATCATAAATGACACTTAGGCTTCGATTCTCCTGCAACTCTCAGAATGTTCTTTGATGAGTGATAAATGAACATTTGAATGGACCTCTGTGGTCTAAGTTTGTAAATTGTACATAAAATCAGCAAATACAGCTGCTTGTTGATGTCATAATTTGTCCAGTTAGGAAGCTTCTGATTAATGTCCAGAATGCTTCCTTCATGCTGCGTCATGTAAACTGTGCTGGAAGTGACACAAAGTGCTTTGCACTTTACTGAGAATGTCTCTAGCTTCTGCTGTGCCAGCTACAGCAACACTGCATTTGCATTCATAGAACATAGAACAATACAGCACAGAACAGGCCCTTCGGCCCACGATGTTGTGCCGAACATTTGTCCTAGCTTAAGCACCTATCCATGTACCTATCCAATTGCCGCTTAAAGGTCACCAATGATTCTGACTCTGCCACTCCCACAGGCAGCACATTCCATGCCCCCACCACTCTCTGGGTAAAGAACATACCCCTGACATCCCCCCTATACCTTCCACCCTTCACCTTAAATTTATCTCCCCTTGTAACCCGGGGAAAAAGTCTCTGACTGTCTACTCTATCTATTCCCCTGATCATCTTGTAAACCTCTATCAAGTCACCCCTCATCCTTCGCCGTTCCAATTAGAAAAGGCCTAGCACTCTCAACCTATCCTCGTACGACCTATTCTCCATTCCAGGCAACATCCTGGTAAATCTCCTCTGCACCCTCTCCAAAGCCTCCACATCTTTCCTAAAGTGAGGTGACCAGAACTGCACACAGTACTCCAAATGTGGCCTTACCAAGGTTCTATACAGCTGCAACATCACTTCACGACTCTTGAATTCAATCCCTCTGCTAATGAACGCTAATACACCATAGGCCTTCTTACAAGCTCTATCCACCTGAGTGGCAACTTTCAAAGATCTATGAACATAGACCCCAAGATCCCTCTGCTCCTCCACCTCACTAAGAACCCTACCGTTAACCCTGTATTCTGCATTCTTATTTGTCCTTCCAAAATGGACAACTTCACACTTGACAGGTTTGAACTCTATCTGCCACTCCTCAGCCCAGCTCTGCATCATATCTAAGTCCCTTTGCAGCTGACAACAGCCCTCCTCACTATCCACAACTCCACCAATCTTCGTATCGTCTGCAAATTTACTGACCCACCCTTTGACTCCCTCTTCCAAGTCATTAATAAAAATTACAAACAGCAGAGGACCCAGAACTGATCCCTGCGGAACTCCACTTGTAACTGGGCTCCAGGCTGAATATTTACCATCTACCACCACTCTCTGACTTCGACCGGTTAGCCAGTTCTCTATCCAACTGGCCGAACTTTCCACTATCCCATGCCTCCTGACTTTCCACATAAGCCTACCATGGGGAACCTTATCAAATGCCTTACTAAAATCCATGTACACTACATCCACTGTTCTACCCTCATCCACATGCTTGGTCACCTCCTCAAATAATTCAATAAGACTTGTAAGGCAAGACCTACCCCTCACAAATTTGTGCTGGCTGTCCCTAATCAAGCAGTGTCTTTCCAGATACTCATAAATCCTATCCCTCAGTACCCTTTCCATTTCTTTGCCTACCACTGAAGTAAGACTAACTGGCCTATAATTCCCAGGGTTATTCCTATTCCCTTTTTTGAACAGGGGCACAACATTCGCCACTCTCCAGTCCCCGGCACCATCCCCATTGACAGTGAAGACGAAAAGATCATTGCCAACGGTTCTGCAATTTCCTCTAATGCTTCCCACATAATCCTAGGATAAATCCCGTCAGGCCGGGGGGACTTGTCTATCTCAAGTTTTTCAAAATGTCCAACACATCTTCCTTCCTAACAAGTATCTCCTCTAGCTTTCCAATCCATTTCACACTCTCCTGTTCAACAATACGGTCCCTCTCATTTGTAAATACTGAAGAAAAGTACTCATTCAAGACCTCTCCTATCTCTTCCGACTCAATACACAGTCTCCCAGTACTGTCCTTGATCAGACCTACCCTCGTTCTCGTCATTCTCATGTTTCTCACATACGCATAAAAGACCTTGGGGTTATCCTTGATCCTACCCGCCAAAGATTTTTCATGCCCTCTCTTAGCTCTCCTAATCCCTTTCTTCAGCTCCCTCCTGGCTATCCTGTATCCCTCCAACGCTCTGTCTGAACCTTGTTTCCTCAACCTTATGTAAGCCCCCTTCTTCCTCCTTACATGACATTCAACCTCCCTCGTCAACCAAGGTTCCCTCACACGACCATCTCTTTCCTGCCTGACAGGTACATACATATCAAGGACACGTCATATCTGTTCCTTGAAAAAGTTCCACATTTCCACGACATCCTTCCCTGACAGCCTATGCTCCCAATTTATGCTCCTCAGATCCTGTCTTGCAGCATCGTATTTGCCCTTCCCCCAATTGTAAAACCTGCCCTGTTGCACGCACCTATCTCTCTCCATAACCAAGGTGAAAGTCACAGAATTGTGGTCATCATCACCAAAATGCTCACCCACTAACAAGCCCATCACTTGTCCCGGTTCGTTACCAAGTACCAAATCCAATATGGCCTCCCCTCTGGTTGGACAATCTACACACTGAGTTAGAAAAGCTTCCTGGACACACTGCACAAACACCGCCCCGTCCAATCTACTTGATCTAAAGAGCTTCCAATCAATATTTGGGAAGTTGAAATCGCCCATGACTACTACCCTGTGGCTTCTGCACCTTTCCAAAATCTGTTTCCCAATCTGTTTCTCCACATCTCTGCTGCTATTGGGGGGCCTATAGTAAGCACCCAACAAGGTGACTGCTCCTTTCCTATTTCTGACTTCAGCCCATACTACCTCCAAAGGCAGATCCCCCTCAAACTGCCTTTCTGCAGCCATTATACCATTTTAATTAGCAACGCCACCCCCCCCTCCTTTTTTACCACCCTTCCTAATCTTACTGAAACATCTGTAACCAGGAACCTCCAACAACCATTCCTGTCCCTCTTCTATCCACGTTTCCGTGATGGCCACAACATCGTAGTCTCAGGTACCGATCCACGCCTTATGTTCACCCACCTTATTTCTGATACTCCTTGCGTTGAAGTATACACACTTGAGCCCATCTCTGTGTCCGCAAGTAGTCCCTGTCAGTGCTACCTTCTCCACAGCCTCCCTACATTCTTGGACATCTTGAAAAACAGCTAACCTACTTGCTGGACTACAAGTCCGGATCCCATCCCCCTGCCAAATTAGTTTAAACCCCCCTGAATAGTCATTGACTTTGGTTTATGTAAGAGAGTAAACATAGTCCTTTAAGACTGATCTGGCTCCTGAACATTACTTGATGAGTAGCAATAGTTGCAATAAAACAGAGGTTAGCCTTTGTGAAGATCTATGCATAAGCTTTTAGGATAACTGTTAACTGCAATTCTAATGCCCATTCTTCTTCTGCCATTCAGTACTGGTGTCATTAATTATTGCAACACAATTAATTCAGCCTTAATATTATTTATTCTGCATCCAGACAAACAAAGAGGATTGCTTTTAAAACAAGCCATAAGTACATGATAGACATGAGCATACACTGTTATAATATGCTCCCCAGTAGGATGAATGAGTTATATAAACATTTAATCTCCAACATAAAGGATGTATAAATATCTGACAATAATGTAAGAAGTAAAATTGAATTATGGACTTAAAGTGAAGGCTGACCTAAACAAGTGACAAGATTTATAATGATACATCATCATATGAAAGAGAAATTTTGAAAGGTTTATCTTCATAAAAAAATGACAAATATAGCAATTGCTAATGCATTTCTCAGATTTCAGATCAAAGTTAACCAGCACTATTTCATCTAGTAGATCTCAAATATAGTTTTTGTGCCCTTGGACCCTCCTTGCAAAATAAAGTGGATTCAGCAGCCCAAGAAAATGATGGGTATGTTGAGAATTAATACTAAAAAGCTGTGATTCAGAATCTTATTTTTGCTTATCTGACATTCTCCAGTGACCACAAAGGTTTTGTCAGTTAGACTGTTAGGAAAGCTAAAGAAATCTCACCTTGGGCTTATGAGTGGGGACACAGCCACTTAACCTGGCAGCAACCAGGAAAATGGCACCATGCAATTCTGAGATATAAATGTTTGTTGCCAGGCAACCATGAGGAAAACCTCTTCTGAAGTTTAGTCTCAGATCTTTCACTGTTCACTTTTTTTAAGAGGAACCACACTAATGTGGCTACAGCACTCAATTAAGCTGGAAGAAAACATGTCAGTGAGTAGGAGCAGGAAGTGTGTCACCACTTGTCCCTTGGATACTACTCAAAGTCTCAGTGTTCACATTTTTCTGTAGTAAAATAGAGATATTAGCAGCTGATAGGTAGCTCTAAAATGCCTAGAGATCCATGGAAAATCCCATAGAAAGGTTTTGTTCTGCTCTGCAAATGCTAAGCACAAATAAATGTAATGCAGTTAGTTCAAGATAGATAATTATGAGGTATGGCATTTTGGTAGGAAGATAACAGTCAAAGTTGGCAGGTGACAGTCTAAATGGAATAGACTTACACCATTCAGTAGTTGCACCATGGATTAGAAAGGCCTGAAGTCAGAAACCAAGCACCAGGTTTCAATTTCAGAGGTACCAAACTGAAAAGCAGGAAAATTATGCTTAACCTGTATTGAACCTTGGTTAGACTTTAGTGTGCTGATCCAGAGCAACATCCTCTCCCAGTTCAACTTGCTCAGTATTTCTGATTGTCTAAAACCAGCTCTGCTGGCCAGGACATGTGGCTTGTATATCTGATGACTGAGTCCCAACCAAACTGCTGTACTTTGGAGCTTGATCATGGCAGGAGACTCCAGGAGGAGAGCAGAAATAATTTAGGCATGTTGTTCCGACAAGCTCCCAGGCAATGTTCCACAAGTTATTGTGGATCAGAATGGATACCACAATTCATCACGCTCCATGTGAGATTGTCCTCTGCTTTATTAAAAGCCTCTCAGTTATTCACAGCAAAATCAATTTCAGATCTATCCCTTGTGAATGACTTTCTCCCAGATCAAATTAACTTACGTATTAAAAAGACGTAATTTAACCAGGCTTTCTCGAGTTAAGAAAAGAGTGAGTTAATTAGCTTAAAAATAAAGAAGCAAGGACAATGCAGCACACATACATGTAGATTAGAAATAAGAAAGGATCACAAAAAGATAGAAACATTAAAAACTGTAGAGATCAGTCTCTGTAGATGTTCATAAAATGTAGCGAGTAGGATAGTCAATTTTGCGATTCTTGGCTTTTATAGGTTAGTTGAAATCCTTTTGCCCAATTTCTTCTTGACAATAGTTGGCAGGCAGCACTCAAGAATTAGAGGGCCTTTCCTGCCTTGTTTCTTTCCCACTGGATTGCTGCTAGATGGTTTCTTACACTCAGAACAAGAGAGAGTCATTTCATCTGCAGGGCTGAATTTCTGGTGTTTTCTTGACTGTGAGCTTCACAGCACTCAAGTACTAAAACCCATGAATACCTAAATTCTTTCAAACATCTTTTTCATTCGAACATTAGCAGATACAGATTTGGCTGCAGATGGGTTGTTAACCTCCATTTTTACATTCCAGGAAGGAAAAGCCAAAAAAACAAATTCTGCAAAAGGTACCTTTTTATTAAGAGGAAGAGGATATTCAATCCCTTACTATCTCTTCCTGCGACATCACCATTCTTGCTTGATGGTTTCCTGACCCCCTCTAGGCGTGACATTCCATGGCTCATACAGGATCTTGCCAGACAACAGTGAATTTACATTCATTGTTCTTTTTTGTTATCTGTCCTTTTTATTAAAAAGAAGCACATTTTGGAATTTAAAAATGTCCATCGTGCTTTGGGGTTCTGATCCATGGTCATGAACCCCTAAAGGTGTCAGACATCAGTGCCAGCTTATGGGAGATACCGTCTTGTCATTGACTGAAATAGTTATAGAGCCATGGAGAGGGTGAAGAAAGTATTTAAAAACGTGATGTCAGAAGTGTGTGGACGTATATATCAGCAAAAGATTGACAGGCTGGGTCTGTTTTTTTTTTTCTTCAAACAGAAAGGCTGAGAAGTGACCTCTTGGAGGTCTCCATCATTATGGAAGACCTTGATGGAGTGGGTGCAGAAAGGCCATCTCCACATCTCAGGTAGAATTAAATAGCATCAACACTGGATAGTCGCCAAGAAATATAATAGGAAATTCTGAACGAACCACTTTTTCCACAGAATAGTAAGAATGTCGAACTGACTTCCATAGGGAGTGTTTGAAGAAAATAAATTAGATGCACTTAAGGAGAAGCTAGACAATCTCAATATTTTACTTAAGTTATTCATTCACAGGATGTGGCCATCACTCGCAGAACCAGCATTCATTGTCCATCTCTATTTGCCCAGAGGGTAGTTAAGAGTCAACCACACTGCTGTGAGTCTGGTGTCACATGTAGGCCAGATCAGGTTAGGATGGCAGATTTTACTCCTTGAAGGATGTTAGTGAGCCAGATGAGTTTTTATGACAATTGACAAAGGTTTCATGGTCATCAGTAGATTCTTAATTCCGGATTTTTCTTTTAATCTAATTCAAATTCCACCATTTGCCATGCTGGGATACAAATCCAGTCCACTAGAACATTTGCTAAGTTTCTGTGTTAATAGTTGAGAGTGTGTTGCTGGAAAAGCACAGCAGGTCAGGCAGCATCCGAGGAGTTGGAAAATCAATGTTTTGGGCCGGAGCCCTTTATTACGCGTTCCTGATGAAGGGCTCTGGTGTGAAACATTGATTTTCCTGCCTGACCTGCTGTGCTTTTCCAGCAACACACTCTCAACTCTGATCTCCAGCATCTGCAGACCTCACTGTCTCCTTTCTGTATTAATAGACTAGCAATAATACCACAAACTCATTGCCTCCCAAAATGCTGGAAACACAAAAGGATGCCGGAGTGAACCATTAATATTATTGGTCTAAGTGGCGTGTTTCTGTATCATATACCGATATAATGCCATGTACTCCAGCAAGCAGAATCTTGTGGAAGCATTGGGTATTTAAACAATTGACTGAGGAGCCAGCAAGAGCCTCGTGACACTTTTTTTGAGAAGGCTCATGGCATGATGTTCCACCCAGGTACTTGTCAAGATGGGCCTTACTCGAGGATCAAGAACATCGGGTATGGGAATCCCACGGCCAAGAGCTCCTGATCACAGACCAGCAACTCTGCTGATTGACAGTGTCACTGGGAGGCAATGGCTGATACCTGTATCATACCTATTCAAAGCATGGGATCAGTAAGGGGCCTCTGATCAGAGGTGACTGATGAATGGAGAAGGGTTCACATGGGGTTCTCAGGACAGACGGTCTAGCCGCAAGGGCTGGACACTAGCTCAATGCTTCCCAATGCCGCTGTCCTCTGTTAGGTAATGAGAACCTACATGGACTCATTCCATATAATGGTAAAGCCTTCACTTGCCATTGAGTTGATACCAAAGGTAGTAATTAATGGGGATTAATTGCCACCTCCAGGCATCAATTTCCAGAGGGGTGAGATCATTGTCCATGGGCCTTCCCACAGAGTCTGAATCGTGTGGAGGTGAGAAGATTGCAAGGTCAATGCCCACCACCTTCCCACCTGGTTAAATGCCCAACCTTTACAATGCCCCCCCGCCCCCACCCACCCACCAAATGAAATTCATTACAGGGGGAGCGAAAAGATTCTACTAATAGTTTGCTCAACACAGAGGTAATACATGGAATTTCTCTCATGGATTAATTGTTAAGACTTTCCTTGGCCATTTTCTTGAAAACGTAGCTTTCCAGTTACACAGATACCATTTTATACAAGTTGCACCAATATGCACCATAAGATAGAGAAATACGATAGACCACAATTGGACTTTTCATTACTAAAATAAGGAAATACCTCTTCTTCCTGAGTAAGTACTGGATGAAAATATATGACCTAGTGCCTCATAGATATAGCGTGTAGTCATGCATGGAACGTAATGAGATGAATTGAATCTAACTGCTCAATTTAACCAGAGATGTTAAACACCCATTGTCAGATGTAACAATACCGTGCCTGTATTAAATGTGCTTAAAAACAGAGCCAGGGCAATAGTGGAGAGAAACATGCAGGGTTCATGTTATATTTTGGGTCCCTCCTGTCAGGGAGCCAGGCTCACTTACCATGCATATTGGAACTTTTGGTCATGTTCTCCGCAATTTTCTGACCAAAGTCAGAAAATATCACCTGCGTCACTTGCAGTCTCCTCCAGCACACAGAAACACAGCTTGGTGGATAATTCAGTCACAGTAGCTAGTTTGTCACATCGTGAGGGCCACAGCATATATGAACGTGAGTAAGGATTGGTGGTACAGACAGTAGGTCCTAGTAAGAGAGTGCAGGATAGTCAAGGTAATGCTTAGATGGATGGAGATACTAATCTGTACTGGTCACACATGGAAAGGGAATTTGTGGAGCAGCAAAAGGAAATCTGTGTTCTGCTGTGAGCATTTCCAGAAACTGTGTACACTTTTGAAGAGGAGCAAGAGGATTTCACCTCTCACTGAGTGTCATGATTTATTAGGTATTTGTACTGATGTGAATCTCCATGGGAAGAGTGGTCATCTCCAGGTCATTGAACGTGGATTGGACAGTCCAGTGACCTACGGTCTGCCAAACCAAGTTGGAAGTCTCACTAAAATGCAGCCAAGCTCTTACATAACTGAGAATGAGAGGTGAGATGTTGTAAAGGCATATGAGAGTGGAGATTCTTCTCAAGGGTACGCCTAATCCAACGGAACCCCATATGCCAAGAGCTATACCAGTGACAGAGTATTCTCCAAGGGAAGCAGTCTTTAAGGGTCCCATAAGACCTTCGAAGCCCAGAGGATGTACACAACAGGAATCTCCACTGTCAGAGCCTGCCCTCAGCTCTATCATAGCAACAGTGATTCTGTGACGTGGGTGTAACAAGAAATGGATGAGAAAGGCTTGTTCATGCCACTTAGCCGTGCATAAAAATAATCATATTCTCATGTATGTGTTTACTTAAATGAAAAAAACATTTAATCCTTAATTCCAAATGTTGAGTAGCCTTCAAAAGGGTGGCAGTGAGAAATGAGCAAACAGTGTGATTGTGGCAGCTGGCTTTTGACTTTGGGAATTTTATGTATTTACCGAGGGTGGAGTTTTATCACTAGGCAGCCTGATGGCCTCATGCGTTCAGGTTAACTGAACCATCGCTGTCTGAAGCCATCATAAGCTTCCCTAACAGCCGGGTAATCTGCCGCAGGATCCTCCTCCTCCTCTCCATTCTCAGAGGATTTGGAGCGATGTGCTCCTCCTTCTGCTTACTGCTCCATTGCAATGTGCAGGGTTAGGCCATGTAGTGCAAATCAAGCCACTATCATTCCGGAAATGATTGTTAGTGCATAAGGTAGAGCTACCACAGGTCTGCCCAGGGACGTGAATCACATTACCCAGGTCCTCAGAGGGTAGCCCTTGTTTTCAACGAGCCACCAGCATACTCCATTTGGAGGTGTGAAAACCTGTGGGAGATATGATTGTCAAACGATTAATCTGTCGTGCCTCCCTGAGCCTGGGAATTTCCACAGCACTCGAGCTGCTTGTTAAATTGGAACTCCAGATTAAATCAACAAAACACTTGCTGCTTAAATATTTAAACCACAGACCTGTGGATGCTGGAGATCTGAAACAAAAACAGAAACTGCTGGATAAATGCAGCAGATATGGTGTCATCTGTGAAGAGTCATAGGGTCATGGAGATGTACAGCACGGAAACAGACCCTTCGGTCCAAACCGTCCATGCTGACCAGATATCCCAACCCAATCTAGTCCCACCTGCCAGCACCCGGTCCATATCCTTCCTATTCATATACCCATCCAGATGCCCTTTAAATGTTACAATTGTACCAGCCTCCACCACTTACTCTGGCAGCGCATTCCATACACGTACCACCCTCTGTGTGAAAACATTGCCCCTTAGGTCTCTTTTATATCTTTCCTCTCTCACTTTAAACCTAGAGAGAAAATGGAATTAATGTTTCGAAACTGGTGACTCTTCATCAGAACTTGGGAGTATCTGATTTACATAGGGATTGATATGTTTTTAACCCATTCAGAGTTACCTGATTTCTCTATACTTTCTTACTTTAACAATGAATTGGCATTTGCAATTTTACAATTTAAAAAGCACAATGCTTTGGAAAATTGCAAAAAAAAAATTGCCACACGTTTCCTCTAATACCCATGTGTGGAACCTTTACATCCTAATGATTTGATTATCACTACATATATCAGTTTTTCTATTACCTTTTTTTATACTAAATTAAAATTTTTCTCCTCAAACAAATACAAATTTATTGGAACAGATGTTTGTGAGCTGTTAAAAATTGAATTATTTAAAAATGTTATTATCCTTTTGCAAGTTGGTTCATCTTCATTTGCCCAGAAACAATGCAGTTTTGTAGATAGGATCATCTTTACGTGGGGTGTAGTTTTCCAAGAATTACTCTTCCTATTGCTAAGTTAGGTAATTGTAGCACTATGCATTGAGGATATTTAATTGAAAATCTCACAATGACAAAAAAAAAGCATTTTCCTAGACAAAAGTATGCCAAACAATTTGTCCTGACTCAAAGATTTCCCCTGATCATTAATGTCAAACATTATCCAGGGCTTAGGACAGAGGTAGTTATGAGAAGCATATTTGCTAAACTATAAACTTGAGAATTTTGTACTGAAGATTTGGCTTTTGTAGTTATATTTGAAAACAGTGCTCCTTTATGTTGCGCATTTGTGGAACCGAGGTGTCACTAGCTAGGCCAACATTTATTTCCCAGGGTGAATTACCCTTGAGCAGGTGCTGATGAGATGTCACCTTGAACTACAGCAGCCTATGTGGTGTACGTACACTCATAGCACTGTTCAGAAAGGATCCAGGATTTTGACCCAACATTCATGGAGGAATGGCATTCTAGGTGTGGATAGTGTGTGGTTTAGACACAAACTTGCAGGTGGTGGTGTTTCAATGCATCTACTGCCCTCGTCCTTCTCAATGATAAAAGTCACGTGTTTGGAAGATGTTGTAACTCACAGTTAGTTTGTAATATAACTTAAAGAAATAAGCTCATGCTATCAGGTCACATGCTCTGGTATAGTACAGAAGATACTTACCTGGAACCATCTTATCTGTAGCCACTTGGACTTTTGACACATTGATAAAAGCTGTTCACTGTAAATGAATAGCTTAATATTAGAAACAAAAACATAAATTACTAGAAAAATTCAGCCGTAGTTCTGGCAGCATTTCTGGAAAGCAAGGTTAACGTTTTGTGTCTGGTGACCCTTCTTCAAAACTGCTATCCAGTCGTGAAGTGGTATCACCTAACTTGATGGTAAGGACTCACAGGACGCCCAGATGGCTAATTCATTGGACATCCCTGCTTTAAGCTGTTGGTGAATGCTTCAGTCTTGTCTTTTGTAGTGCTGACCAGGAGCTGCTAGATTGAAGATGAGAATGCTTGTTGAACCTCACCTTACCATTGGTTGTTTAATTGTCCACTGTCATTCACAACTGGGTGTGCCTGAACAATAAAGTTCTGATCCGAACCACTGGCTTTGGGATTGTCTAGTTTTATCTACAATCTGTAGCCTCCGCTGTCGAGCAAGCGTGGAGTACTGTTTGGCACCTCTCGTACTGCTCCTAGCATGCTCTTGTGTACTCTTTATTGAACCAAAGTTGCTTCATTGGCTGGACGGTAATGGTTGAGTGAAGGATATACTAGACTGGACACTGGGGTAAAACGCAATTGCTCTGACAATGATGGCTCAAAGCTAGGCGTTTTTGAGTCGCATGATCTGTTCTGAATCTGACATAGCAATTTCTAAATGTGAAGACAGTACTTCATGTCTATCTTATTTGCCGAACTGCCATGGACTGTACAATGGTCACACTTATCAGTAATGTTATGGGTAGACGCAGCTGTTACAAGTAGATCGGTGAAGGTGAGGTGAAATGTGTTTATTCCTCATGATGATTTTTCAGTACCTGCCACAGGCCCCAGCTGGTGCACATGTTCTCCAGAATTTGGACAGCTTGGTTATCAACTATCAAGAATGAGGAAAGTGTGCCAAACAGGCTAAGATAAAAGGTAGGGAGGAGGGACTTGGGGGAGGGGCGTTGGAAATGCGATAGGTGGAAGGAGGTTAAGGTGAGGGTGATAGGCCGGAGTGGGGATGGGGGTGGAGAGGTCAGGAAGAAGATTGCAGGTTAGGAAGGTGGTGCTGAGTTCGAGGGATTTGACTGAGACAAGGTGGGGGGAGGGGAAATGAGGAAACTGGAGAAATCTGAGTTCATCACTTGTGGTTGGAGGGTTCCTAGGCAGAAGATGAGGCGCTCTTCCTCCAGCCGTCGTGTTGCTATGGTCTGGCGATGGAGGAGTCCAAGGACCTGCATGTCCTTGGCGGAGTGGGAGGGGGAGTTGAAGTGTTGAGCCACGGGGTGGTTGGGTTGGTTGGTCCGGGTGTCCTAGAGGTGTTCTCTGAAATGTTCTGCAAGTAGGCGGCCTGTCTCCCCAATATAGAGGAGGCCACATCGGGTGCAGCGGATGCAGTAAATGATGTGTGTGGAGGTGCAGGTGAATTTGTGGTGGATATGGAAGGATCCCTTGGGGCCTTGGAGGGAAGTAAGGGGGGAGGTGTGGGCGCAGGTTTTGCATTTTTTGCGGTTGCAGGGGAAGGTGCCGGGAGTGGAGGTTGGGTTGGTGGGGGATGTGGACCTGACAAGGGAGTCACGGAGGGAGTGGTCTTTTCGGAATGCTGATAGGGGAGGGGAGGGAAATATATCCCTGGTGGTGGGGTCCGCTTGGAGGTGGCGGAAATGACGACAGATGATACGATGTATATGGAGGTTGGCGGGGTGGTAGGTGAGGACCAGTGGGTTTCTGTCCTGGTGGGGATTGGAGGGGCGGGGCTCAAGGGTGGAGGAGCAGGAAGTGGAGGAGATGCGGTGGAGAGCATCGTCGACCACGTCTGGGGGGAAATTGTGGTCTTTGAAGAAGGAAGCCATCTGGGTTGTTCGGTATTGGAACTGGTCCTCCTCCATAACCTCATCTCCTCAGAGGATCTCCCATCCACCGCCTCCAACCTCATAGTCCCACAACCCCGCACCGCCCATTTCTACCTCCTGCCCAAAATCCACAAACCTGACTGCCCCGGCCGACCCATCGTCTCAGCCTGCTCCTGCCCCACCGAACTCATCTCTGCATACCTCGACACGGTCCTGTCCCCCTTAGTTCAAGAACTCCCCACCTACGTTCGGGACACCACCCACGCCCTCCATCTCCTCCATGATTTTCGCCTCCCCGGTCCCCAACGCCTTATCTTCACCATGGACATCCAGTCTCTGTGTACCTCCATCCCCCATCACGAAGGACTCAAAGCCCTCTGCTTCTTCCTTTCCCGCCGTACCAACCAGTACCCTTCCACTGACACCCTCCTTCGACTGACTGAACTGGTCCTCACTCTTAACAACTTCTCTTTCCAATCCTCCCACTTCCTCCAAACCAAAGGAGTAGCCATGGGCACCCACATGGGCCCCAGCTATGCCTGCCTCTTCGTAGGATATGTGGAATAGTCCATCTTCCGCAGCTACACTGGCACCACCCCCCACCTTTTCCTCCGCTACATCGATGACTGTATCAGCGCTGCCTCGTGCTCCCACGAGAAGGTTGAACAGTTCATCCACTTTACCAACACCGTCCACACCAATCTCAAATTTACCTGGACCGTCTCAGACTCCTCCCTCCTCTTCCTAGACCTCTCCATTTCTATCTCGGGCGACCGAATCAAAACGGACATTTACCATAAACCGACCGACTCCCACAGCTACCTAGACAACACCTCCTCCCACCCTGCCCCCTGTAAAAACACCATCCCATATTCCCAATTCCTTCATTTCCACCGCATCTGCTCCCAGGAGGACCAGTTCCAAAAACGTACAACCCAGATGGCCTCCTTCTTCAAAAACCGCAATTTCCCCCCAGATGTGGTCGATGATGCACTTCACCGCATCTCCTCCACTTCCCGCTCCTCCGCCCTTGAGCCCTGCCCCTCCAATTCCCACCAGGACAGAAACCCACTGGTCCTCACCTACCACCCCACCAACCTCCATATGCATCGTTTCATCCATCATCATTTCCGCCATCTCCAAACGGACCCACCACCAGGGATATATTTCCCTCCCCTCCCCAATCAGCGTTCCAAAAAGACCACTCCCTCCGTGACTCCCTTGTCAGGTCCACATCCCCCACCAACCCAACCTCCACTCCTGGCACCTTCCCCTGCAACCGCAAGAAATGCAAAACTTGCACCCACACCTCCCCTCTTACTTCCCTCCAAGGCCCCAAGGGATCCTTCCATATCCACCACAAATTCACCTGCACCTCCACACACATCATTTACTGCATCTGCTGCACCCGATGCGGCCTCCTCTATATTGGAGAAACAGGCCACCTACTTGCGGAACATTTCAGAGAACACCTCTAGGACACTCGGACCAACCAACCCAACCACCCCATGGCTCAACACGTCAACTCCCTCTCCCACTCTACCAAGGACATGCAGGTCCTTGGACTCCTCCATCGCCAGACCATAGCAACACGACGGCTGGAGGAAGAGCGCCTCATCTTCTGCCTAGGAACCCTCCAACCACAAGGATTTCTTCAGTTTCCTCATTTTCCCTCCCCCCACCTTGTCTCAATCAAATCCCTCGAACTCAGCACCACCTTCCTATCCTGTAATCTTCTTCCTGACCTCTCCGCCCTCACCCCCATTCCGGCCTATCACCCTCACCTTATCACCCTCACCTTAACTTCCTTCCACCTATTGCATTTCCAACACCCCTCCCCCAAGTCCCTCCTCCCTACCTTTTATCTTAGCCTGCTTGGCACACTTTCCTCATTCCTGAAGAAGGGCTAGATTAGATTAGATTACTTACAGTGTGGAAACAGGCCCTTCGGCCCAACAAGTCCACACCGACCCGCCGAAGCGTAACCCACCCAGACCCATTCACCTACATTTACCCCTTCACCTAACACTACGGGCAATTTAGCATGGCCAATTTGCCTAACCTGCACATTTTTTGGATTGTGGGAGGAAACCGGAGCACCCGGAGGAAACCCACGCAGACACGGGGAGAATGTGCAAACTCCACACAGTCAGTCACCTGAGGTGGGATTTGAACCCGGGTCTCTGGTGCTGTGAGGCAACAGTGCTAACCACTGTGCCACCCTGCCACCCACAAATCGTGCCACCGGCTCTTTCCCGAAACGCCGATTCTCCTGTTCCTTGGATGCTGCCTGACCAGCTGCGCTTTTCCAGCAACACGTTTTTAAGCTCTGATCTCCAGCATCTGCAGTCCTCACTTTCTCCTATCAACTATCAAGCCACATTTTATGATGGACATTGCAAAAAGTTCTTTTTATTCATTTATGGGATATGGGCATTGCTGGCTCTGTCTGCATTTATTGCCCATCAAACGTTTATTTGAGAGTCAACCCATTGATGTAGTTTGGAGTAAGGACAGTAGATTTCCATCCCTGAAGAACACCAATGTACCAGACGGGCTCTTACAATAATCAACACAGTTGTATGGTTGTCATTAGATCGCTTGTTATTCTAGAATTTTACAGAATTTAAAGTTCAGTATGTATCATGGTATCATTCAAACCTATGTCCTGGAATACCAGTCCAGTGATATTACTGCTATGCCATCTCTTCCCACCAATCCAGAGTACATTGTGTGTGTTTGCTACCCTCTGCGTTTCTTCAAAGTGGTTTACAATGTCGGGGGTCAACAATTCCTCAACTGAGAGACATCAAGTGGGTATTAACATGAGGCTTCACTGGATCCAAATTAAATGTTGAGCACTTCCAAGCTACTATCTACTGACAGTATACCAATGGTGCTGTCTCTTCTGGTGCTTCTGATAGCTAATGATAGAGGTGTCTGGGATATTGGCGTAAGGTATAATTTGGCGATTATAACTATGCCAGGTTGACGTTGGAATAATTCGACAATCTCCATGGAGATTGACAATGTTTAGAATTTGACGACTAATTTCCAGTTAATAGCTCAAAAGAATGACATGGCATGTTTTGAGATTTTTACTGTCTCAATGGCTAAAACCAGTGTTAACAAAACACTATTTTGTAAGTTACTTATGTTTTAAACTACAGAAAGGAAAATTCTTCTTTTATAAGAGAGCGCCAGAGACCTGGGTTCAATTCCCACCTCAGGTGACTGTCTGTGTGGACTTTGCACATTCTCCCTGTGTCTGCGTGGGTTTCCTCCGGGTGCTCTGGTTTCCTCCCACAGTCCAAAAATGTGCAGGTCAGGTGAATTGGCCATGCTAAGTCGCCCATAGTGTTGGAGGCAGGGGTAAATGCAGGGGAATGGGTCTGGGTGGGTGCGCTTCGGCGGGTCGGTGTGGACATGTTGGGCTGAAGGGTCTGTTTCCACACTGTAGGGAATCTAATCTAATAACACCTCTCTCCACAGCATTACAGTTTTTATAAAAACAGGTTAGAATCCAGGTTCCAACAGTTTCACTGTTCCTTGTTTCACAAAATAGTAACAAAGTGACCATCTCTAGGTTGTTTCCTCAGTTTTTGGGGATCTTCCCACATGCACTTCCAGCAGTAAATCCCACTCACATCAATCTTCTTCCCGAGCAATCACATCATAATTAATTTATCAGATTACTTCAGTGGATGTGGTGTATGTCACTATGGCAGTGGACCAACTCTTGTATTTTGCAGCTTCTTCTCTCTGCTAACCACACCAACTGCTGTTCTTTTTCTCCATCTCTTTTTCTTCTGCCCCATAAACTTCCACCTCTAAATCTATTTACGGTTCACATAGCTGCTCTCGCCCTTTGTTCTCAATTGTGGGCAATTTGAGCATTGCTCGGCTTAGTTGGGCTATATTACCAGGAAAAATGATCCCCTTATTCTCGCCCAAATTTGAAAAAACAATCCACAATATAACGGTTCTCTCAACATCAAATATTTACCTTCATCTGTGGGGTAGCTGTCCCAACATCAAAGATTTAAGAGAAATGCATGTTGTTGGAAAAGAGTTCCAAACTGCTGATATTATTTATACAATTCAAGCATGTTTCTTGCAAATTACACATACGGATGTCAATGTCTTAGTCATAACTTTCTTGCCTCTGAATCAAACGATTGTCAGTTAAAACCTCAGTTAAGATATAGCAGCACATTATTTATACTGACATTTCAGTGTATTAAAATACATATTCTCCCCGGTACCATCTACTAGATGATACATTAAACTGAAATCTAAAGTAAACATTATTGACAATGTTTGTTGTCATTCTTTTTGGACTTTGTGACCTCGGATTAATGCAAGACAAAAGTGGTTTTCAAAGACGACTATCATCTTACTTTTAAGCAATATGTAAAATGATGATCTGACCATTTATTGGTTTGTTCTTTGAAAATTGACTGCTAAGTTTCTTAAATTCTGATATTTACGGCATAGCCAATAGCCCAAAAACTTTATTTTCATTGCTGCTCAATGGTTAAATTGATCTTTTCCTTGAATACAATAGTTCACTTCAAAGGTATTTAATTGAGTATAAAGCATATCAAAATGGTCTGAAATTACAAAAGCCACTGCATAAATGTTAGTTTCATCTTTCCTTAAGAGGTTTGAATTAAATTCTATACTTTAAACCATTTCATTTCTTTTTGCTCTAATCATTGGGCACATATAAACGTAATCGTGAGCTGCACACAGGCTTAGTGAAAGATGCTGCACATTTTCAAGATAACTTGAAAATTATTGAACAGTATCGATGATTCTGGATTAGAAATCAGTTCAATCTCCCAAGTATTTGACAAGCATTTTTGGACATGAACATGTGGGGTTTGTCAAAATACTGTCGCTCTGCTGCAGATCAGATAAAATTGTGGACATCCAATTTGGTGTTTTAAACATGAATTATGTTTATCTTAATAATTCAAAACAGCACAGCTGTGGAATGATGCTTCTAATTTACCAATCATTTACCACATAGCCGAAAGAATTTTGGAAAATGTTGATTGTCCATTAATCCGGTTTGAGCGATAGGTCTAAAATGTGAAATTAAGTCTTTAATTTTAATATGACACGCACTTGAAACACCTAGCCCTACTGCAACATTAGTCGATGGCCCTGAGAAATTATTCACTCTGCGCCCTGATTGATTTTCCCAGTATTCTTGACACGTAACTGCTGCAAACAAATAAATCAACATGAAAACAACTGACAATTGTCCACCAATCTCCAATGAAGAGCCAGTGCTTTTTCTAAGCCTCCAAAAATCACCTCTCCCCCAGAGGGTTATCTGCTTGTCTGTTATATAATTCCTACTCCCATCTGCCTTCTGCTGCGTTGACCCATTCTTTGGTATCATCGTTATGTAGTTCGAGCCAACAGATTGCAGTGTTGTTGTATAATTCCATTTTTAAAAAAATTTAAAATTGCTATACATAGCTTTATTGTATAAGTGCCTTGGTTTTCTCTTTTGCTGAATAGTTTGTAGTGCATTTGTAACAATCTTATATTTGGAGAATAGTTCAGTCACCTTCAGTATTTTCTTGTGCTGTTATTCATCTTCCCAGTATAAAAGCTGTGTTTTTTTTAATGTCGACACAGAACTCTTGAAGCAATAAAAGAACTGAAGCATCATGTTGACTTGCAAGTGCCACAAAATATTACAGGACATAAATACAGGCTGTGCTTTAAAATGCATGACAAATCCTGTTATAACACAAGTGCATTTCAAAACTGTGGATTTTTCTCTACCACTTCCTCCTCAGAGAGTTGAGTCAGTCCTATTACCTCTGGCCTCCTGCGTTTTTGCAATTATAACTGAGCTTGTCTTTCTTTACTTCATGAATATTGAAATTGTAATTGCTTCAATGTTCCTTCTAAATTTCAACGATGTCACGCTCCTCCCCACGGTGAGGAAGATATCCTATTTATTCATCGTAGCAAATAATCAATCTCTTTATGATGACTTGGATGACAATTCCTGTGCAGCATTCACATTATACAAATTTGTTGCTGAAAATAAGACAATTATGATAGATTTTTCAAGACTTACACAGACCTACACTGTGATTAATGCACATAGGAAGGAAATTTAGCACAACAGCCTCTGCTGGTGTTTATACACAACACAAGCCTCTACACTTCTTCTTCATCTTACCATATCAATAATTGCATTTTTTTTTGTAAACTTGCTTCAGTTTCACTCAACTACATCCATTTTAATTGAGACAACCACTCCCTCTGGTCACAACTTCCCCACTTAAGCCACTCTCTGCATAAAAATCATTCTTTTGAAGAACTACCTAGATTTACCAATGACCACTTGATATTCAGCCCTCTTACATTTCCCTCAGCGATCAGAGCCCTTTGTAGTTTTGAATGCCTGTATCAGTTCACTTCTCAGCCTTCTGCTTGACAGGAAGGGAGTGCCATCAGTTCAGTAATTCCTGATTGCTAAAACCCCTTACTGCTGGTAGATGAACATGTGGACATATAATCAAAATAAGAGTAAAAGTAGAGTATTCAGCCCCTTGAACCTGGTCCGCATCTGAATAAGATAATCAAAGTTTGTGCGAAGATTTGTAGCTCGGGTGCTCGTTGTTGTGGTTCTGTTCGCCGAGCTGGAAGTTTTTGTTGCAAACGTTTCGTCCCCTGGCTAGGCGACATCATCAGTGCTTGGGAGCCTCCTGCGAAGCGCTTCTTTGATGTTTCCTCCGGTGTTTATAGTGGTCTGTCCCTGCCGCTTCCGGTTGTCAGTTTCAGCTGTCCGCTGTAGTGGTTGGTATATTGGGTCCAGGTCGATGTGTTTGTTGATGGAGTTTGTGGATGAATGCCATTCCTCTAGGAATTCCCTGGCTGTTCTCTATCTGGCTTGCCCTATGAGAGTAGTGTTGTCCCAGTCGAATTCATGTTGCTTGTTGTCTGCGTGTGTGGCTACTAAGGATAGCTGGTCGTGTCGTTTCGTGGCTAGTTGATGTTCATGTATGCGGATTGTTAGCTGTCTTCCTGTTTATCCTATATAGTGTTTTGTGCAGTCTTTGCATGGTATTTTGTACACTACATTAGTTTTGCTCATGTTGGGTATCGGGTCCTTCATTCTGATTAAGATAATGGCTGATCTGTTGGCGTTTGAAGTCCCATATTCGTATCTACCTCTGATAATCTTTGATACCCCTGCCCATCATGAATATATCCACTTCAGTCTTAAATATATTCAGTGACCCATTTCCACTGCTTCCTGAGGCTGGGAGTTCCAACGCTTCAGAGAAAAAAAAATTCCAAATCTCTATCCAAACTGAATGACAATTTTAACTACAAAGCTCTGTCCAATAGTTCTAGAGTCACTCACAAAAGAAAACATCCTGTACGTATCCACATTGTGAAGACCATTTGAGATCCTTCAAGATCTTGTATTTTCAATTGAGTAATTTTTCAATCTTTTAAGCTACAGTGGAGACAATACATATCTGTCTAAACTACCCTCATGAGGTAAGTTACGCATTCCAACTATCAATCTAGTAAACCATTTAGAGTCATACGGAACAGAAACAGACCCTTCAGTCTAATCAGTCCATGCCGACCGTAATCCCAAACTAAACTGCTCCTGGTCCATATCCCTCTAAACCCTTCCTATTCATGTATCTATCCAAATGCCTTTTAAACGTTGCAACTGTGCCCGCACCACTTTCTCACGAAATTTATTCCAGACGCGAACTATTCTGTGTAAAAAAAATTGCTTCTAATTTCAAAAAAAAATCTCTCTCCTCTCACGTTAAAAATGTGCCCCCCTAATCTTGAAATCTCCCATCTTAGGCAAAATACATCTATCATTAACTCTATCGATACCTCTCATTATTTTATAAATACTATCAGATCGCTTCTCAACTTCCTTTACTCCGGGGAAAACTGTGCTTGCCTATTCAGCCTAACTCAAACCTCCCACGCCCGGCAATATCCTGGTAAATCTCTCCAGCTTGATAATATCCATCCTATAACTGGGCGACCAGAACTGGACACAGTGTTCCAGCAGTGGCCTCACCAATGTCCTGTACAACCTCAACATGACTTCCCAACTCCCATGCTCAAAGGACTGAGCAATGAGGGCAAGCATGCCACACGCCTTTTTAACCATTCTGTCTACATGTGATGCAAACTTCAAAGAATTTTGTATCTGCACCCCTAGGTCTCTCTGTTCCATAATGCCACCCAAGACCCTACCATTATGTGTGTAAGCCCTACTCTTGTTCATTGTACCAAAACGCAATACCAAAATGCATTTATCCAGATTGAAGTCCATCTGGCATTTTTCAGCCCATTGACCCATTTGATCAAGATTCCCTTGTAATCTTAGAAAACGTTCGTCATTGTTCACAATGCCACCAATTTTAGTGTCATCTGCAAACTTACTAACCATGCTTTCTATATTCCGTCCAAATCATTTATATAAATGACAAACAAAAGAGGACCCAGAACTGATTTCTGTGGAATGTCGCTGGTCACAGGCCTCCAGTCTGAAAAGCAACTGTTTCACCGTTACTCTTTGGTTCCTGCTGTTAGGCCAATCCTGTATCCAATTGGCAAGCTCACCCTAAATCCCATGTGACCTAACTTTACTGATTAGTCTACTGTGCAGAACCTTGTCAAAAGCTTTACTAAATCCAAATAAATAACATCTACTGGTCTGCCTTCATCAATCTTTATGGCAACTTTCTTAAAAGTCTCATTCAAGCTTGTGAGGCACTATTTCCTCACCCAAAACCATGCTATCTCTAAATGTCTAAAAATTCTACTTTTATAATCACCTCCAACAATTTACCCACAACCGATGTCAGACTCATAGGTCTATAGTTCCCCAATTTCTCCTTACAACTTTTCTTAAACAAAGGTACAGCAGAAGCCACCTTCCAGCCAGCAGGCACCACACTTATAGTTGGTGCAAATATTTCTGCAATGGATCTCATGATTTCCCCTCTTACTTCGCACAATGTTCTGGGACACAGTAGATCAGGTCCTGGAGAATTATCCATCTTTATATTCTCTAAGACCTCCCGAACTTACATTTCTGTAATTTGAACTATTTTAAAAACATCAAAGTTTATTTCCCTGCATTCTCTGGATTCAAATTCTTTCTCAACAGTGCAAACTGATGCAAAAATATTCATTTTGTATCTCTCCCATCTGCTGGGGTTCAACACAAAGATAACTTCCTTGATCTTTAAGAGGCCCTACCCTCTCTCAAGTCACCCTCTTGATCTTAAGGTATTCGTTGAATCTCTTTGGATTATTCTTAACCTTATCTGTCAATGCTATCTCATATCCCCACTTTGCCTTCCTGATTTCTTTCTTAAGAATGCCCCTGCACTCTTGATATTGATAAGGAAATTCAATTGAACCAAATTGTCCATAGCTAAGATAAGATTCTCTTTAATTCTTGACTAGAACCTCAATATCTGTATTTATCTCTTGTTCTTTAATTTTACCAGCTTTATCCTTCACTCTAACAGGAACAAAATGCCTCTGAACTCTCATCATCACACTCTTCTGAATCGCCTCCAATGCATTTACATTCTTCCTTAAATAAAGAGACCAAAACTAAACACATAATTCAAGGTAGGGTTTCATCAATGCACTGTAAAGCTGAATCATAACACCTTTATATTTATAACAGCATCCTGTTAACCTTCTTGATATGTGTTATACCTGCAAACTAACTTTTTGTGACTCATGCACTTGAACAACTAAATCTCTCTGCACTTTGGAATTCTGCAGTCATTCTCCATTCAAGTAATACAGTTCTGATATAACGCAGTGACTGTGTTCCCGTGCGATCATGCGTTATAAGAAAATCGTGGAATAGCTGTACCATTTAACCTAATGGGACTGAAATCACGTTATAGCCAATACAGGTAAGGAAAGTTCTTGTTTTACAAAAATTCGCATTAAAGCCAATTCGTGTTGAAGAAACACGCGTTATAGCAGAACTGATTGTACACTAATTTTTCATTTTTTCTCAAAAACTCACATTTTACCACATTATATTCCATTAGCCAGAATTTTGACCACTCACTCAAACTTTCTATATCTGACTGAAAACTCTTTATATCTTCTTCACAATGCACTATCCCATCCATTTGTGTTGTCTGCGAATTTAGCTGCTATACCTTCACTCCCCTCATCTAAGTCATTGATGTAAACTGTAATAAGTTGGGGCCCCTAGGCAGACCCTTGCAGGACTTCACTTCTCGTAACATTTCCATTCAGAAAAATACTCAGTAATGCATGCTGTCTGCTTTCTGCCAACTCAGCTTCTATCAGGGTTAAAATGTTACTAGGACTTTTATTTTGAACAGCAAAGCCTGATGTGCACCTTATCAAACACCTTCAGGACATCCAGGTACAGTACATCTACAGGCTCCCCTTCATTCACAGCAGATGTTACTTCAACAAAAAAGCCGAATAAATTAGTTAAAAATAATTTCCCTTTTAATAAACAATAAACCATGTTGACTCTTCCTAACTATCTTGAGTATTTCTAACTGTGCAGCTGCAGTCTCTTCAATGATTGATTTTGATTCTTTCTCCATGACAGATGTCAAGCCAACTGGCAAGTTTCCTGTTTTCTGCTTTCCTCCCTTCTTGAATAAAGTGGTTGTATCTGCTACCTTCCAGCCTGATGGAACCTTTCCTGAATCCTGGCAATTTTGGAAAACTAACACCAATGCATCCACGACCTCATCAGCCGCCACTTTTAAGATCCTAGGAGGAAATCCATGGGAACTTTGAAACCCGTCAGCCAACGCTCCATCAGTTTGCTGAATACTGCTTCCTTTGTGATTTTAATTTCACAAACCTCCCCTCTCCCTTCCATCTCTTAATTCACAGCTTTTATTGGAAGGTTTGTTGCATTATCTATAGTGAAGATAAAAGCAAAATATATATTTTCAATTAATCTGACATTTCCTCATTAACTACTATTAACTCCCCATTCTCAGCCTTACTTTATCAACTTGTTTCCTTTCACAATACCTGTCAAAACCCTTGCTATCCATTGCTATGTTTCTCGCCAGCTTCCTCTTTGTACCCTAATTCCTTCCTCCCAGTTAGCCTTTTAGTATCACAGAATCTCTAATAGTCTGGAAACAGGCCATTCAGCCCAATGGGTCCACACTGACCCTCTGACCAGCATCCCACCCAGACCCATCCCCCTACCCTATCCCTGTAACCCTGCATTTTCCATGGCTAATCCACCTGACGTGCACATCTTTGGATTGTGGGAAGAAACCAAAGCACCCGGAGGAAACCCACGCTGACATGGGGAAAATGTGCAAACTCCTCACAGTTGCCCAAGGCTGGAATTGACCCGGCTACCTGGTGCTGCGAGGCAGCAGCGCTAACCACTGAGCCACCATTCATGCATTGTTTTAGAGTAAATCCATCCTATCTATGCCCCATATGTTTTATATACGTGAATAAGGTATTCCCCCATGTGCCAAGAAATAAAGTCCTATCCTGGCTAACCTTTCCCTATAAATCATTCCTGAGGAAGGGCCTGTGCCCGAAACGTCGAATCTCCTGTTCCCTGGATGCTGCCTGACCTGCTGTGCTGTTCCAGCAATAAAGTTTCAACTTTGATCTCCAGCATCTGCAGACCTCACTTTCTCCTATAAATCAGGCCTACTAGTCTTTGCAACATCCTCGTACATCTTCTTTACACACTTTCCAGTTTAACTATGTCTTTCCTAAAAGGGTGACCAGAACTGTACATAACACTCCAAGTGCGGCCTCAACAACAACTTATACAACTGTAATATAACACCCCAATAGCCACATTCAATGCCTTGACCAATGAAGGCCAGCATGCTAAATGCCTTCTTTACCACCCTGTCTACCTGTGATGCTGCTTTCAAAGAACTATGTACTTGTAGTACTCCTAGGTCCTTCAGTTCCACAACACTCTTCAGGACCTTACCATTAATTGTATAAGTCCTGACTTAGTTTGATTTTCTAAAGTGCAACACCTCACACTCATTGATTTGCATTTGCCAATCCTCAGTCCACTTTCCCATCTGATCAATATCCGTCTGTAATTTTCAATAACTTTCTTCGCTATCAATGAGACCGTCTAATTTTGTATCATCCGCAAACTTACTAATCATGCCTCGTACATTCATATCCAGATCATTTATGTAAATAACAAACAAGAGAGGTCCCAGCACTGACCCCTGTGGCACACCACAGATACAGGCCTCCAGTCTGCGAAACAACCTTCAACGATGATCCCCTGCTTCACACCATCGAGCCAATTTTGAATTCAATTAGCTGGCTCTCCCTGGATCCCATGCGACCTAACCTTCATTACAAGCTTGCCATGCAGGACCTCATCAAAAGCCTTATTAAAGTCTATGTAGAGAACATCCACTGCCCTACCTTCAACTATTCTTTTAATTACCTCTTCGAAAAACTCTAAAAGATTTGTCAGACATGACTTCCCATGCACAAATCCATGCTGAAAATTCCTAATCAGACCTTGACTATCCAAATCTTGGTTGATCCTGTCCCTGAGTATCCTCTCCAACAACTTGCCTACCACTGATGTCAGGCTCACTGACATGTAATCCCCTGGATTGTCTTTGCTATCTTTCTTAAACAATGGAACAACATTAGCCAGTCTTCCAGAACTTCATCAGATGAAGATGAAGATGAAGCAAAAATCTCTGGAATGGCTTCTTCCCCAGCCTCCCACAGTGTCCAAGGATGGACTTGATCAGGCACAGGGGATTTATTCACCTTAGTGTGCTTAAAAGCTGCAAACACCACCTCTCTAGTAATATGCGTGCAGTCCAAAACACCCCCACTTGTTTCCTTTATTTCCTTAACATTTATGATTCTCCCCTCAGTGGTTGTAGGTTTACTCACTGAGCTCTAAGGTTCATTTCTCTCCTCAGTATATAGGGTCTGAGAGAATGATTTCTCTGTCACTTCCAGAACACCTAATGAATTCTTTCATCTACTATTCCTCATCTCCATACAAACCAATTTTGATCTCCTGAATAAAGGTTATCTCTAATTATTGCTCAAATGCCACCCTCGAATTAAGTAACCTACCTCTCCACTTTTACCAAGCTTCCTCGTCTTAGTACATCATTCTTATAAATAATTTTGTTCCTTCACAAATACAGGCTTCTTTTGTAATGTGATAGACAGAATGTTCTAAGTATACGCTAGCCAAGTTCTATATACATTTAACATAACTTGAATTTGAATTGATCGAAATTGTTCTACTTGAAAACTTTAATCCTGTAATTAGTTTGCAGGCAGCTTCCTTATTTTTCTCATCATAATACATTCCTCACACTTAGCTATTGTCACAAAACTCGTCTCTATTTTTGTAAAAGCTGTTCCTTTTTTCAACGATACTGTGTCCTTCATATTTTTCAGAGGGGTCATAAAACACTCCGGGCTCCGAAACAGCTGGGGTTGGTACAGAGATAAAAGGGTATTGAGAGGCCTTTTTGTTTAAACATAAACAGATTAGACTTTAGGCCAAAGCTTTTTTGTTTAGGAGTGACCTGTGTAATGAAAGGGAAATGGCCAGTCCTGGAAACTGAAATTAAGCTGAGCAGTTCAGTCCAGAATTAGTTAGGGAGTTCAGCTGTGGACTGTGTGAAGAAAGGCTGCTAATCTCTCTCTCCTTCTGCCCTTCTAACTTTGATCTGTAAGCCTTTGTTTACTGTGTTCAAGGGACATAGTACCAGAGGGGCGTAGGACCATCCGGCGCAGCCACTTTGGTGCGAGTGATTCGGTGCAGCTGGTTTGGTGCAACCCATTTCGGCGCAGACCCTTTTCGGCGCGAGCGATTCGGTGCAGCTCTTATTTATTCCTTTTCAGGCTTACTTACAAGCATTAATGAAAGCAATAAAAAGAAAAATAATGTTTATCCTGTTCAGTAAAAATGATTAAAAGAAAATAAAAATGAAAGAAATAAGGCAAATACAAAATTGTTGATGGCATTTTAACAGGTTTTATTTTATTTTAATAATTTGTATATTAATATTTTATTTTAATATATTTTAATAATTTTAATAATAGTAGTTTAATAACTACTACTGAATAATTACAACAGTTCTGCGCCGAAATGGGTCTGCGCCGAAATATATTTTATTTTAATATATTTTAATAATTTAAATAATTTAATAATTTTAATAATAGTAGTTTAATAACTACTTCTGAATAACTACAAAAACTGCGCCGAAATGGGCCATGCCAAACCGGCTGCGCCAAATCGCTCGCGCCAAACTGGCCACGCTGAATGGTCCCACTCCGGTACCAGAGATAACCTCAAAGCTCGCAGTCGCATGGTTTCTTGGAATCGATACACTTAAGATCACCCTTTCAAATAACTTTCTGACAAGTTTTAAAAAAAATGTATCTTCACAGAATTGACTCACATCCATTTAAATCTATTTTAAAATCTAAATCCCAAAGAAAAGCATATATTACATATCTTTTATTATGGTTGGACAGAGGATTGGCAGAAATGTTTGATCTTTTAGGGTTGCTTTGCGGTTCTGTCTGATACTTATGCATAGTCAGAACAGGATAATTCAGTCTAGTTTGGATAGACTGAGTTCTGTAGGGGGTCTTTATTCTGCTTTTTGTCTTTCATTGTGTAATTTTGTGAATAAGTTTTTGTCTGTTTTAAAACCTATTAATCAACCTCGCTAACTTCACTGTACACTTACCAAAGCAAGTTGCAAAATTATGGTCTGGGCTGCCTGCTTAAGAAGGTTTGAGTGGTCTGGCCTAGTCCATAACATGATAATAATATAATTAATTTGCTATTTACACATCCATTCTGCAAGATTATCTCCATTTTCTAACATTTGTATCCCCAGATTGAAAGTCATCCATAAATGACACAAATGTTCTTCTGATTCCCAAACCAAAACAATTAATGTAAGCTCTGACCAACACTGGCTCCAATGTGTGGATCCTTCCCACCTTTTTTCAGTTTGAGAGATGCTTTATGACTTTTGTTTCCCCAGAATTCCTGGCAGCAGTGTCGTGGGGATTAGCTGTAATTTCCTGGAGATTCCAGAGATTCCTGGAGAGTTGACAACCACGACCACTTTAAAACCAGACTGACATCCAACCCCCCTCCCTCCCCCACCCACCCCCACCAAGTGAACCTGCTTCATTTTGTTCGATATTTGCAGCTGTGGTTCATACTTGAAACATCTTCATGGAAGGATACAGATGTTTAACAATACGTTTATTACACAAAAAAACAAACAAAGCTACTTATACAGGAAGTTTAAATCTTAATTAAAACATCAACATAAAGTTTTAGCTTGAATTCCAACACTATCCTTTGACATATTTTCAATGTCACTCCAATTTCAATAGCAATTTTTGCTTAAGTCACTCCCAGTTTCTTTCCCTTGGATTACAGAGACACGTATACAATTTGATTTCAAATTAACTGACACGAACCTTTCACAATTCTGAGGGCTTGAACTGTTTCGGTTCTGATAACTTGAAGATTTCTGTCCAACATCCCTGGCTTGGAAGCTCCACACGTTAAAATATTTCAGTTATAGTGACAGGTTCTCCTGATAGAAGTCCTGATGTTGCTGAACTGAACTTAAAAGCTAAATAAATACCTTGCTGATCTGTTATAAACACAGGAGCAGTTTATTAACACTTCAGCGGAACTGCAGGGCATTGCACTGCAGTCGCATGGTTTCTTGGAATTAGATGCACTTAGGAACACTCTTCCAAATAACTTTATGACAAAGTTTTTAAAAATACATCTTCACAGAATTGACCCGCATCCATCTAATTCCCAAAGAAAAGCATATATTACATATCTTTTATTAAGGGTTGGACAGAGGACTGGCAGGAATGTTTGATCTTTTAGGGTTGCTTTGAGGCTCTCGCTGATAGCTTTTCACTGGGAAAATCTCCTGCCTTGATTGATTTCTGAATAGAGCAGCTGCTTCAGGCGACTGGTGTCTTTCATTCTAACAACGCATTCTGCTCAGCAGAGCTGGTTTTGAGTAATTAGTGATGCTGAGCATGCTGTTTTGGAAGGGCTGCTGCTAATGGACTCCATGTTTTGCCACAGATTTATCTTGCTAAGGCATGAATGCTGACATTTCCCAGTGCTAACATCAGAGGAGATTGGCAGGAAGGTCCAGATTTAGGAGGTGGCATTAGCCTCTGTGCAGAATTGAACCATAGCCTAGCTAGTTGGCACTGCCTTACCATTTCTGTTGATCAGTGTAATAGGAGATCTAATGTCGTCAGTGAGATAAGAGGAGCATACCTTATACGCTGTCCAAGAGAAAGAAAGAAAATACTCCACCTTGGGAGCTGCAAACCAGAGTTGTTGCTCCTTAAAGCAACTAGAAATTTCTATATTTGCAACAAAACCAGATTTATTGCCTAAAGATGACAAAGTTACTAACTGTAGTGCTAGGTGCTCAGATTTATCATGTTCCTGTGCAAGGCCCCCCGGAATCTTTTCATCATCAGCGCAGTAGTGAATGCTCTGGCAATCTTCCTTCATTGCCATTAGTATGTGCTGCAGTAATCCATTAGTGATTTTCGAAACAGGTCTGCAAGTGACACTCAACCGCAGAATACTCAGCGCTGTAAATCTGCATAAAACCATTGCAGAAGTTGTCATGTGAAATGAAGTAAAGTTCTGCAATGTGAGAAAATGCTTTGGCACTCAGCCGGTTAACGTTCAGAGTGTGAGGGAAGGCATCAGTGTCAGTACTAATTACATATGCTTTGCAAATGGTAGAATGCTTTGATTTTCCCTAAACAGTCATTCTCAGATCTCCACAATAGCAGCAGGAGAGCAAAATGGAGTGAATGTTGGGAGCAACTATCAAACAGAACAATAATTATTAAAGACTGGCAAAGCCTTTCTGAACGGTACTTTATATGAACAGCAGATGGACTTTTTGCATCATTTGCATTTCATCATTTATTAATTAAACATCACAATCGGTCTTTTCCTTTTTCAATTCCTGCTAAAGTTTTCCAGTAAAGGTACAAGCTCCCTGTATTTCATACCATATCCAGGGATTGCAGGAATTCAGAATTATGTTCTTCACTACATGTGACAAACGGTTATTACAATAGACAATAGGTGCAGGAGTAGGCCATTCAGCCCTTCGAGACAGCACCACCATTCATTATGATCATGGCTGATCATCCACAATCAGTATCCTGTTCCTGCCTTATCCCCTTAACCCTTGATTCCACAATCTTTAACAGCTCTATCTATTTCTTTCTTGAAAGTATCAAGAGACATGGCCTCCACTGCCCTCTGAGGCACAGCATTCCATACACCCACCACTCTCTGGGTGAAGAAGTTTCTCCTCAACTCTGTTCTAAATGGCCTACCCCTTATTTTTAAACTGTGTCCTCTGGTTCTGGACTCACCCATCAGCGGAAACATGCTTCCTGCCTCCAATCCTTTAATAATTTTATACACCTCAATCAGATCCCCCCTCATCCTTCTAAACTCAAGTGTATACAAGCCCAGTCGCTCCAATCTTTCAACATATGATAGTCCCGTCATTCCGGGAATTGACCTCGTGAACCTACGCTGCACTCCCCCAATAGTCAGAATGTCCTTCCTCAAATTTGGAGACCAAATTTATGATACGATTAGTGCCAGGCTTGCTTTCATTTAACTTTCTTGATATAACTTGGCTGCAGGCTTGTATGTTCCTGTCAACAAATTAATAGATATTTAAATAAACCTTGCAGACTCAATAAATTCAGTTCTGTTCGAATGATTATCTCAATGTCTCCGAATAATTTAAACGTATCACTCCTCTCACAGAAAATTTGTTATTGATATACATATTAGTACTGTCAATAATCAATTCAATTAGAATGATTCAAAGTTAAGTTCTATCTGTCTCATTTCTTTGATGGAATGCCATTGCTCTTCAACAAATATGGAATAATCTTTGATCAATCTTAATATTGTAACTGCTCAGTGAGAGTTTTCGTTCATTATTACATTCTAATTTAGTCAAGCATGGCTTAGTGTTGAATGAGATAAACCCAGTCTGGCTTTATTTATATGTTTCTGGAAAACTTACCTGAGAACCAGTGATCCTGGATTGCTCATTTGAATACCTTGCTAATAAAATTACATTGTGAAAATAAATGGGGATCTGGAGGTGATTTTGCCACGAAAATCTTCAGATTATTGGCAGTACAGATTTATAGCTAACTCCACATGGTGTTTTGTGATTCACTACATATTATTAATTCAGGAATTGCCAGGTCACTATCTCAAATTTTCCCCAGTTTATCCAATTAGCTTTCATTTATTATGTTGAATCTGGAGAATTATTGCTGCTGAAGGCAATTAATGCCATCAAGCATGTGAGAAATTAATGAGTGCCCCTCACAAGAATTGTGGAAGGGCATACATTTCCAGTATTAGCATAGGTAATTGAAATCATTTTTACATAGTTACATAGCTGAAGTAATCTATTTAAATTCTATGTGAAATATTCATCATTTGCTTTATATAGCCCTTTCAATAATGTTCCAAAATCAAACGAAACTCAAAAATATAGGCCTATTGAATTTTTGATGATATCTCTGCCACTACAGGTTAGGCATCACTGATGCTTTGATAGAGGAGCATTCAACATGTATTACTGTAAAATTTCTGGGGTGAAAATTAATATTGCACTGACTGATCGACTGGAAACAATCGCTCCTGAGAGATTTGCACAATGCTAGATCACACTACCCTCTGGAATACTAAATCTTCATTACTATCAGACAGTAACTCTGAATTGAAATTGATACCAGAATCTAATTAATTGAGGTTTTCACATTTGGAAAAAAATCTGGATTTTTGCATACTTGAAGCGATTCAGACTTTTAAAAATGATAATGTATGACTTGGTGGCATTAGTATTCTCCCCTGCTACCTTTGTATTTGTAGGTGTTGAAGGTTGGAGCAGTGCTACCAATGAAGCCACAACAAATTGCTGACATGAAGAGAGTGGATATTTAAACTGCACATGGGGAAAGAACATGCAACATTTCTCATAGATAGGTAGAACCTGATGCAATTGGGTTACCAAAGCCTGGCACTAAAGGCAGTTATCTCCCAATGTTATAGGCATCCAAGGCCTGATGCTAGGGACAAACAATGCTTAATGCGTTAGGCACAGATCTCTTAACAATATACACAGCCCCCTATACAGACAGTCTCTACACGCCTGCAATAATATTTAAGCTAAGCTGATCAGACAGGTGGCAAGGATCGGTATCGTGTAAAGAGTTGAGAGTATGGGGCTGGAAGAGCACAGCAGGTCAGGCAGCATCCGAGGAGCGGGAAAATCGACGTTTCAGGCAAAAGCCCTTCGTCAGAAATGAGGCCCCATTGATTCTCCTGCTCCTCGGATGCTGCCTGACCTGCTGTGCTTTTCCAGCACCACACTCTCGACTCTGATCTCCAGCATCTGCAGCCTGCACTTTCGCCCTCTGTATAGTGTAGGTTCATGTCCAATGAAAGTAGTTGAACTTTTTGAAGGTGGTAACTTATATGGCAGGTAAACGGATGGTGAAGCATATAATTTACATGGATTTTCAGAAGACATTCAACGATACAGCTGGGTAGTACAGAACTTGAGAATTACTGAGAAAGAGATACATTGACAAAGATTTTGTCTTGGACTCACCAGGATGGAACTACAAGAATGCCAACTGTCAATGAAAGTAGCAGCACATACAGCATGAGAAGAGGGAACTGATTCATTGGCAAATGAATTCCGAATGTTAGAGACATTGCCATGTAAAACCCTCCAGGAGCGATCAGCTGCCAAGATTTTATTAAAATTCAACCCAGAAGGTGAAGTTTGATCAGACAAGGGTTTGAGGTGGGGAATAATTCAGGGAATGGCTGTCTCCAAGATTCTGTTCGGCTGAAAAAGACACAGGGCTGAAGCTTATGTTATTTTGGCTGGGTCCAAATTATGTTGAGACTTTTGGAGGGTATTTTTTGTCGCAAGGCCTATCAGACTTTCACACCCAAACTTACATCTGATTTACATGCTAAGTCACCTTGTGCCCTGCTCAGAACAACTTGCCACTCAGCAGATGTTGGCTGAAAGACAACTGCACTGTGCACTGAGACAAAAGTAGTATTTTGAGACAGCTGTGCAGAGTTGCAACATGGTAGAGAGGGGGAAGATGGCACAGCGTTTCCTTGACAGAAACTTGGTGGTCCTGATGGAGGGAGCAAAGGAGAGGTGGCAGCAGCCTGCCAGATTGCTACCCAAATCAGAGCTAACTCCATGGTGCAGAGGAACAGCCAGAAATGCAGAACAAAGATCCTCTCTGCTCTGCTAGGATGCATGCCACATATCTCTCTCTCCACCACCTCAAACTCATGTTATCTTTTCTACTGCACTCACTTTCCAATAATGCTCATGCTCTGCCACTCTCACTCCTGCTTGCAACACTTTCCCTCATTCACTCTTGTTTTTCACATGCCCAAATCAGACTTTCCGCATCATCAACACTGCAGGCCTTCTGCACTGCATCCTCAGAACATCTCACCACCTTTCGCCCGCACGTACCTCTGGCATGTCAATTATTGGCTTCATTAAGCTTATTATGGGAGAAGACAGCACAGAAAAGGCAGGGAAACTGTGTGCATGTTTCCTGAAGAAGGGCTTATGCCCGAAACGTCGATTCTCCTGTTCCTTGGATGCTGCCTGACCTGCTGTGCTTTTCCAGCAACAGATTTTCAGCTCTGATCTCCAGCATCTGCATCCTCACTTTCTCCTCCTGCATGTTAAACATCCTTATTCTCAGCTCCTAGATTAGATTAGATTCCCTACAGTGTGGAAACAGGCCATTTGGCCCAATAAGTTCACACCAACCCTCCAAAGAGTAACCCGCAGAAACCCATTTCCCCAACTAATGCACCTAACACTATGGGCAATTTAGCGTGGCCAATTCACCTGACCTGCACATCTTTGGATTGTGGTAGGTAACCGGAGCACCCGGAGGAAACCCACGAAGACACGGGGAGAATGTGCAAACTCCACACAGACTATCATTGTGAGGCAGCAGTGCTAACCACTGAGCCAGTGTACCACCCAATCCTGACTCTCACAGGAGAACATCAGGTTCACTTGTGTAGGAATGCAGTAACATCTATCCAAAGTATCACTCTTCATTCCATTGCAACTCTCACATTCACCCTACTGTCAGTTTCAATCATTGCACCATTTCTGATCACTGGCCACTGTGCCTTCTCTCTCTCTCTCTCTCTCTCTCTCTGTTGTTGCACAGGTTCTGTTACCCTGCTCTCAGCTTCTGCAGAGATATGGCTGCTCTACCAAACCTATCTTACTGCACCTTTGATGATGAGGCCTCATAGGAAGCACCAGCAAGGCTGCTTCATGCAGCTTCCACTCACCCAGATGTTGATATTAGGAAATTAAATGTAGGCTGAGAGAAGTGTGTGGGAGCACCTCACTACAGCATTTCCATAGTCAGTCATGGAAGAAATGTCCAAACTGCTAGCACTTGCTCAGCTCCAGGCAGGAGCAGACCCTGTGGTGTCGGCAATCAGGAACCTCATTCACACACACAAAGAGGAACGGGGCAGCAGACAGGAATATGGAACACAATGGCTCTTATTGCCCAGGAGCTGCAGCAGCGCAGCAATTCCTGTGACCGTCTGGGGCTGCCTCCACAGACAGCTTAGCATTTGCCCAACTGGTGCAGGCCCCTCGTAGTCTGCTGGAGTCAAGTGCACAAGCCAGCACTGAATCAGCCCAGCTATTGGTCCCCAAGGTCAAAGGCATGGCGGCAGGGTCAGGGAAACTTGACCCCAGTCCAGGTGCCCCCTCATCACAAGGAGACAGAACAATGCCAAGAGGCACCCAGGTGGAGATAGAATCACACACGTGTTCCTCTGTGCTTTCCTCCTGGAACATGCCAGAGACCGTTGAAGCTAAAATCTCCATTCTTGTTTCAGCAGCAGGAAGATCAGGAGTGTCGACCAAAGTGCTAGAAGCACTAAATGAATATTTTTCATCAGTATTCACACTGGAAAAAGACAATGTTGGCGAGGGGAATACTGAGATACAGATTACTGGACCATACGGGATTGAAGTTCACAAGGGGGAGGTGTTAGCAGTTCTGGAAAGTGTGAAAATAGATAAGTCCCCTGGGACAGATGGGATTTATCCCAGGATTCTCTAGGAAGCCAGGCAGGACATTGCAAAGCCTTTGGCATTGATTTTTACAGGAATTGTCTACAGGAATAGTGCCAGAAGACTGGAGGATAGCAAATGTTATCCCCTTGGTCAAGAAGGGGTAGAGACAACCCTGGTAATTATAGACCAGTGAGCCTTACTTCAGTTGTGGGTAAAGTGTTGGAAAAGGTTATTAGAGATAGGATTATAATCATCTAGAGAAGAATAGGTTGATTACGGATAGTCAACATGGTTTTGTGAAGTGTAGGTTGTGCCTCACAAACCTTATTGAATTCTTTGAGATGGTGACCAAACAGGTGGATGAGGGTAAAGCAGTTGATATGGTGTATATGGATTTCAGTAAGGCATTTGATAAGGTTCCCCGCGGTAGGCTATTGCACAATATACAGAGGCATGGGATTGAGGATAATTTAGTGGTTTGGATCAGAAATTGGCTAGCTGAAAGAAGACAGTTACTAGTGGGGTACCGCAAGGATCTGTTTTGGGGCCACTGCTGTTTGTCGTTTTTATAAATGACCTGGATGAGGGAGTAGAAGGATGGGTTAGTAAATTTGCGGATGACACTAAAGTTGGTAGACTTGTGGATAGTGCTGAAGGATGTTGCAGGTTACAGAGGGACATAGATAAGCTGCAGAGCTGGGCTGAGAGGTGGCAAATGGAGTTTGATACGGAAAATTGTGAGGATTTGGAGATGCTGGTGTTGGACTGGGGTGCACAAAGTTAAAAACCACACAACACCAGTCCAACTGGTTTAATTAGAAGCACTAGTTTTCGGAGCACTGTTCCTTCATCAGGTGTTTGTAGGTGTGAGCTGATTCATTTTGGAAGGAGCAACAGGAATACAGAGTACTGGGCTAATGGTAAGATTCTCAATAGTGTAGATGAGCAGAGAGATCTTGTTGTCCATGTACATAGATCCCTGAAAATTGCCAACCAGGTTGATAGGGTTGTTAAGATGGCATATGGTAATGGAATAGTGTAGGATAGATGGGCTTCAGATTGGTTCCACAGGGCGGTGCAACTTTGAGGGCTGAAGGACCTGTATTGCAATAGAATGTTCTATGTTTTAGGTGGCCGAACCCTCTACATCCATCGTGCCTGCCTGCCTCCAATGTTTGGAATTCGAGTCAAGTAGACTCTCAGGATATCTGGCCATCCAGACACAAGTGGTCCTGGAACCACTCGACCAAAACGTTAGGGCCAATAGGTTTCACCCAGTTGTGAGACCATGGACTAGATCAAGTCATAGTTGGAGGGAAAAGGAAGAGAAAACCTATTGATGACACTACAGTGGCACGAGTGAAAAAGGCTTGTATGTCAACATCAGTTTCTTTACAAAGTTTCCTGATGTTAACCATCATATATTTGAGATTCTCTCTGTATTGGCACTAATTGCAGCTTCATACCAGCAGTGGCACTGATGGGCATAGAGGAGACTCCATCGTTGAGGTCTGTGCTGAAAATTACTGCACCATCTGGAAACAGAGGCAACAATCCATTCACATGGCACTCAGTCATCATGACACCTTTGGCAAACCTCATTCAACATCTCTAACGTTTGGCTCTCTCTGTGCACAAAGGTGGAGCTATCAGCCGCCCCTGTGGCTACGTCAAAGAGGTGCGTCACACAGAAGCAGTCAATATCGTAGGCAGCTTGCTGGTCCGTGTGCATTGCATCACATGGGCCTGCGACCCATGTCCTTTTCCCTTTAAAAGCCCAATGATTGGTGTTTATTGAAACCCCTCCTTCACAAACCGAGTCACTTGCCCCTCTCACTCCGAGTGTGCTGGCAGCTACCTTTTTACTCCATTGCAAAATTACAATTTGTGTCATGATGGAAGGTGACAGGGAGCACTCCTTCATCAATGCCTTCTAGGCTCAACCTGAATGTACCCAGTGAGCTCCAATTATCCAAACCTCTTCCTAGTAGCCCATTTTGATAACCCCAAAGGCTCCGGACTCTGTAGTACCCTATCTACATGTGTCTTCTCCTCCCTCGCTATCCCACCCAGAACTGGGGAGAAGAGATGGGTCATACCTGATGTGGTATGACCCACCCCATTGAAGCCACCCCATTGCTCCCACCCCATTGAAGCCATAGTGCTTCTGACTGTGGATCACCCACCAATCCCTCCAATATACCCTTCTTAGCCAAGCTTTACCCTATTTCACACTCCCCTTGTGAATCCTGCTGGCCCTCCTTTTACAAATAAGTTCTCCCCAGCACACAGCTTGCAGCCTTCTGTCTGGAAGATTATCCTGCTGAGGCCTAGTATCTAACCTGTCACTATACAGCTGACCCTGTTGGAGGGAGGTGCTCATGAGAAATCAGCATAGCCAACATGTCCTTCAGCTGCCTCAAAAACTTCGATGACAGCTTATAACTTTGACACTTTGCCATGCATCCCCCGAACTGAGAGATGTTAACATTGTTTCACCCTGTCAATGTTGCAATCCTTCTTCTCAATTTCACCGGCCCTGGTGGCTTATTTTGCCAGTTCGAGGGCCATCTGCTTGAAACATGTCGGTGACTTGAGCGGGAGACTTGCCTGCTCATTCGCATCCTCCTGTTTTCTCTTGTTTTGCTCAGTTTGGTGTCTAAGATTAAGGAAGGACAAAGCCACTCCCCCTCATCACTTTCAGCTTCTCAATCATAATGTTCCTGGTTGCTCACTGTCCAAAAGTACTTGTAAACTGGACCATGCTTCTGGGTCATCAGTAATGCCATACACAACAACACGTCTATGAGCCCTCAGCATACTCATCACTTTCTCACTTGGGTGACTGGTAGCCTGGAGGCATATCAGCTGGACCATTCTTGCACTCATCTTCCCAGATAGATCAGTGAGTTTGCAGTCTTTATTGAATCCTTGCCAGGCATAGACTGAAAATTATTTGACTAAATTTACATGCGTCCTGGCTGTTAAAATTGACCGAGTTTGATGTGACAAGCCAGATATGAACATATCAGTATTACTTTGCATTTGAAGTTAAAATACAGCCTTGATAAATTTCTGGATCTTTAACAAACTTTCGGCAATTGCATTTCACTGACTAAACATTTAATTTTAAAAAAAATTATCATTTCAATTGCTTTGAAATGATTTCGAAATTCCTTAAAAACGGCACATACTAAATTTTGCAAAGCTGTTCTCATTCTTGATTATAACTAAAAAATTTCTTGAAGAATAAGTTTCACCAAACAGTAAAACTTTAGTTGTGTAATTCTCCTTATTTAGCTCAGTAGCAATGAACCAAAGGCCAGACTCTGTCAAGATTGTATTTGACCTCCATTGCCAAGCCATGGTAATAATTTTAAATTGAGATGAAGCTGCAGCTTTGCGTGTTGAAAATGTAATTCCAAAGTTCCTGCTTAAATTGCCTGCCCATGTTTTGTGTAACTGCATGGCATTAACTATGTACTTGTATGTGTGTAGAATAATAACAGGATGAAAAATGTATTGCATGTATCATTACCAATAATAAATAATAAAAGACCACAGTGAAGCTCTGTGACAAGCATCAGTTTAAAACCCATTAAAAAGTGCACTCCTGCCAATGGCAAGACAGTAAATTGAGTTCCAATATAATTATATTCCACATGCCAGTTTAATTTAAATTTTAAATTAGCTTCTGTCTATTACAACACTTAGCAACAAATTAGTCATACTGCTCACTGACTGTTTCTACATAGCAAATAGGAACAGGAACCAATTATTGCTTAACTAACAAACTGGCAGGTGTAGGTTATTTTATATTTGTAACACAAAATGGAGAGGAATGATTATTTAAATGCAAAGCATGTAATGGGTAATGCATGTATGATGTGGAAAAGCAGACTGTTAATGGAAGTAATACAGTGAAAAGAGAGACGCTAACAATTCTCAAATATCTCCTGGGCTGCACTATACAATCATTGCTGATTGAATAACAGATAGTGAAGACATGACTGAACATGGTCAGTAATGGTTACGAAGACCAAGAAGTGATGATCTCCCATCAAATTTCATAAGTTGAGCAGCAGTCAGCTAGGAATTAATCGCAGGAAAACTCTGATGCTCAAAACTTTAACAATCAAGATGTTTTTACTACAGTGTTGATCTGATACTTTTGCTGTATAATAGCATAAATATTTTAGTCAGAATGCAACTTAGTACAGTTAACCAACGCTCCAAGTGTAGACTGTTAACATTCACTGAATACTGCAGATTATTAAAAAAAAAATTAAAAATTGTAAATACTTACTAGGACTACTGCAGTTTCAATGGCTGTCATATAAGTGGGAAAGTTAAAGTACCCCTGCCTAATGGAAACCACGTGGATTGGATGTTAAAGTGTAGCAAGTTAGTAATTTGCTCCTGGTACTTTTGTTGCCTCTAATCTACAGGCTAGCTAAAGTCTTCACTTGTGTCAGGGTGTATTTACGCTAGGGCTGTCAGGATTGCTCTGATGTCCTCAGGAGTGATGGCCAATCAAACAATAGTGCTATGTAAATATCATACCAATGATTGGATGACATAAAAGTGCTGAACAGCAAGTACAACCTAAATAAAAACGGAAAACTTCCAATACTGTAAATCAGAAACAAAAACAGAAATAGCTGGAAAAGCCCAACAGGTCAGGCAGCATCTATGGAGAGAAATCAGAGTTAACATTTCAGGTCGAATGACCCTTCCTCAGATGCTAACGTTTTCTGTCAGAGTTTATCAAAGACATCAGGTAAGCATTTACCCAAAAGTAAACAAGCAGAGTTAATTGATCAAACAAACACGTTTGTGATGTTTGCCAGTGGTCAAATTGATCATTTTCTGGAGATTGGATAGTGTCAGGTGTAAAATGCAGAGCTTCTTTTGGAACGTGTATGAAAAGTGTATTGCCTCACAGTCAAAATTTAACTAGCTCGGAGAAGTCGACTGATCAATGACAAGAAGCTGAGAGAAAGTGATTGATCTCCTGATCTGGTTTGATGTTTTTACGAGTCCACGTAAAAGGATCACTTGTGATTGTAAGGATTACTGTAAGTGGTTAAGATTTTTTCTAGTGTATTTTGCTTTAATGAAGAACATTGGGTATATTCCGTTGATAGAACTATCTTGGGTTATTGATATGCAGAGTAAACCCGATGGCCAGGAAAAGTGAAAATAAAAGCCTACATTCTAAATAGTTAACAATGACATAACCTGCTGACACTATGCTTTAAACATTTCGTAGAAGGCATTCAGCTTGCACTTGTTTTGGAATATTAATACAACTACACACGTGGATAGGTTGCTGCACAACAATAATACTTGATTAGTGGAAGTGAGAGCTGCAGATCCTGGGGATCAGAGTCAAAAAGGGTGGCGCTGGAAAAGCATAGCAGGCCAGGCATTTCTGATGAAGGGCTTATGCCCGAAATGTCAACTCTCCTGCTCCTCGGATGCTGCCTGACCTGCTGTGCTTTTCCAGCACCACATTTTTTGACCCCGAATGCGACCTGACTATCAACTTAGCAACCGCTTTCTGGATCAAGCAATTTGGCATGAAGTGGGTATAAAGGAAGGGATAATGAATAAATTCAAAGCTAGGATTGTTGTGGTTGTTGTCGAAAATTGCTGACACATTAGATTAAAGCAAGTGCGTGGCTGTATAGCCGATGCTCCATGCAGAAGTGCCGATGATTTGGAAAGCGTTCCAGCAAAAGTTCGATATTTCATACAGAAAGAACAAAATGATTCAATGCAGCTGACATCACTTTATCACAAATTTGATGAGAGAATTAAATATCTCCATTTTGGATGACTTGCAAGAGTAAATGTGATTGAATTTAATTGGTAAACATGGTTTGGATTTTACGGCCCACTGCTGGCTTGTTTGGAAATTGGGAGGTGGCTGCTAAGATAAAGCAAGAGACCTTCCCAGACATCTCTACACCGTCTCCATTGATGCTGTGGGAATGGAAGGAATCAAGCAGCCTGCCTGCTCTGAGGCTTACTGAAGCCCTTAAGGTGGTCACTTAAGGGTCCCATTCCGCACCTACTGTTACCTAATCTTTGAAAGGCAAGTGCAGAGGCAAAATGGGCTGTTGATCAGGAAGTGGAATTCTCTCTTCCCATTAGAGGAATCCCCCTGATCACTCTGTCTCCCCCCCTGCAGGTCAGGCAGCTTTAGACTTTAAAATCTGGACCCCCCCTCCGCCACACACACTCTTCACACTAGAGTCTATGCACTGAGTAGCCCTACAGACGTGAACTCTGAGTATTTGACCAAAAAAGACATCGTAGCTGCCAAATCTAACATTGGACATTAATTCCTTCATGTTTGAACTAAAAGCTTCAAGTAAATAATATCAGAAATTAATCCCATTTTATATGTCGCTTCAAGTAAATAATATCAGAGACTAATTCCATTTTATATGTCGCTTTCATCCTGCTTTCTTTGCATCTTTATCTTAACGAATGACTTCAGCGTTTTTTGAAACACCTTAAATATAAAAAAACTGGTGCTTATTCTGAATATGCTCACGTTATCAGTAAAATGAATCCCCTTTATCTCTAACAGCAGACCTATTAGGGACTGGCAGCTTCGGATTTTCAGCAACTTTATTATTGATGCTCTGGCAATTGCATTTATCTGTGATGTTGATACCCTTCTCACAGTGTGAATGCCTCGGTTTGCTCAAAATGAGATCTGTTTATGGAAGGTTTTATTCAGAATTCTGTTTCAAATTCAGATTTTGAACACTTCGCATCTAAAACCTAACCGGTTATTTTCCATAACTCAGTTTAAAAAAATGATAAGTAACTGTGATGCATTTAAGAAATGAATGCAGATACGAGATTGAATTCAAGCTGATCTAACTATCTCAAACCTTTAATCCCTTTGGGATGGCATGGTGGCTAGCACTGCTGCTTCATAGCACCAGCGTCCTAGGTTCAATTCCAGCCTCGGGCAACTGTCTGTATAGAATTTGTACATTCTCTGTGTGGGTATGCTCTGGTTTCCTCCCACAGTCCAAAGATGTGTGGTGAATTGGCTATGCTAAATTGCCTATAGTGTTTGGTACATCAGTCAGAGGTAAATGGGTCTGGGTGGGTTACTCTTTGGAGGGTAGGTGTGGACTTGTTGGGCTGAAGGGCCTGTTTCCACACTGTAGGGAATCTTATTTAATAAAGTAGCCAACAGGAAAGTGCAGATTGTTTTGCAAGATATGATACCAAACTCAATTGGCAGGCACTGAGCTTCAGAGGCAGAAAGCAATGGATTATTTATGAAAAGGCAACAGGTTTTGGCTAACAACAAGGAGAAACTGCATTCAATTTATAAATGCGTTATGGACAAGGGACTGAATGGACTAATATTTCCACTGCAGAATTCGAAATTAGCTGCACGCCTAATTTTAAGGCTGTAAAAGGAAACAGAATTCCAAACACAAATGAAAGGAATTAAGTGTTTCAAAATATCAAAAGAACAATAATAAAAAGGAAATTGATGGCAATTTATTGGATTGACACGACTAAATAACTGATCTGGGACTAAATGACAGCTCTTGGCAGTCTAAGAGATTTCTGGGTACTGTACTCTGATAGAAGAGGCAGGCATTGGCTACCCTTCACTGAACTTGAAAGGTTCATGTTTGATTGTCAGATATTTAATCAGAGAATTATGTTCATGTAATAGACTTTATGTGCTGTACTGTATGATTCTACAACTGCTGAAAATGTGTTGCTGGAAAAGCACAGCAGGTCAGGCAGCATCCAAGGAACAGGAGAATCGACGTTTCGGGCATAAGCCCTTCTTCAGGAAGAAGAAGGTTCCTGAAGAAAGGCTTATGCCCGAAACGTCGATTCTCCTGTTCCTTGGATGCTGCCTGACCTGCTGCGCTTTTCCAGCAACACATTTTCAGCTCTGATCTCCAGCATCTGCAGCCCTCACTTTCTCTCTGTATGATTCTACAATCCTATGAATTACTAATAAGTGCAAAAATCACTGATTCTTTAAAGGATTTTATAATATGACCCTCTCTGAGCAGAAAATAGCAAGGAATGGCTTTGGAAGCATGGACTCATGTAAGGTTTAAACTGGGTTGCCTTTGGTTTACCAAAACACGAACTGGTCAGATAAAATTTCCATCTACCCACCTCATTTGACTGATACCAATAATGGATATCACACCTGGAGGACTATTCTGTTAGTCTTCATTTTGTCTGTCAGTTGAAGGGAAGCTGTGCTGATGGAAAATCATTCTGAAAAGTCATAAGGATTTCTCAAATGCAACATAGAGAGGAACTCTTCAATTCAATCACACCACATTGGGACCTCTGTTCACAAACACTCAAAACCACCAGCTCAGTTGCTGGTACCTTTAAGGATCTTAGAGGGCAATATGTGTTCCAATCTGCCGATGGTGAGTCATTGGCTATTAGTGGGCAATGGTCAGGCCAGAGTGAGAGGACATGCCAGTTTACCAGAGCAGAACATCACAGACAGGTTCTGCTACAGGTTTATCAGATGAGGACTTTGATTATGTGGTCTGTGTATGAGTGCTGATGGTGATCAGCACTGAGATGGGTGCATTGGCAGCCTCTGTCGAGGAGCCCAGTACATGAAGTCATTATGCAGAGCCTATGTAATGTTAAAAGGTTAAATTGGACTATCTCTCTGGACATTAATGTAATATAAAAGGGTTAAACTGCACTGACTGAACATTCTGGAAGTGGGTGGGGATGACATTCATGCAGGAATACGGATGACTCCCACTCCATTTAGACAGTCATTTGCTACTACTCCCCCTACCATAATCAAATTAAACTATCATTCAATCTCTTCCATTCAGAAATGCTTTCATAGCCATCCCTTGAAGCTAGGACATATCACACCCACATTGTCTTGGGGAATCACTGAGTCAGAAAATCATCTGCATAACGATTCCCCAAGATTAGGGCATTGACATTTATATTATCTCCAAAGGTGATCTCATCCTTCCATTGTACCTGGGGTAACACTTGACTGTGAGGGTGTGGCTGGGGGTTGGTTTTGAGTGGCATGTAACTGCGAGGGAGCGGCCAGAGTATCTGCGAACATTACCAACTGACCTGTATAAAGGGGATGTGTTTTCTTTGTCCGGGGCCTCTTTGACTTGACCTCGCATACCTGCGAGGGGGGTCAAAGGGGGTCACCTAGTTTGTACAGGCTTTAATAAACTTTAACTGTGCATAGAAGTTGGTGTGTGCGAATTGCATCTCGTGTGTGAAACCTCGGGGAAAGAATCTAACATCTAGGGTGTCAAAGTAATGTTTAACTCCTCAGCAGCACTGCCAGGCTGATTCAGAATAGTCGCTGCTGATTTAGCTTCCATCACAGCATAGGCAGAGAACTCTCCAGATCACTTAGACTAAAGTGGTGAGATCCATACTTGTTGCTCAGCAGGGTCAGATGGCAGCTATTGTGGATGTAGATCTCCCCGTGCAATTGTGGACTCTTACATCTGACTCACAATCTGTGTTTCAGCACTTCACTATAATCACCCAGGTAGAGATCTAATGGAATGGCAGCGAGGTCATGAGGCATGAGGGCTGCTCTCTCTCAGAATGATAACATTCACACTCCATAATAACACTCTACCAGGGCTACCACTCTGCAAACAGACCGGTCTGTTATAAAACAAGGAACGGCAGATGCTGATGATCTGAAATAAAAACAGAAACTACTGGAGAAACTTTATGGGCGGCATGGTGGCACAGTGGTTAGCACTGCTGCCTCACAGCGCCGGAGACCCGGGTTCAATTCCCGACTCAGGCGACTGACTGTGTGGAGTTTGCACGTTCTCCCCGTGTCTGCGTGGGTTTCCTCCGGGTGCTCCGGTTTCCTCCCACAGTCCAAAGATGTGCAGGTCAGGTGAATTGGCCATGCTAAATTGCCCGTAGTGTTAAGTAAGGGGTAAATGTAGGGGTATGGGTGGGTTGCGCTTCGGCGGGTCGGTGTGGACTTGTTGGGCTGAAGGGCCTGTTTCCATACTGTAATGTAATCTAATCTAATGTAATCTAATCTAAATTTAGCGGGTCTGGCAGCACCTGTGGACAGAAAGCAGAGTTAATGTTTGGAGACCAGTTCTGAAGAAGAGATTTTCCCCACTGAAGAACAATCATTGGGATAGCAGAAGTAATAAGCTTGCTAAAGAAGCTTGCAAACAGGCACTAAATAAATGCACAAGGATGATTACTTCCTTCCTATTTATTAACTGGATTTGTGCTTTTTAAAAAAAAACATTGTTGTGAAGTTTTTGTCACTTGCTCTTATTTCTGGATGTTGAGAAAGGGGATGTTGTGGTGGAGAATGTGAAATGGATTGAAGGTGGGGAATGGTGGCTCCTATCACTGTGCAAATTTGGGAATGGGGTTTTTAATCCACCGTGCTAATCCACTTTAGCGTCTGAGCAGCCGAAAGCCACCTAACGGCAGCAGAATGTTGGTTTCAGCTTGTGTTTGGCACGTAGGGAAAATACCTGTCTGCACTGCGCAGTGAATGGACCCACTCCTGTTAAACAAATTTCACCTCACTATAATTAAAGAATTAACAGACCAGATTGAATAATCAGAATGGCAAACAATCTCTGTGGAATATTTTCAAGGAACAATTATTAGTTTATGATCAGCAACATCCAACTGAGACCAGATGTCTCGGTAATGATAGCCAAAGACTAATCTGGTTGGGATATGGCCTGCAGTATCCAATGATTAGTCAGAGAATCACGTTTCCCCTCTCACTTACGTAGATTATTCCTTATAATTCTGAATTTAATCTGTCGCTAGAATGGAAAATCCTCGTCTTTAGAGACCGACAGTGCAACATTGTTGAGCTATGAGACAGACATTAGATAGTCTTCAGATGTGAAATCACTTGGGAAATCAGGACGCAGGTTCGGCCCGTCCTTTTTGTGATGGCTCGGAGTAGCCGCCTCATTATCATTTTTGTTTCAGGTTTGGCACCGATTCTGTAGCAGTTGGTGCGATGTGGGGCTCTCGTGATGTGATCTCAACGTCAGTGCAGTACATAAAGAGCTAATTTATCGCTGGATTGAGCGCTGGAAGTAACAGAAACGAAACGCTGAGAGTGGTTTAAGGACAGTCAAAGACTGGCACTAAACAGAAAATGTTGGAAAGACTCAACATCTTACAGCATCGATGAGCATAATGAACATTTCAGCTTCAGCAGAACCGTGGTGACTGTACAGCAGCGGGTGGAGAATCACTGGAGACCTGAAAGGCCAACAAGCCCTGGTAAACTAGAAACAGATGCTGTGTCCTCAAGGCTGTCAATAATAAGGGATAATCAAGAAGGACCAAAGGAAAATGTGTGATGGAGGGATGGACCTTCCAAGCACACTGACTAAGATTGCAAAAAAAGGATAGAGTATGATTCAAACATCTTCCAAGGCATTGTGAACATGTCTTCTTGCAAGGATAGAGTACCAACGCTGAAGAGCATCAAACTCTGTCATCAAATACATTCATGCACAGCTTGATGACAACACATTTGCTACTTCAGATAGAATGGTGGAAATGCTCGGTTTCATAATGTGCGATCGATACACACCAAAGTGCTTTTCAAAAGGGTGATGAAATGAACTGTGCTGGGCTGTAAACCATATGATGATAAAGGAGTTACAGAAATAGGGACAAAACCATTTCACATCTTGCTTATTGCCTTTGCCCTGGTCAGTAACCCACTAATGCTGCTTCCTAACTTAATGATCAAATCTATCCTGATTCGTATACAGTGAGGCAGGCACCAAAATAACTCTAGGGTTACGTTCATGCCTGGGTGTCCCTGGAGAAGGAACACGTGGTGTCTACCAACACCCTCGAGGTTTTCAGGGAGAGGTGGGCACCGCAGGGAGTGGAGAGCTTTATTTCCCCCTCTTACTCTATTTTGATTGAATCCCTGCCCTCCCCTTCACTGTTTGATCGTGCAGCATTGCCCTTTGATGTGAAGGTCACTGCTTGTTACTGGCCACTTGGGTGTGTCCTTTCTTCCTGGTGGTGGGAATTGAATAAAGATTTGTACACCTTTTTGTCTTTCACTGTGTCTCACACCTGCACACACACAACATGGGTGCTGGGGAAAATTTGAGCACTACCGCTGTTAGGCGGCAGTGTGGGGGAAAATAAAAATAAAAATAAATATAAGCAGGAGATTTAGAAACCCCTCAGTTTAGAGCACTGTCTCTGTGCTGGCTGGGCCACAGTCACTGTGTTACTGATGCTGTTGGTTTTGAGGAGAAGAATTTTTTTTTCTTTCCCCTTTTCCAGGGAACATATTTGATCTTTTGTAAAAAAAAGAGAATGAGAGAGAAGAAAATAACTCGAGGGTCATCAAGCAACAGGATCTTAGTAGTTATAGCAGCTATGCAAGGAAACGGCCTCTACTTCTGCTGAACTCACAGGGATTGCAGGGATAACTGGGAATGATGACTAAAACATCTTAGTTGTACACAGCATATACATGTGTCCATAATAAAATGTAACATTGCCAAGTTTGTGTTTGCTAATTTGTTCCTGGTATTTGAGCATTATTAGTGACGTTGACCTTTGCTCCCCATTCCTAATTGCCCCTGAGACGGTGCTGATAAGCTGTCTTCTTGAACTATTACAGTCCAACCTGATGCATTAAACCAGATGAGGAGAGGTATTTGGCACCCCTCCTTTTAACTCCCTTTCAGTTGGTCTCAATAACCATTTTTAATTCTTTTTTTTAGCATGCAACTATCAGACTTTGGTCATGTAAAAGGAAAATACTGTGGATGCTGGAAATCTGAAACTAAGGCAATGCTAAAGGAACTCACTAGGTCTGGCTACATCAGTGGAGAGAGGAACAGATGTTTGAGTCCGCTGTGACTTTGTCAGGGACTCTTCTGTGGCACACACGGTGAACTGAAGAAGTAAAAGAGAACCTACAACTTAAGGAGAGGGCGTGGAATTTCTCAAAAGTGAGTGGTAGGTCATATGACTAGTCAGATTACAAGCAGATAAGGTGCAGTGGTTAGCACTGCTGCTCACAGCATCAGGGTCCCAGGTTCAATTCCAGCCTTGGGCAACTGTCTGCGTGGAGTTTGCACCTTCTCCCCGTGTTTGCGTGGGTTTCCACCAGGTGCTCCGGTTTCCTCCCACAGTCCAAAGATGTGCAGGCCAGGTGACTTGGCCATGTTAAATTGTCCGTAGTGTTAGTTGCATCAGTCAGAAGGAAATAGGTCTGGTTGGGTTACTTTTCAGAGGGTCGGTGTGGTCTGGTTGGGCTGAAGAACCTGTTTCCCACTGTAGGGAATCTAATCTAATCAATCATAGTGAATGACTAAAATATGCATCAGCTCAAATCAATTAAGACATGAGAACAACGTGTTAGAAATGTAATAACAGATTGGAAAAGTTTCTATTAGCGCTGAAAAAGGAAAAGAGTAAGTAAAGGGAGTGTTAGTCCTCTACTGAATGAGAATTGGGAGTTTTGTTTTATATGATGAATAAATATTTTGCTTCTGCCTTCATAGTAAAGGATTCAAACACATCTCACTAGTACCTACAAATCAGAAGTTTGAAGAAGGAAAGGAACTTGGTGAAGTTATAACCACTACCTAGAGGGAAAGAAGCAGGAGTACTGGATCAGTGAAAGACCAGTATACCATTGGAATTGAGACGAGTAGATAATGCTAGTCTTGAAATCTCAGTAGCACTGGTAATTACAGCTGTAATATTGGACTTGAAGCCAGTTATACTGGTCAAGCTGCTGGAACAAGTATAATTGCTTCACCTGAGAGGTCAAATTCAGTGAATCCATCACTGAATTCAGTAATTCAGTAATTCCACATTCCAGCAACTGCACCTTGAGCAGCTCACGCAGCTCAGTGTATCATAGACCCATCTCTCACTAAATAACAGTAATGCGCATCTCACCACCCTCACACATCTGGGACTGTTGCCAGGCTCATGCTCCCATCTCACACATAGCACATGCTACTAGTTATGAATTCATGACAGCCACATCAATATAACACATTATACCATATTTAGGATCTGGAAAATGCTGTCTGGGTGTGAAGGAGGCATCTTTAATTGATTCGGAGATGCCGGTGTTGGACTGGGGTGTACAAAGTTAAAAATCACACAACACCAGGCTATAGTCCAACAGGTTTAATTGGAAGCACACTAGCTAGTGTGCTTCCAATTAAACCTGTTGGACTATAACCTGGTGTTGTGTGATTTTTATCTTTAATTGAGGCTTTCAAGAAGGAACAGGATTATTGTCTGAAAACCAAGGATGAGTGGGTGAGAGAATGGAATCCTTGACCACAATAAAGGTCTGCCCCTACAAATGGCATTTAATATGGGGGGGATCTGCTCTCAAACAGTTGATGTGGGGTTCTCGCCAGCTCTTCAGCCAGCACTTGTGACCCTTAAACGTGCATCCATTAAATGCTTCCCTCGGAGTGACAGCTTTCAGATCTCACTGCTGTTGCTTCACAAAAGCAAAAGTACGAATGGTGTTCTGCTGTGAGGGTTTGAGGAGCTTGGCTTCAGGTTAAAATGAAGAACCTCAAAGATTTTGATTTTTGGATCGTTACTTGATCCACATGTCAATTATGATAGAGCCTTAAGTTTAAGTTGGTTTGAAGAGTTAAATGGATGGCTTAAATTATGGAAAGAAGGCGTTTCAATCCATGTAACATCAGTCTTGGGAAGTGGGAGCTGCTCTGTTGGGATGAGCTTGCTTAAATTGGGTTGTGATCAACATCTTATGAATCCTACAAGTCCATTGCTGAGGCTTTAAATGAAAAAAAAAGGGCAACGATGCGGTGAATGGTGATTTACAAAATCTTTCTCGGAAGGGGAAAGATTTAAAAGGGACCTCGGGGCAACTTTTTCACGCAGAGGGTGGTGTGTGTATGGAGTGAGCTGCCAGAGGAAGTGGTGGAGGCTGGTACAATTGCAACATTTAAAAGGCATCTGGATGGGTATATGAATAGGAAGGGTTTGGAGGTATATGGGCCAAGTGCTTGGAAATGGGACTAGATTGGGTTGGGATATCTGGTCGGCACGGATGGGTAGGACCGAAGGGTCTGTTTCCGTGCTGTACATCTCTATGATTCTATGAATTTTGAGGTAACATAACTGAATAACAATTTGGATAAACAAATAATGGGAGAGGAAAGAACTGAAAGTTTAGTACAAATACTGCATCAGCAAATACATTTCTGCAAAGGAATGAAAAAACTGTCTTTTATCTGAATGAAGTATTTGGAACAAGATTGATGAATTAACAGCACAAATGAGAAAAATGTGTATATCATTGGTATTACAAAGATGAGTAAGCAGAAACAAGGCAACCGAGGTTGGAAGATATACATTTTGGCAAAAATGAACGGTGAGAAGATAGTATCAGTGTATGTGGAAATTAAGAATAACAAAGTCAAAATACCGGTGACACTAGTTTATAAACCTCCTTCACTAGCTTTGCCATATGACAGCACAGAAAGCAAGAAATAATTGGACCACTTAATGAAAGCAGTTTAAGACTCATATATATATATATATATATATCGAATGAATCAACTTGGCAAAGGTGAGTTCATAAAATCCCATGACAAGCTGTGGAACCAAAAGGACAAAAATGTATTAGTCTAGTATTGTGCAATGAGACATTGTTAATTACTAATCTTATTGAAAAGATCTTCTGGATTGAAATGAGAATGATACAACCGAATTCCAGACTGTCGTTGACAGTGACATACTCAAACCCAAAATAAAATCTTTAAATTTCAGCAAATGCAATTCTTTATATATGAAGGAATAATTGACTAACGTTGAACAGACTGAAAGGGAAAGCAGTCATTAATTTTTGAAACATTTAAAGGAACAATAACATTTGTGAAACATTTGAAGAAATTATCATGTTTTCAACAAAAATACTTGCCACTAAAATAACAAAGCTCAGGAAGGAGAATCCATCAATGGCTTACAAGGAAAGTTAGGATAATATTCAATTGAAAGAATGTCTTATAATGTTTCAAGAAACGAAGATTGGGAGCAATTTTTAAAAGTTGCAGAATATGACCAAAATGTTTTTTTTTAAATCTAGCAATATGATCAAGAGATTATAAGTGATTTATAAATAAATACTGGAGAGTGTGTGCGTGCATGTGTGTATGTATGTGTATGTGTGTGTGAGTGTGTGTGTGTTTTATGTGAGCATGGGGGTAGAGGTGGTGGTGCGGAAGGGTGGTGGTAGTGCTACAGGGATTCAGGGTGAGTTTGTCAATTGGATCCAAAATTGGCTTTATGGAAGGAGACTGAGAGTTTGGTGGAGAGTCATTTTTCAGACAAGAGGCTTATGAGCAGTGATGCCCCACAGGGATCAGTACTGGGTCCATAAGACCATAAGACATAGGAGTGAAAGTAAGGCCATTCAGCCTATCAACTCCACTCTGCTATTTAATCATGGCTGATGGGCAGTTCAACTCCACGTACCCGCACTCTCGCCATAGCCCTTAATTCCCTGCGGGACAAGAATTTATCAATCTCTTCCTTGAAGACATTTAACATCGCAGCCTCCAATGCACTCCACGGCAATGAATTCCACAGGCCCACCACTCTCTGGCTGAAGAAATGTCTCCTCATTTCCATTCTAAACAGACCCCCTCTAATTCCAAGGCTGTGACCACGGGTCCTAGACTCCCCGCCTAATGGAAACAAATTCCCAGCATCCACCCTTTCAAAGGCATGCATTATCTTGTAAATTTCTATTAGATCTCCCCTCAACCTTCTAAACTCTAATGAATACAATCCCAGGATCCTCAGCTGTTCATCGTATGTTAGGCCTACCATTCCAGGGATCAACCGTGTGAATCTCCGCTGGACACACTCCAGTGTCAGTATGTCCTTCCTGAGGTGTGGGGCCCAAAATTGGACACAGTACTCCAAATGGGGCCTAACTAGAGCTTTATAACATCTCAGTAGCACATCATTGCTTTCATATTCCAACCCTCTTGAGATAAATGACAACCTTACATTTGCTTTCTTAACCATGGACTCAACCTGCAAGTCAACCTTTAGAGAATCCTGGACTAGCACTCCCAGATCCCTTTGTACTTTGGCTTTATGAATTTTCTCACCGTTTAGAAAATAGTCCTTGCCTGTGTTCTTTTTTTCCAAAGTGCAAGACCCCACATTTGCTCAAGTTGAATTTCATCAGCCATTTCCTGGACCACTCCCTTAAACTGTCTAAATCTTTCTGCAGCCTCCCCACCTCCTCAGAACTACCTGCCTGTTCTTGTAGCTTCGTATCATCGGCGAACTTCGCCACAATGCCCCCCCGTCCCTTCATTAATATGTAAAGAACATGAATATATAAAGGGCCCACTTCTGTTTGTTTTTTTTTGTAAATGATTTGGATGAAATCATAGAGGCATGGTTAGTAAGTTGGCAAATGACACTAAAAGCAGTGGTATAGCGGACAGTAAAAAGATAATTTAAGATTACAAAGAGTTCTTGATCATTTGAGTCAATGGGATGAGGAGTGGCAGATGGAATTTCATCGGAGAAATGAAAGATATTGCAACTTGGTAAAACAAACAAGGACAACACTTACACAGCAACTGATTGGGCTGTGGATAGCATTGTCGAGCAGAGAGACATAGAGGTTTAGGTACATCGTTCTTTTTCCTCAGTGGGGAGGGAGAGCTCAAAACTAGGGGGCGTATTTTTAAGGTGAGAGGAGGAAGATTTGAAAAGGACATGAGGGGCAACTTTTTTTTTAGGTAGAGAGTGGTTTGTGTGTGGAATGAACCGCCAAAGGAAGTTGTGGGTGCAGACATTTGGATGAGTAAACGAACAGGAAAGGTTTGGAGGTGTATGCTAAATGAAGGCAGATGGGACAATTTAGTTTGGGAATATGGTGAATGGACTAGTTTGGAAGAATCTGTTTCCATGCTGTATAATTCTATGACTCTTCCACTACTGAAAAGTTCAGGATCAAACTTGTTTGCTCTTTTGAAAGAACATTCGGGGACCTTCTCAGTATTACACTTCCTGAACAAGTCGTGTCTGAAAGGTTTCCAGAGAAAACCGCATGATAAATGGTGGGTGCCAAAAAATCAGCAAGACAGATTTTGAACTATCTTTGCACTGCTCACTGCAAACGACATGCAAACAAAAAGATAAAATGTTGAAAACAAAATGCTGGGATGCTGTAGATCTTAAACAAACACGGGGAATGCCAAGAAACTCAGAAGATCTGGCAGCACCTGTGGAGAGAAAAAAGGAGTTAAAATATTGGTATGACTTCGTTAAAAGAGTCTCAGGAGTCTAATCATATCAGACTCAAAACATTAACTCTGTTTCCAATACCACTGCCAGACCTTCTGAGAATAAAGGGATAGAAAATCTCTGCAAAGAGTTGTTTTTTTTCTCTTGAAATTATATCTTTGCAAACATTTTAGGGGTGTTTGTGGGCTGAGGCATTTCTTCTTCTGGATTACTGACCGTAATTATTCACCAATTGTTGCATCACCATTGAGTACATTTTGTTTTGATAATAGACCAGCAATTATGTTGCATTAAGTAAACCAGCTACTGTATTATTTGAATTCAAAGCTGGTTCAGGTATGCTAATTAACTGGAAAGTGCTTTATCTTATGTGAAATAGTGGGTCTAGGGTGCCAGTGTACTCTCCAGTCTTGATCATAATACTTGAAAAAGCCTCCTGTTGACAGAGATCTCCTAATAAAACCCTGAAATGCTTTCTCATGTTACATAAGAGACAGGAAGCTTTGAAGTTGGCTTTCAAATCACTCTGGAGTCCATCAAACAGATTTAAGATAACTGGTTTGTTAGTTATGGAAGAATTTCTAAGGAGCAATAATTGAATTTAAACCATTTTACCACTGTCACCTACTTTGATATTGTCCAAAAGAGTTTCAGAATGGAAGTTATTCTGACAAAAGATCACTTACCTACACTGTAATCTTATTTTTTTCTCTCCAGATGCTATGAAACCTGTTGAGAATTTTCTGCTTGTCTACGTTTTCTGTTTGTCATTATTGTTTAACATATATATATAAAGCCTCTCTGTGATCTATTTTAACACATTTACTGATGTGTTTTCTTTAAGTGGATTCATGAAATAATAGAAATATCATTCATGTACAATATGAATGGCACCAGGTCTTTAGCTCAAGGTCAGCAACCTGCAGGGTTTTTAACTGGTGCTGCCAGCCTCCAAACTGTAGAGCCTCATCCCACTGACACGACTAACCCCACCTTCCACAGAACACCCTCCTCCCAATCTCTCACACTGTTTACCTGTATCCTAAGCCCACAGACAGTGTTCATTGTCTCCCTCCCCCTCTCACTCTCCAGATAGTATTCACCCCTTTTCCTCACCCCTTGACAGTGCTCACCCCCCTCAACAATCCCTCTGACATTGTTCACTCTGATTCTCACCAATCTGACACCTCCCAGACAGTGTGAATCTTGGACGTTGGTTCCTAACGCAGGTATAACATGTATGCAAATACAGCCATGCTGTGACCACAAGCCTGACAGCTTGTTGAAACATTTTTATCTTTCCTTCACTGCATCCCAACATCTTAATCCCTTTTGCAAATCAGATACCCAGGGATTGAACCCACCCAGTTACAAGAGGCTTCCAGAATGTGACAGCAATCCCACCAATGTCATGCAGGTCAAGCGGACTGCTGAGGGACTGGTGCTTGATAGCTCCATGGGGCATGAACTTGAAGCCCTTTCTATGGTTGACATTTCTAATATGCCCATCAGCAGCCTCCCGCCAGCCAGCCTAAACTGCTAAAGCCAGGCCAATGTGGACAGGATGCAGACAGGCTCTGTAGGCCTACAGCTGCTAAGGTCACCCTCCAAGATCCCATGTGGTCTCTCCAATTGAAAGGCAGCGGCCTTCCATTACCCATACTGCATCCTCTAGGGAAGCGATTTCTGGTCTTCTTTACATCTATTGTTGGACCACCGGCTATTCAAAGGGGAAACATGAGGTGCATGGATTGTTGCAAGTGTGGTTGAAATTACTAGTGTCTGTTATTAATTGCTTGATCATATGGAGCTTGGGCAGAAAACAGCTGTCCATGTGTAGCCCCCTTCTTCTTCACCATGCTCCACTTTCTGGTTTCACTTCCTTATCCTCTTGCTCATCAGCTTCTCACCAGCCACATGGTGGTAAGGAACTGTTCACTCATGGCCAAGCTACACACGCCATTTCCAAACTTGAGATTGAGTCCTCGAGTATCGCAGGCCTTGCCCACGGCATTGAAGGCAGTCAAATTATGGTTTTAAACAAGCTCTTGGCCTCCGTGGTCAGGTTGCCTTGTGGTAGAATGGCTGTCATTATCTGCTATTGTACATGCGTGTATGGAATGTGAATTGGAGTCATGAGAGTCATTCTGAGTGGATAGCCCTTCTTGTCTGGCTGACCTTTAGGATAACCATGATGGTTGCAATACAGCCAGGACAGAAGAAAACTAGCATTAATACAGCTGCTAGGATAACAGACATTGAACTACATGTTACCGTACAACAGTATTGTGGAAAGGCCTTAAATGAACTAAGTTCACATGTGGTACATGTGAGACAAAGCAGATGCAATTAATAAGAAATGATGGCATGGAGAAGCCTGCAATCCAAAGCAAGCCATCAGGTTTGTTCTGCCAATAGACAACAGGAAATAGGTGCAGAAGTAGGCCATTCGGCCCTTCGAGCCAGCACCAACATTCATTATGATCATGGCTGATCATCCTCAATCAGTATCCTGTTCCTGCCTTATCCCCATAACCCTTGATTCCACTATCCTGCAGAGTTCTATCCAACTCTTTCTTCAAAGTATCCAGAGACTTGGCCTCCACAGCCTTCTGGGGCAGAGCATTCCATACACCCAGAGCATATTGCAGCACTGATGAAAGAACTCGAGGACTTTAGGCTCATCCGAGAGAACGAGATCTTTCTGGACAAGACCTTCAGTGAGGTTATTACACTGACCATACCAAAAAAGAGCAGAAGAGAGCAGACGATGAGGAAGGCAGAGAGGAGACAGGTGCAAGAGACCCCGGGGGAAGTACCTGTCAGGAACAAGTTGAATCTTTTGGAAACAGTAGAGACAGATGACACTGCCAGTCCGTGAGGCAGCCAGGTCTGTCAATCAACAGTTGGCGTGGAGGCAGAGCGGAAGAGTCGGACATCGCACAGAGCCGTGGTAATAGGGGACTCCATAGTGAGAGGAACTGACCGGGGTTTTTGTGGCAGCATTCGGGATTTAAGGATGGTGTGTTGCCTTCCTGGTGCCAGGGTGAAAGACATCACAGACAGAGTGCAGGAAATCCTCAAGAACGAGGGTGAAGCGCCAGAGGTGGTGATACATGTCGGCACAAATGATGTCGGGAAGAAGAGGAGGAACATACTACAGCGGGACTTTGGAGAACTAGGAAGAAGGCTGAAAAGCAGGACGTTCAAGATGGTTATCTCCGGTTTGCTTCCAGTTCCTCGGGCTGGTGTGGCCAGAAACTGGGAGATAATGGACTTGAACGTGTGGCTGGGGAACTGGTGCAGGAAGCAAGGATTTAAATTCTTGGATCACTGGGGTATGTTTTGTGGTAAGCATAAATTCTACAAGAGAGACGGTTTGCACCTTAATAGGTTAGGGACCAGCATTCTGGCAGGCAGGTTTGCTACTGCAACACAGCTACATTTAAACTAAGTAGCGGGGGGAAGGGACAAACTGGATGTTTAAGAAGGAAATTGAAGGGAAAGTTAGAACAAGGGAAGTCAAGAAAGAACTGTACCAATGAGGCAGAAAACTCAGAAAGGGATCATGCTGTAAGGTTGAGTGAAATAGGAGTTGATGGGAAGGGTGAGCCCAGTAACAAATTAAAAGTACTATACATGAATGCACGAAGCATTAGAAATAAGATGGATGAGCGTGAGGCTCTTTTGGAAATTGGCAGATACGATATTGTGGGGATAACTGAGACATGGCGTCAAGTGGACAGGGCCTAGGAAATGAATATTCAAGGCTACACGTGCTATCGTAAGACTGACGGGCAGAGGGGCTGGGGTGGCCATGTTGGTAAGGGATGATATTCAGTCCCTTGCGCGGGGGGACCTAGAATCAGGAGATGTAGAGTCAGTATGGATAGAGCTGAGAAATTCTAAGGGTAAAAAGACTCTCTTGGGAGTTATCTACAGGCCCCCAAACAGTAGTCTGGATGTCGGATGTAAGTTAAATCAGGAGCTGAAATTGGCCTGTCGCAAAGATGTTACTACAGTTGTTCTGGGGGATTTCAATATGCAGGTAGACTGGGAGAATCAGGATGGTATTGTACCTCAAGAAAGAGACTTTGTGGAGTGCCTCAGAGATGGATTCTTAGAACAGCTGGTGCTGGAGCTGACCAGGGAGAAGGCAATTCTGGATCTGGTATTGTGTAACGAACCAGAATTGGTCAGGGACCTCGAAGTGAAGGAGCCATTGGGAAGTAGTGACCATAAAACAATAAGCTTCAATCTGCAATTTGAGAGGGAGAGGGTACAATCGGAAGTGACAATATTTCTGTTGATTAAAGGGAACTATGGAGCTATGAGGGAGGAGCTGGCCAAAGTTCAATGGTGCAATACCTTAGCAGGGATGACAGTGGAGGAACAACGGCGGATATTTCTGTGTATAATGCAGAAGTTGCAGGATCAGTTCATTCCTAAAAGGAAGAAAGATCCTAGGAGGAGGCATGGGCGGCCGTGGCTGATGAGGGAAGTTAAGAAACATATAAAGTTAAAAGAGAAAGAGTGTAACATAGCAAAGATAAGTGGGAAAACTGAGGACTGGGAAGCTTTTAAAGAACAACAGAGGATTACTAAGAAGGAAATATGCAGAGAAAAAATGAGGTACGAAGGTAAACTGGCCAATAATATAAAGGAGACAATGAAGACAGAAACAGAGGAATATATTACGGGAAACAAAGAAATGGCAGAAGAATTGAATTGGTACTTCAGATCTGTGTTCACTGGGGAAGACACAAGCAATCTCACTGAGGTAACAGTTGATGAAGGACCTGAACTTAAGGGAATTTATATTTGCCAGGAATTGGTGTTGGAGAGACTGTTAGGTCTGAAGGTTGATAAGTCCCCGGGGCCTGATGGTCTACATCCCAGGGTACTGAAGGAGGTGGCTCGAAAAATCGTGGATGATTTGGTGATTATTTTCCAGAGTTCGATAGATTCGGGATCAGTTCCTGCGGATTGGAAGGTGGCTAATGTTGTACCACCTTTTAAGAAAGATGGGAGAGAGAAAGCAGGAAATTATAGACCAGTTAGTCTGACCTCAGTGGTGGGAAAGATGCTGGAGTCTATTATAAAGGATGAAATTACGACACATCTAGATAGTAGTAACAGGATAGGTCAGAGTCAGTATGGATTTATGAAGGAGAAATCATGCTTGACTAATCTTCTGGAATTTTTTGAGGACGTAACTCTGAAGATGGACGAGGGAGATCCAGTAGATGTAGTGTACCTGGACTTTCAGAAAGCTTTTGATAAAGTCCCACACAGGAGGTTAGTGAGCAAAATTAGGGCGCATGGTATTGGGGGCAAAGTACTAACTTGGATTGAAAGTTGGTTGGCTGACAGGAAACAAAGAGTAGTGATAAATGGCTCCATTTCGGAAGAGCAGGCAGTGACCAGTGGGGTACCGCAGGGATCACTGCTGGGACTGCAGCTTTTTACAATATATATTAATGATATAGAAGATGGTATTAGTAATAACATGAGCAAATTTGCTGATGATACTAAGCTGGGTGGCAGGGTGAAATGTGAGGAGGATGTTAGGAGATTACAGGGTGACCTGGACAGGTTAGGTGAGTGGTCAGATGCATGACAGATGCAGTTTAATGTGGATAAATGTATGGTTATCCACTTTGGTGGCAAGAACAGGAAGGCAGATTACTACCTAAATGGACTCAATTTAGGTAAAGGGGCAGTACAAAGAGATCTGGATGTTCTTGTACACCAGTCAATGAAGGTAAGCATGCAGGTACAGCAGGTAGTGAAGAAGGCTAATAGCATGCTGGCCTTCATAACAAGAGGGACTGAGTATAGAAGCAAAGAGGTTCTTCTGCAGCTGTACAGGGCCCTGGTGAGACCACACCTGGAGTACTGTGTGCAGTTCTGATCTCCAAATTTGAGAAAAGACATTCTGGCTATTGAGGGAGTGCAGCGTCGGTTCACAAAGTCAATTCCTGGAATAGCGGGACTACCTTACACTGAAAGACTGGAGTGACTGGGCTTGTATGCCTTTGAGTTTAGAAGACTGAGAGGGAATCTGATTGAGACATATAAGATTATTAAAGGATTGGACACTCTGGAGGCAGGAAACATGTTTCCGCTGATGGGTGAGTGCCGAACCAGAGGACACAGCTTAAAAATACGGGGTAGACCATTTAGGACAGAGATGAGGAGAAACTTCTTCACCCAGAGAGTGGTGGCTGTGTGGAATGCTCTGCCCCAGAGCAGTGGAGGCCCAGTCTCTGGATTCATTTAAGAAAGAGTTGGATAGAGCTCTTGAGGATAGTGGAATGAAGGGTTATGGAGATAAGGCAGGAACAGGATATTGATTAAGGATGATCAGCCATGATCATATTGAATGGTGGTGCAGGCTCGAAGGGCTGAATGGCCTACTCCTGCACCGATTGTCTATTGTCTATTGTCTCTGGGTGAAGAAGTTTCTCCTCAACTCTGTTCTAAATGGCCTCACCCGTATTTTTAAACTGTGTCCTCTGGTTCGGGACTCACCCATCAGCGGAAACATGCTTCCTGCCTCCAGAGTGTCCAATCCTTTAATAATCTTATACGTCTCAATCAGATCCCCTCTCATCCTTCTAAATTCATGCGTATATAAGCCCAGTCACTCCAATCTTTCAACATATGATAGTCCCGCCATTCCAGGAATTGACCTCATGAACCTACGCTGCACTCCCCCAATAGCCAGAATGTCCTTCCTCAAATTTGGAGACCAAAACTGCACACAATGCTCCAGGTGTGGTCTCACCAGGGCCCTGTCCAGCTGCAGAAGGATGTCTTTGCTCCTATACTCAATCCTATACCACCCGTTTGTCTCTGGCAGGAAAGAACGAGAAGAAGTGTACTTCTGTTGTCAATACAGAGTCTCAGACATTCTCTTTGTGTAGAAGTGCATGACAAAATGTAAAATGGTGGTTCTGTTTTTAGCAACAGCCTGGAAGGAACTAACATATCAAGATTAAAAGCACCAGTCAACTTGACAGCCACAATCAACGCTACCCTTGGCTTGGACACAAGTTACATCTGTGGCAACAGCAGTTAGCACATTTCACCCTTGAAGTGAAAATATGGCAAACATTAATCATTACAGAAAATGAGGTAAGAGATCTGTCCTTTGAACAGGTTCTGTAGGTACAGCCTCTTGCGGCAAGTGCTGCGTCCATTCCTTCTCTTCTCTCTTCTGTCGCTTTTGTTTTGCTTTGAGTGGTCTTTCTTCACTCTCGTTCATCTTCAATTCCAGGAGCAATGCCTCCCGTCACCCCCGTCCTAAAGCACCTCATTTCAGCACAAGCTTTAAACCAATGGAAACATATTTTAGCATAGTTGGATAACTATTCCAATTTGAGGCAATTATCTGAAAGCTCCAAAAGTGCAAACAATTGCACCAACATTAGCACTGCTGCTTCACATCGCCAGGGACCCGGGTTCGATTCCACCCTCGGGTGACTGTCTGTGTGGAGTGTGCATATTCTCCCCGTGTCTGTCTTGGTTTCTTCCGGGTGCTCCGGTTTCCTCCCACAGTCCAAAGATGTGCAGGTTGGGTGAATTGGCCATGCTAAATTGCCCGTAGTGTTCAGGGATGGGTAGGTTAGGTGCATTAGTCAGGAGTAAATATAGGATAATAGGGTAGGGGAATGGGTCTGGATGGGTTATTCTTCGGAGGTTCGGTCTGGAATTGTTGGGCCAAAGGGCCTGTTTCCACATTGTACAGATTCTATGATAACTCATCTGTTAGTCAGACACCGCGAGTTTAAACAGTCACTGTTAATGGGTTGAATACATCTCTAACTCCTTTTACTCCTGCCTGAAGTGTGGTGGTCAGGCATAGATTTAATTCTTTAATTGCCTCTGCTCCAGGGTTTTATAAGTGCTGATCATACTATCCATACGGCACGGTGGCACAGTGGTTAGCACTGCTGCCTCGCAGCGCCTGAGACCCGGGTTCAATTCCCGCCTCAGGCGACTGACTGTGTGGAGTTTGCACGTTCTCCCCGTGTCTGCGTGGGTTTCCTCCGGGTGCTCCGGTTTCCTCCCACAGTCACAAAAAGATGTGCAGGGTCAGGTGAATTGGCCATGCTAAATTGCCCGTAGTGTTAGGTAAGGGGTAAATGTAGGGGTATGGGTGGGTTTCGCTTCGGCGGGTCGGTGTGGACCTGTTGGGCCGAAGGGCCTGTTTCCACACTGTAATGTAATCTAATCTAATACTGTTATATTCTGTACCACTATTTTTAAAGCCCAGGATCCCATAGACATGTTTTACTACCTTCTGCACCTACCTTGCAGTGGTAGGGGTGCATGTACCACTAGGGTCATTTGCTTCTGCACTCTGTTTAGAACTGTACCAATTCAGGCCACCAAGCAGGGGTTTCAATGTCACCATAGCAATTGGGAATTTAAGTTCAATTGAGTTTTAAACATCTGGAATAAAAAAGTTAGTTTCAGTAAGGGTGACAATGAATGTACAAACTGGTCAGCAATGCCTTTCTTTTCACGGATTTCTTTCCCAGGTATAGCCCACATGCAAATCAAGACACAAAATGCTTTTATTCAAGGCATCTCCTTGAAATTTCCTTGATTACATTTTGGTTTTCAGAATGGACTTCTTGGTTTTTCGGTACCTCTTTTTATTCACGCCACTCACCATGAGATTGTATCACCAAATAAATAACAATCCATTTGATGTTTGTATTGACTTGGGGATTCAGACTTATGCAGAAGCTTAATTAGAATAATTCATTAATATCTTCAACTACGGACCCTCCATTAAAAATACACATTCGAGGTGGTGGTGAAGTAGAACACGGCAGCCACAGCTCCTCCCTCAATACGTTCCTGTTTTGTTTTTTTTCACTCTTTTTTGTTTTCTCTTCTGTCTTTTCCTCTTCTGCTAGCAGGCCGGAGCGGTGTGGGGCTGACCAGCAGGCCGGAGCGGTGTGGGGCTGACCAGCAGGCCGGAGCGGTGTGGGGCTGACCAGCAGGCCGGAGCGGTATGGAACTGACCAGCAGGCCGGAGCGGTGTGGGGCTGACCAGCAGGCCGGAGCGGTATGGAACTGACCAGCAGGCCGGAGCGGTATGGAACTGACCAGCAGGCCGGAGCGGTGTGGGGCTGACCAGCAGGCCGGAGCAGTGTGGGGCTGACCAGCAGGCCAGAGCGGTGTGGGGCTGACCAGCAGGCCGGAGCGGTGTGGGGCTGACCAGCAGGCCGGAGCAGTGTGGAACTGACCAGCAGGCCGGAGCGGTGTGGGGCTGACCAGCAGGCCGGAGTGGTGTGGAACTGACCAGCAGGCCGGAGCGGTGTGGGGTGACCAGCAGGCCGGAGTGGTGTGGAACTGACCAGCAGGCCGGAGTGGTGTGGGGCTGATCAACAGGCCAGAGTGGTGTGGGGCTGACCAGCAGGTCGGAGCAGTGTGGGGCTGATCAACAGGCCGGAGTAGTGTGGGGCTGACCAGCAGGCCGGAGTGGTGTGGAACTGACCAGCAGGCCGGAGTGGTGTGGGGCTGATCAACAGGCCGGAGCGGTGTGGGGCTGACCAGCAGGCTGGAGTGGTGTGGAACTGACCAGCAGGCCGGAGCGGTGTGGAACTGACCAGCAGGCCGGAGTGGTGTGGGGCTGACCAGCAGGCCGGAGCAGTGTGGAACTGACCAGCAGGCCAGAGCGGTGTGGAACTGACCAGCAGGCCGGAGCGGTGTGGGGCTGATCAGCAGGCCGGAGCGGTGTGGGGCTGACCAGCAGGCCGGAGCGGTGTGGAACTGACCAGCAGGCCGGAGCGGTGTGGGGCTGACCAGCAAGCCGGAGTGGTGTGGGGCTGACCAGCAGGCCAGAGCGGTGTGGGGCTAATCAACAAGCCGGAGCGGTGTGGAACTGACCAGCAGGCCGGAGCGGTGTGGGGCTGACCAGCAGGCCGGAGCGGTGTGGAACTGACCAGCAGGCCGGAGCGGTGTGGGGCTGATCAACAGGCCGGAGCGGTGTGGAACCGACCAGCAGGCCGGAGTGGTGTGGGGATGACCAGCAGGCCAGAGCGGTGTGGGGCTGACTAGCAGGCCGGAGCAGTGTGGGGATGACCAGCAGGCCGGAGCGGTGTGGGGCTGATCAACAAGCCAGAGCGGTGTGGGGCTGACCAGCAGGCCGGAGTGGTGTGGAAATGACCAGCAGGCTGGAGCGGAGTGGAACTGACCAGCAGGCCGGAGCAGTGTGGGGCTGATCAACAGGCCGGAGTGGTGTGGGGCTGACCAGCAGGCCGGAGTCGTGTGGGGCTGACCAGCAGGCCGGAGCGGTGTGGAACTGACCAGCAGGCCGGAGCAGTGTGGGGCTGATCAACAGGCCGGAGCGGTGTGGAACTGACCAGCAGGCCGGAGCAGTGTGGGGCTGATCAACAAGCCGGAGTGGTGTGGAACTGACCAGCAGGCCGGAGAGGTGTGGAACTGACCAGCAGGCTGGAGCGGAGTGGAACTGACCAGCAGTCCGGAGCGGTGTGGGGTTCATCAACAGGCCGGAGTGGTGTGGGGCTGACCAGCAGGCCGGAGTGGTGTGGGGCTGATCAACAGGCCGGAGCGGTGTGGAACTGACCAGCAGGCCGGAGCAGTGTGGGGCTGATCAACAGGCCGGAGTGCTGTGGGGCTGACCAGCAGGCCGGAGTGGTGTGGGGCTGATCAACAGGCCGGAGTGGTGTGGGGCTGACCAGCAGGCCGGAGCAGTGTGGGGCTGATCAACAGGCTGGAGTGGTGTGGGGCTGACCAGCAGGCCGGAGTGGTGTGGGGCTGATCAACAGGCTGGAGCGGTGTGGGGCTGACCAGCAGGCCGGAGTGGTGTGGAACTGACCAGCAGGCCGGAGTGGTGTGGGGCTGATCAACAGGCTGGAGCGGTGTGGGGCTGACCAGCAGGCCGGAGTGGTCTGGAACTGACCAGCAGGCCGGAGTGGTGTGGAACTGACCAGCAGGCCGGAGTGGTGTGGGGCTGACCAGCAGGCCGGAGCGGTGTGGAACTGACCAGCAGGCCAGAGCGGTGTGGAACTGACCAGCAGGCCGGATCGGTGTGGGGCTGATCAACAGGCCGGAGCGGTGTGGGGCTGACCAGCAGGCCGGAGCCGTGTGGAACGGACCAGCAGGCCGGAGCGGTGTGGAACTGACCAGCAGGCCGGAGTGGTGTGGGGCTGACCAGCAGGCCGGAGCGGTGTGGGGCTGACCAGCAGGCCGGAGTGGTGTGGAACTGACCAGCAGGCCGGAGTGGTGTGTGGCTGACCAGCAGGCCGGAGCAGTGTGGAACTGACCAGCAGGCCGGAGCGGTGTGGAACTGACCAGCAGGCCGGAGCGGTGTGGGGCTGACCAGCAGGCCGGAGCAGTGTGGAACTGACAAGCAGGCCGGAGCAGTGTGGAACTGACCAGCAGGCCGGTGCGCTGTGGGGCTGACCAGCAGGCTGGAGCGGTGTTGAACTGACCAGCAGGCCGGAGCGGTGTGGGGCTTATCAACAGGCCGGAGCGGTGTGGGGCTGACCAGCAGGCCGGAGCAGTGTGGGGCTGACCAGCAGGCCGGAGCAGTGTGGAACTGACCAGCAGGCCGGAGCGGTGTGGAACTGAACAGCAGGCCGGAGCGGTGTGGGGCTGACCAGCAGGCCGGAGTGGTGTGGAACTGACCAGCAAGCCGGAGCAGTGTGGAACTGACCAGCAGGCCGGTGCGCTGTGGGGCTGACCAGCAGGCTGGAGCGGTGTTGAACTGACCAGCAGGCCGGAGCGGTGTGGGGCTTATCAACAGGCCGGAGCGGTGTGGGGCTGACCAGCAGGCCGGAGCAGTGTGGGGCTGATCAACAGGCCGGAGCGGTGTGAGGCTGACCAGCAGGCCAGTGCGGTATGGGGCTGACCAGCAGGCCGGAGTGGTGTGGAACTGACCAGCAGGCCGGAGCGGTGTGGGGCTGATCAACAGGCCGGAGCGGTGTGGAACTGACCAGCAGGCCGGAGTGGTGTGGGGCTGATCAACAGGCCGGAGTGGTGTGGGGCTGATCAACAGGCCGGAGAGGTGTTGAACTGACCAGCAGGCCGGAGTGGTGTGGAACTGACCAGCAGGCCGGAGCGGTGTGGGGCTGATCAACAAGCCGGAGCGGTGTGGGGCTGACCAGCAGGCCGGAGTGGTGTGGAACTGACCAGCAGGCCGTAGTGGTGTGGGGCTGACCAGCAGGCCGGAGCGGTGTGGAACTGACCAGCAGGCCGGAGCGGTGTGGGGCTGACCAGCAGGCCAGAGCGGTGTGGAACTGACCAGCAGTCCGGAGCGGTGTGGGGCTGACCAGCAGGCCGGAGCGGTGTGGAACTGACCAACGGGCCAGAGCAGTATGGAACTGACCAGCAGACCGGAGCGGTGCAGAGCTGACCAATGGGCCGGAGCAGTATGGAACTGACCAGCAGGCCGGAGTGGTGCGGAACTGACCAGCAGGCTGGAACGGAGTGGAACTGACCAGCAGGCCGGAGCGGTGTGGGGTTGATCAATAGGCCGGAGTGGTGTGGGGCTGACCAGCAGGCCGGAGTGGTGTGGGGCTGATCAACAGGCCGGAGTGCTGTGGAACTGACCAGCAGGCCGGAGCAGTGTGGGGCTGATCAACAGGCCGGAGTGGTGTGGGGCTGACCAGCAGGCCGGAGTGGTGTGGGGTTGATCAACAGGCCAGAGCGGTGTGGAACTGACCAGCAGGCCGGAGCAGTGTGGGGATGATCAACAGGCCGGAGTGGTGTGGGGCTGACCAGCAGGCCGGAGTGGTGTGGGGCTTATCAACAGGCCGGAGTGGTGTGGGACTGACCAGCAGGCCGGAGTGGTGTGGGGCTGATCAACAGGCCAGAGTGGTGTGGGGCTGACCAGCAGGTCAGAGCAGTGTGGGGCTGATCAACAGGCCGGAGTGGTGTGGGGCTGACCAGCAGGCCGGAGTGGTGTGGAACTGACCAGCAGGCCGGAGCGGTGTGGAACTGATCAACAGGCCGGAGCAGTGTGGAACTGACCAGCAGGCCGGAGCGGTGTGGAACTGACCAGCAGGCCGGAGCGGTGTGGGGCTGATCAGCAGGCCGGAGCGGTGTGGGGCTGACCAGCAGGCCGGAGTGGTGTGGAACTGACCAGCAGGCCGGAGCAGTGTGGAACTGACCAGCAGGCTGGAGTGGTGTGGGGCTGACCAGCAGGCCGGAGCGGTGTGGGGCTGACCAGCAGGCTGGAGCGGTGTGGGGCTGACCAGCGGGCCGGAGCGGAATGGGGCTGACCAGCAGGCTGGAGCGGTGTGGAACTGACCAGCAGGCTGGAGTGGTGTGGGGCTGACCAGCAGGCCGGAGCGGTGTGGCGCTGACTAGCAGGCTGGAGCGGTGTGGAACTATCCAGCAGGCCGGAGCAGTGTGGGGCTGATCAACAGGCCGGAGCGGTGTGGGGCTGACCAGCAGGCCGGAGCAGTGTGGGGCTGATCAACAGGCCGGAGCGGTGTGGGGCTGACCAGCAGGCCGGAGCGGTGTGGAACTGACCAGCAGGCCGGAGCGGTGTGGGGCTGACCAGCAGGCCAGAGTGGTGTGGAACTGACCAGCAGGCCGGAGCGGTGTGGAACTGACCAGCAGGCCGGAGCGGTGTGGGGTTGATCAACAGGCTGGAGTGGTGCGGAGCTGACCAACGGGCCAGAGCAGTGCGGAGCTGAGCAGCAGACCGGAGCGGTGCGGAGCTGACCAACAGGCTGGAGTGGTGTGGAACTGACCAGCAGGCTGGAGTGGTGCGGAGCTGATGAACAGGCTGGAGCGGTGCGGAGCTGACCAATGGGCCGGAGCAGTGTGGAACTGACCAGCAGACCGGAGCGGTGTGGAACTGACCAGCAGACCGGAGCGGTGCAGAGCTGAGCAACAGGCCGGAGCGGTGTGGAACTGACCAGCAGACCGGAGCTGTGCAGAGCTGACCAATGGGCCGGAGCAGTATGGAACTGACCAGCAGGCCGGAGTGGTGCGGAACTGACCAACAGGCCGGAGGAGTATGGAATTGACCAGCAGGCCGGAGCGGAGTGGGGACTTTAACCAACAGCCTGGTTACAACGGCCCGGAGCGGAGTGGGGATTATAGCCAATGGCCTGGAGCGGAGTGGGGACTGTAGCCAATGGCCTGGAGCGGAGTGGGGATTATAGCCAATGGCCCGGAGCGGAGTGGGGACTGTAGCCAATGGCCTGGAGCGGAGTGGGGATTATAGCCAATGGCCCGGAGCCGAGTGGGGATTATAGCCAATGGCCCGGAGCGGAGTGGGGATTATAGCCAATGGCCCGGAGCGGAGTGGGGATTATAGCCAATGGCCCGGAGCCGAGTGGGGACTGTAGCCAATGGCCTGGAGCGGAGTGGGGACTGTAGCCAATGGCCCGGAGCGGAGTGGGGATTATAGCCAATGGCCCGGAGCGGAGTGGGGACTGTAGCCAATGGCCTGGAGCGGAGTGGGGATTATAGCCAATGGCCCGGAGCCGAGTGGGGACTGTAGCCAATGGCCCGGAGCGGTGTGGGGACTGTAGCCAATGGCCCGGAGCGGAGTGGGGATTATAGCCAATGGCCCGGAGCCGAGTGGGGACTGTAGCCAATGGCCCGGAGCGGTGTGGGGACTGTAGCCAATGGCCCGGAGCGGAGTGGGGATTATAGCCAATGGCCTGGAACGGAGTGGGGATTATAGCCAATGGCCCGGAGCCGAGTGGGGACTGTAGCCAATGGCCCGGAGCCGAGTGGGGACTGTAGCCAATGGCCCGGAGCGGAGTGGGGACTGTAGCCAATGGCCCGGAGCGGAGTGGGGACAATAGCCAATGGCCTGGAGCGGAGTGGGGACTGTAGCCAATGGCCCGGAGCGGAGTGGGGACTGTAGCCAATGGCCTGGAGCGGTGTGGGGACTGTAGCCAATGGCCCGGAGCGGAGTGGGGACTGTAGCCAATGGCCTGGAGCGGAGTGGGGACTGTAGCCAATGGCCCGGAGCGGAGTGGGGACTGTAGCCAATGGCCCGGAGCGGAGTGGGGACTGTAGCCAATGGCCCGGAGCGGAGTGGGGATTATAGCCAATGGCCCGGAGCGGTGTGGGGACTGTAGCCAATGGCCCGGAGCGGAGTGGGGATTATAGCCAATGGCCCGGAGCCGAGTGGGGACTGTAGCCAATGGCCCGGAGCGGTGTGGGGACTGTAGCCAATGGCCCGGAGCGGAGTGGGGACTGTAGCCAATGGCCCGGAGCGGAGTGGGGACTGTAGCCAATGGCCCGGAGCGGAGTGGGGATTATAGCCAATGGCCCGGAGCGGAGTGGGGATTATAGCCAATGGCCTGGAGCGGAGTTGGGATTATAGCCAATGGCCCGGAGCGGAGTGGGGATTATAGCCAATGGCCCGGAGCTGAGTGGGGACTGTAGCCAATGGCCCGGAGCGGAGTGGGGACTGTAGCCAATGGCCCGGAGCGGAGTGGGGACTGTAGCCAAAGGCCCGGAGCGGAATGGGGACTGTAGCCAATGGCCCGGAGCGGAGTGGGGACTGTAGCCAATGGCCCGGAGCGGAGTGGGGACAATAGCCAATGGCCCGGAGCGGAGTGGGGACTGTAGCCAATGGCCCGGAGCCGAGTGGGGACTGTAGCCAATGGCCCGGAGCGGAGTGGGGACTGTAGCCAATGGCCCGGAGCGGAGTGGGGACTGTAGCCAATGGCCTGGAGCGGAGTGGGGATTATAGCCAATGGCCCGGAGCGGAGTGGGGACTGTAGCCAATGGCCCGGAGCGGAGTGGGGATTATAGCCAATGGCCCGGAGCGGAGTGGGGACTGTAGCCAATGGCCCGGAGCGGAGTGGGGACTGTAGCCAATGGCCCGGAGCGGAGTGGGGACAATAGCCAATGGCCCGGAGCGGAGTGGGGATTATAGCCAATGGCCCGGAGCCGAGTGGGGACTGTAGCCAATGGCCTGGAGCGGAGTGGGGACTGTAGCCAATGGCCCGGAGCGGAGTGGGGACTGTAGCCAATGGCCCGGAGCGGAGTGGGGACTGTAGCCAATGGCCCGGAGCGGAGTGGGGACTGTAGCCAATGGCCCGGAGCGGAGTGGGGATTATAGCCAATGGCCCGGAGCGGAGTGGGGACTGTAGCCAATGGCCCGGAGCGGAGTGGGGATTATAGCCAATGGCCCGGAGCGGAGTGGGGACTGTAGCCAATGGCCCGGAGCGGAGTGGGGATTATAGCCAATGGCCCGGAGCGGAGTGGGGACTGTAGCCAAAGGCCCGGAGAGGAGTGGGAATTATAGCCAATGGCCCGGAGCGGAGTGGGGATTATAGCCAATGGCCTGGAGCGGAGTGGGGATTATAGCCAATGGCCCGGAGCGGAGTTGGGATTATAGCCAATGGCCCGGAGCGGAGTGGGGATTATAGCCAATGGCCCGGAGCGGAGTGGGGATTATAGCCAATGGCCCGGAGCGGAGTGGGGACTGTAGCCAATGGCCCGGAGCCGAGTGGGGACTATAGCCAATCCCAGAGCAGAGTGGGGACGATAGCCAATCCCAGAGCGGAGTGGGGACGATAGCCAATGGCCCGGAGCGGTGTGGGGACGATAGCCTATCCCAGAGCGGAGTGGGGACTATAGCCAATGGCCCGGAGCCGAGTGGGGATTATAGCCAATGGCCCGGAGCGGAGTGGGGACTATAGCCAATGGCCCGGAGCGGAGTGGGGATTATAGCCAATGGCCCGGAGCCGAGTGGGGATTATAGCCAATGGCCCGGAGCCGAGTAGAGATTATAGCCAATGGCCTGGAGCGGAGTGGGGACTGTAGCCAATGGCCCGGAGCAGAGTGGGGACTATAGCCAATGGCCCGGAGCGGAGTGGGGATTATAGCCAATGGCCCGGAGCGGAGTGGGGACTGTAGCCAATGGCCCGGAGCAGAGTGGGGACTATAGCCAATGGCCCGGAGCGGAGTGGGGATTGTAGCCAATGGCCCGGAGCGGAGTGGGGATTATAGCCAATGGCCCGGAGCGGAGTGGGGACAATAGCCAATGGCCCGGAGCGGAGTGGGGACTGTAGCCAATGGCCCGGAGCGGAGTGGGGACTGTAGCCAATGGCCCGGAGTGGAGTGGGGACTATAGCCAATGGCCCGGAGCCGAGTGGAGATTATAGCCAATGGCCTGGAGCGGAGTGGGGATTATAGCCAATGGCCCGGAGCGGAGTGGGGATTATAGCCAATGGCCCGGAGCGGAGTGGGGATTATAGCCAATGGCCCGGAGCGGAGTGGGGACAATAGCCAATGGCCCGGAGCCGAGTGGGGACTGTAGCCAATGGCCCGGAGCCGAGTGGGGACTGTAGCCAATGGCCCGGAGCGGTGTGGGGACTGTAGCCAATGGCCCGGAGCGGAGTGGGGACTGTAGCCAATGGCCCGGAGCGGAGTGGGGACTGTAGCCAATGGCCCGGAGCGGAGTGGGGACTGTAGCCACTGGCCCGGAGCGGAGTGGGGACTGTAGCCAATGGCCCGGAGTGGAGTGGGGACTGTAGCCAATGGCCTGGAGCGGAGTGGGGACTGTAGCCAATGGCCCGGAGCGGAGTGGGGACTGTAGCCAATGGCCTGGAGCGGAGTGGGGACTGTAGCCAATGGCCCGGAGCGGAGTGAGGACTGTAGCCAATGGCCCGGAGCGGAGTGGGGATTATAGCCAATGGCCCGGAGCGGAGTGGGGACTGTAGCCAATGGCCCGGAGCGGAGTGGGGATTATAGCCAATGGCCCGGAGCGGAGTGGGGACTATAGCCAATGGCCCGGAGCGGAGTGGGGACTGTAGCCAATGGCCCGGAGCGGAGTGGGGATTATAGCCAATGGCCCGGAGCGGAGTGGGGACTGTAGCCAATGGCCCGGAGCCGAGTGGGGATTATAGCCAATGGCCTGGAGTGGAGTGGGGACTGTAGCCAATGGCCCGGAGCCGAGTGGGGATTATAGCCAATGGCCTGGAGTGGAGTGGGGACTGTAGCCAATGGCCCGGAGCCGAGTGGGGATTATAGCCAATGGCCTGGAGTGGAGTGGGGACTGTAGCCAATGGCCCGGAGCCGAGTGGGGACTGTAGCCAAAGGCCCGGAGCGGAGTGGGGACTGTAGCCAATGGCCCGGAGCCGAGTGGGGACTGTAGCCAAAGGCCCGGAGCGGAGTGGGGACTGTAGCCAATGGCCCGGAGCGGAGTGGGGACTGTAGCCAATGGCCCGGAGCGGAGTGGGGATTGTAGCCAAAGGCCCGGAGCGGAGTGGGGACTGTAGCCAATGGCCCGGAGCGGAGTGGGGACTGTAGCCAATGGCCCGGAGCGGAGTGGGGACTGTAGCCAATGGCCTGGAGCGGTGTGGGGACTGTAGCCAATGGCCCGGAGCGGAGTGAGGACTGTAGCCAAAGGCCCGGAGAGGAGTGGGAATTATAGCCAATGGCCCGGAGCGGAGTGGGGACTGTAGCCAATGGCCCGGAGCGGAGTGGGGACTGTAGCCAATGGCCTGGAGCGGTGTGGGGACTGTAGCCAAAGGCCCGGAGCGGAGTGGGGACTGTAGCCAATGGCCCGGAGCGGAGTGGGGACTGTAGCCAAAGGCCCGGAGAGGAGTGGGAATTATAGCCAATGGCCCGGAGCGGAGTGGGGACTGTAGCCAATGGCCCGGAGCGGAGTGGGGACTGTAGCCAATGGCCTGGAGCCGAGTGGGGACTGTAGCCAAAGGCCCGGAGAGGAGTGGGAATTATAGCCAATGGCTCGGAGCGGAGTGGGGACTGTAGCCAATGGCCCGGAGCGGAGTGGGGACTGTAGCCAATGGCCTGGAGCGGTGTGGGGACTGTAGCCAAAGGCCCGGAGCGGAGTGGGGACTGTAGCCAATGGCCCGGAGCGGAGTGGGGACTGTAGCCAAAGGCCCGGAGAGGAGTGGGAATTATAGCCAATGGCCCGGAGCGGAGTGGGGACTGTAGCCAATGGCCCGGAGCGGAGTGTGGACTGTAGCCAATGGCCCGGAGCGGAGTGGGGACTGTAGCCAATGGCCCGGAGCGGAGTGGGGACTGTAGCCAATGGCCCGGAGCGGAGTGGGGACGATAGCCAATCCCAGAGCGGAGTGGGGACGATAGCCAATCCCAGAGCGGAGTGGGGACGATAGCCAATGGCCCGGAGCGGTGTGGGGACGATAGCCAATCCCAGAGCGGAGTGGGGACTATAGCCAATGGCCCGGAGCGGAGTGGGGATTATAGCCAATGGCCCGGAGCGGAGTGGGGATTATAGCCAATGGCCCGGAGCCGAGTGGAGATTATAGCCAATGGCCTGGAGCGGAGTGGGGATTATAGCCAATGGCCTGGAGTGGAGTGGGGATTATAGCCAATGGCCCGGAGCGGAGTGGGGATTATAGCCAATGGCCCGGAGCGGTGTGGGGACTGTAGCCAATGGCCCGGAGCGGAGTGGGGATTATAGCCAATGGCCCGGAGCGGAGTGGGGACTATAGCCAATGGCCCGGAGCCGAGTGGAGATTATAGCCAATGGCCTGGAGCGGAGTGGGGATTATAGCCAATGGCCCGGAGCGGAGTGGGGACTGTAGCCAATGGCCCGGAGCGGAGTGGGGACTGTAGCCAATGGCCCGGAGCCGAGTGGGGACTGTAGCCAATCCCAGAGTGGAGTGGGGACGATAGCCAATCCCAGAGCGGAGTGGGGACTGTAGCCAATGGCCCGAAGCGGTGTGGGGACTGTAGCCAATGGCCCGGAGCGGAATGGGGACGATAACCAACAGCCCGGAGTGGAGCGCGGATAGTAGCCGGCCGACAGAGAGTGAAGATGGCTCCGAACCAGTGGTATTCCGTCAGACATACAGAGGAACCTCGATTGTCTGCCATTCTATTAACTGAATTATGGTTGATCCGAACAACATCGCAAGGTCCTGCTGCGTGGCTCATTATGTTATCCAGCATCAGTTATCCAACTCTCAGTTAACCAAACAGAATACTCCTCACCCATGTAACTTCGGATAATTAAGGTTTCTCTGTACATGGAAGCCGTTATTGAAATCCCGTGCTGTCTATTTTCCTAACGTGTACTATGTATTTCTGTAATTGATTTTTTATTTTCTCTACTTTTTATACCGAAGATTTGTACCTAGGTATTTGTACCTAACATGGGGCCATGTGTTGGTGACATTGTACTTTTTTCACTGTACTCCTGTTGAGTGCACGTGACAATAAACCTAATTCTCATTAAAAAATTCTAATTCTAAAACTAAGGCACACAAGCATTAATTTTCTAGCCAGTATTTAAATCAATCCATTAAACACATCATTTTCTTTCCAAAACTAATTGACACATTTTTTCATACAAACACCATTCCCCTTCATACACCTTCTACATACACAGAGACTGATAAGGTCACAGAGGATATATTTCCATTGCTTATACGCAAAACTGGAAGATGTTAACCAGATCACTTCTATACTGTATACTCCACCTCAGACATAAATTGACACAGTGCTCATTATAAAAGCCTCCACTTACTCTTCTCCCCATATAGTAGCTCCTGTGCATACACAGCCTTAAGCAAGAGATTCCACATCAATTTGTAAGAAATTCATTGTCTCAATGATTTCAAGTTTACTTGAATCTTCATTGAGTATTCCTGTATTGAACTGTTTAGAACTGTCATTTCTCATTCCTTCCCATCCACCACCATCCAGTCCAACGTTTCTGCAGATCCCTTGTCCTCTCCTCTCCTTGGAGTTTTCTTTTCCACACTATTATGTCAGCCGTATTCTCCCTTCTACCCCTTGGAGCCTCCTTCTCCCCCCTCTACTTGCAACCTACTTCTTTCTCCCCCATGCCCTCTCCCCCCTCTCCCCCCCTCTCCACTTTGGGTCATTGTTTCCCCTGTAACCACTGGATTCCTTGGCAGCTCACTTACCCAGCTGCTCCTCCAATTACAAGCTAGTTCACTCACTAATGAACCAATCAATACCTTTGATGAGGAGGGCATTGCTTGTCACTGGCCACTCAGGTGTTTCCTTTTAGCTTGGTGGTGGGGCGGCACGGTGGCACAGTGGTTAGCACTGCTGCCTCACAGCGCCAGAGACCTGGGTTCAATTCCCGCCTCAGGCGACTGACTGTGTGGAGTTTGCACATTCTCCCCATGTCTGCGTGGGTTTCCTCCGGGTGCTCCGGTTTCCTCCCACAGTCCAAAAATGTGCAGATTAGGTGAATTGGCCACGCGAAATTGCCTGTAGTGTTAGGTGCAGGGGTAAATGTAGGGGAATGGGTCTGGGTGGGTGCGCTTCGGCGGGTCGGTATGGACTTGTTGGGCCGAAGGGCCTGTTTCCACACTGTAAAGTAATCTAATCTAATCTAAATGAATATTTTAACACCTGTTGTTCTTCACTGTGTCCTACACCTGCACACACACAGCATGGCTGCTGGGTAAAAAGATTTAAAAAAAAAGAAAATGAACCAATCAGTAACATGAAACTGCAAGTCCAAGCCTGTGATTGTAGAAGCAGGTCCTCATTTGCGTTTTCTAATTCTAGGGTTGACTTCTTTTCTTGTATTGATCACCACATGCTTGAATTTTCCGTGGAATCCTGGGGGTATCCAGGGTTGAATTTTCCCACTGCCCCATGTGCCGATTTTTAATCTAGAGGCAGGCACCACTAACTTTGAATGGCACCGTGAAGTGATCTAGCATGCCACTAAAATCCACATCACAACGTTCAACAGCAATTCGGCCAGGCATTATTTGCCAGCTTGACGAGGGACATCCATTTTTCAGTCGATGAATAAAAAATAACTTCAGCGTGATGGTCGTATTTTTACAATTTCTATGAGTTTGCAGAAAGTCAACACCGATGCATATCAAAATTGCTCCACTGGCACTCCAGTGATTGCAATTACATTCGATAATGGTCCCCTTTGTTCAGTGTGCACATCAGACTGAATGTCTGCTGCTTTCTTACTGCGGTAAAGAAATGGATGTTAATACAAATTGAATGGCAATCAATGTTATGAAATTTTAAGGGTCAGACTAATAAGCTGAGATTGCTGGGAAAAGTAAATCTGTAGAGGAGCTGTGGGAGTAATAACACCCTGATATGAATTTGACATCATCAGTCTTATTCACTAGGTAATATTGCTTTTCCTTATATTTTAAGAAACATGCATTGCTTGTTTTGCCTTCGAAGTACAGAGACTTTAATGCTGATGAGATGATTTGATGATATGAGAGTAAACAAATGTGAATAACCTTGTTATTCACCAACAGTTTCTTTTTTGGCAAAGCTCAGTTCTATAAGTCTTGCTTCTGTTTTAAACAATCACCTTCTGGTCAAAGTGGAGCACATAATCCAGATTTACATTATTGTCATGCTGTCCTGCGTACCCTCTCATGTCGACGTAAAATATACTGTGGCACTATTTGTAGAGAAGTAGGACGTTTTCCTGACTTTATGGTCAATACTTATTCCACAAATAAACGACAGAAAATGGCAGATTAAGTGGACATTTGCCGTTTGTGAGATTTTGCGATTGTCAATTGGCTGCCAAGTTTGCTGATGTAGCAACTGGCTTTAATTGAAAACAGTTCATAAAATGAAAAGTGCTTTGGGACGTTCTGAGGATGTGAAGCAGACTATGTAACTGCAAGATTGAAGTATGCTGAATGTGTATAGTCGTCAGATTAACGGACATTATTGGTCTCATTGCCAACAAGCCCCGTTATTAAAATTGTAAAATTGGCGAAGAAGCAATGGCCATGGTTTCTACGAGTTATTCCAGAGGCACAGCAGAAATTCATCTCAAGGAAGAAGAAACATACCAAGTTGAGGGTGAATCAACTATGGTTGACAAGAGAGGTCAGGGTTAGGGCTATGCTCTTAGCATGAAAAGCTAGCGACCTGACAAAGCGCTCCGAAAGCTCGTACTTCCCAATAACCCTGTTGGGCTATAACCTGTTGTGTGATTTTTAACTTTAGCATGAAAGACAAAGCAGACAATGTGTTGAAGGTGATTAGTGGGAAGCCAGGGGATTGGGAAGCCTTTAAAAACCAACAGAAGAACAACTGAAAAAGCAATAAGGGAAGGGAGAAGATGAAATATGAGAGCAAACCAATCAGCGGTATAAAAGAAGATTGCAAGAATATTTTCATATGTATGAAAGGTAAGAGAAAGGCAGAAGTGGCCATTGGACTGCTGGATAACAGGACTGGAGAGGTAGTAATAAGGAACAAAGAAATGGTGGAGGAGCTGAATAGGTACTTTGCATCAGGTGGAACATGACAGTAGCATAGTAGATCTGCAAGAGATTCGGGGGTAGAGGTGAGTATATTTAGAAGTAAAATAAGGTCGCGTCAACATGGCTTCCTCAAGGGAGGTCATACCTAACAAATCTGTTTGAATGTTTTGAGAAGGTAACAAGCAATTTAGACAAAGGCATGATCCTTTTGGATTTCCAGAAGGCCTTAGGCAAGGTGCTGTACAGGACGATACTAAATAAGATAAGGGCTCATCATGTTAGGGCTGAAAATGTGTTGCTGGAAAAACGCAGCAGGTCAGGCAGCATCCAAGGAGCAGGAGAATCGACATTTCGGGCATAAGCCCTTCTTCAGGAAGCCCTCCTGAAGAAGGGCTTATGCCCGAAACTTCGATTCTTCTGTTCCTTGGATGCTGCCTGACCTGCTGCGCTTTTCCAGCAACACATTTTCAGCTCTGATCTCCAGCATCTGCAGACCTCACTTTTTCTCATCATGTTAGGGGCAAGGTACCAGTATGGATAGAGGATTGGCTGACCGGCAGAAGACAGAGTAGAGGGGAATAAAGACATCTTTTTCAGCATGGCAGCTGGTGAATAGTGCAGATCTGCATGTGTCAGTTTTGGGATCATGACTATTTGCTTTTTACACTGATACTCTGGGTGAAGGAACTGAGGGTATTGTTGATAATCCCGCAGATGACAAAAAGATAGGTGGAGGGATCAGATCTGTTGAGAAACAGGGGAGGCTGCAGAAGGACTTGGGCAATCTAGGAGAGTGGGCAAAGAAGTGGCAGACAGAACAAAATGTGGGAAAGTGTGAGGTTGTTACTTTGGAAGGAAGAATAGAGACATAGACTATTTCTTAAACAGGGAAAGGCTTCAGAAATCTGAAGCATAAAGAAATTTCGGAGTCCTATTTCAGCATTCTTTTAAAGTTAACATGCAGGTTCAGTTGGCAGTGAGAAAGAGAAATGCAATATTAGCATTCATTTCAAGAGGACTAGAATACAAGAGCGGAGATGTACTGCTGAGGCTGTACAAGACTCTGGTCAAACCGTATTTGGAATATTGTGAGCAGTTTTGAGCCCCAAATCTAAGGAAGGATGTTGGTGTTTGCGGGAGTCCAGAGGAGGTTTACAAGTATGATCCTGGGAATGAAGGTCTTGTGTTATGAGGAGCAGTTGATCTGCACTCGATGGAGTTTAGAAGGTTAGGAGGTGATCTCACTGAAAGTTACAGAATACTGAGAGGCCTGGATAGAGTGGACGTGGAGAAGATGTTTCCACAAGTAAGAGTGACAAGGACCCAAGGGTACAGACTCAGAGTGAAGGGATGATGCTTTTGAAATGAGATGAGGTGGGATTTCTTCAGCCATCGGTTGGCCAATCTGTGGAACTCACTGCTGTAGAAGGCTGTGGGGGCCAGGTCACTGAGGGTCTTAAAGAAAGAGATAGACAGGTTCTTGACTAGGAAGAGGATCATGGATTACGGAGGGAAGGCAGGAGAAATGGAGCTGAGAGATATATCAGCCATAATTAAATGTCTGAGCAGATCCAATAGGCTGAAGTAACTAATTCTGCTCCTATATCTTACGGTCTAACTATATTGGTACTGAAATAATCACAACTGCGGATGACCCAAGGCACCAACTAAACAATAGGGGTCCAAGGTGAACAGTTTAAGTCTCAAGGATAATCTTAAAACTTTATATCCTTTTCATCATCCCTTTTGTACTGGATCAGATTTTAATTTTATATCTGTAGGCTTCTCTCCTAGTTATTGCATTTTTATTAATTGCCTTATTATCAGCTGGACATAAACTTGCTTATTCAAGAAAACCTGCAATTGGCTCCTAAATGCTGCAATAGCAATTAGTTAACTACACTTTAATGATCAAACAACATCAATGCTCTGTTATAACTAACTGAGAATTTAAAGATGAGAATTGAAGGGTCTGTTTCCATGCTGTACGACTCTCTGATTATGGCTCTATAACTGATTCAATGTCTCAACGTTATTATGTTGTAGTGTTGTCCAAGAGGCAGACACCACTGTATAGCAGGCTTGGTGGACAACATAGCCTACTCCTGTCCCTGTTTCTTATGTTCTTAAAAAGGGGTTTGACTGCTCCATCATTTGTCCATTGACTTTTCAAATAGTACAGGTATGGCAAAGATTGCTATGGCACAGAAGCCAAACTACTCAATAGGTACACGCTGACGTTTGGGTTACACAGGCCTTCTCCCTCTCTACTTCATCTAATCCTGTCAACATATCTTTCCATTCCTTTCTCCTTCAAATGCTTACGTGATGTTTCCTTAATTGTGCTCCTGTTAATTGCTTCTATCAATCCATGCAGCGTTGAGTTACAAATTTGCTCACTACATAAAGATTTATCCTGATTTCCTTTGTAAAAGTGTTAGTATAATAACTATGGTCTATTTGACTTCCCCGATGAGATGTATTTGTAACGTTAAAAATCTCTATAAGGTTACCTCTATTTTCAAAGAACCTTAGTCTGTTTAATATTTCATCATTGGTATATCCTATCAGTTCTGCTACCAAGACACTAAGACTTCCTGTGTAGGTTTTTTTATTATTCATCAGAATTAAGTTGAATGGAATTGCACTTGAACAGAATTCAATTTGTAGTCTTGTACATATTATACATAGGAAAAATATATATATTTAGAGTACTGCATACAATGCTGATCTCCCTTGTGTGGGAAGGATATTGTTAGGATACAGAAAAATCCACAAGGATTTTGCTGGGTCTGAAGGATTTGAGTAATAGGGAGAGGCTAAATAGGATGTTTTTTTCCTTGGAGCGTCAGAGGCTGAGGGGTGACTATAGTGGTGTATAAAATCATGAGGGGCAAGGATAGGGTGAATAGCCAAGGTCTTTTTCCAAGGTGGGAGAGTCCAAAACTAGAAGGCGTAGGTTTAAGGTGAGAGGGGCACGTGTGGGAAAAGATCTGCCACCCTGCTTACCCATAGTAGGCCCACACAGAACATAGGAAAGCAAACTTGGCCAAACTATACCAAAAACACCCAGAATGCCTCAGCAGGGACCAAACAGGTTGACAAGTGAAACCAGACAGCACTCGCAGACAAGGGAATACACTTCAATACAAATACACACTAACAATACCCAGTCAACACAGCTGTCCCAAAGCCCCAAGGGCAGTCTCATAACACAGCAATAGCAAAGCTACACAAAGAACTGATCAGGCACCACCATGGACATCACTCCCAGGAACAGGAACAATGGAAGCACCTTACTGTTTCAGAAGAGACATTCTCACCTACCTCAAAGAGGACTGGAACCCCCTGACCCATTGATACTGTCGGGATGTTGCATTGTATCGACAATCAGGAGATTCATCAGATAACTGTTTTCCAATTGTAACCATTGTAACTAGATTACTCCATTTCCAAATATATTGTATCTTTCCCCATTTTAATTAGCCCTACTATAAAAGATTCCTATAAAACCTGGCTTCATCCTCAGCTTGGGGAAGAGAACCCATGATCTACCTGTACAGATTCTCAGTTCTGTGTCAACCTCGTCAATTTTTCTGCCAGCCATATTGCTTGTAATAAACAGCTTGTCATTTCACCCGACCTGGTTTGTGTGGTTTCTGCTTTACTGGGCTAATTTCTCCGACAGAAAAATTTAAGAAGGACTCGAGGAGTACAGTCTTCACTCACAGGGTGATGTGTCTGCAGAACACTCTGCCAGAAGAAGTAGTGGAGGTGGGTACAATTACAACATTTAAAAAGGCATCAGGATGGGCTTATGAATAGGAAGGGTATGGGCCAAAGGCTGGCAACTGGGACTAGGTCAGACTGGGATATCTGGTTGGTGCAGATGAGTTGGACTGTAGGGTTGGTTTCCGTGCTGTATGACTCCATGATTATGACTCATACATAAGCCTTTTGGTAGTGAACACATGATGTTGCAAATCTTGGTCATTATTGAGCCAAATCTGGACAGTAAAGATCCAGAACTCTCTCTGTAATGGCATAAAGTTAAAAATCACACAACACCAGGTTATAGTTCAATACGTTTAATTGGAAGCACACTAGCTTTCGGAGCGATGCTAGTGGAAAACTAGTGTGCTTCCACTTAAACCTGTTGGACTATAACCTGGTGTTGTGTGATTTTTAACTTTGTACACCCCAGTCCAACACCGGCATCTCCAAATCATGTAATGGCATAGTAAGTCTACCTTCAGTACATGGAGTGCAGCAGTTAAAGAAGGCAGCTCTTCAAAACCTTCCCAAGGGCATTTAAGGATGGGCAAGAAATGCTGGCTCAACCAGAGATGCCCACACCCCATGAGTGAATAAAAATAAGCTACACTTGATAGGATATTTCCTTCAGCAGTTCTATGGGAGATTGATTATCATGAACAAAAGTATTCACCAGGAGGCTTAAATTCCTCAATGATTCCACCAGTCTTCTGCCATAATTGAAGTGGTTTCTTTAGAGGAGGTGAGCGAGTGTGTTGCGAAAGAAGCAAAATACTGTCATTCCACACTGGCTTAAATATGACCTTAGCTGAAAATGTGTTGCTGGAAAAGCGCAGCAGGTCAGGCAGCTTCCAAGGAACAGGAGAATTGACGTTTCAGGCATAAGCCCTTCTTCAGGAATGAGGAGAGTGTGCCAAGCAGGCTAAGATAAATGGTAGGGAGGAGGGACTTGGGGGAGGGGCGTTGGAAATGCGATAGGTGGAAGAAGGTTAAGGTGAGGGTGATAGGCCGGAGTGGGGGTGGGGGCGGAGAGGTCAGGAAGAAGATTGCAGGTTAGGAAGGCGGTGCTGAGTTCGAGGGTTGGGACTGAGATAAGGTGGGGGGAGGGGAAATGAGGAAACTGGAGAAATCTGAGTTCATCCCTTGTGGTTGGAGGGTTCCTAGGCGGAAGATGAGGCGCTCTTCCTCCAACCGTCGTGTTGCTATGGTCTGGCGATGGAGGAGTCCAAGCACCTGCATGTCCTTGGTGGAGTGGGAGGGGGAGTTGAAGTGTTGAGCCACGGGGTGATTGGGTTGGTTGGTCCGGGTGTCCCAGAGGTGTTCTCTGAAACGTTCCACAAGTAGGCGGCCTGTTTCCCCAATATAGAGGAGGCCACATCGGGTGCAGCGGATGCAATAGATGATGTGTGTGGAGGTGCAGATGAATTTGTGGCGGATATGGAAGTATCCCTTGGGGCCTTGGAGGGAAGTAAGGGGGGAGGTGTGGCCCCCAGTTCCACTTCACTTTCCAGTTCCTTCTACATTCTAACAGGAAACATTTTCTGTTCCTTTCAGATGGTAAGAAATGCAAGCTGTAACAACTCAGAGGCACCCATGCCCCTCTGGAACATTCCTCCCTACCCTTCCCTCTGTCCCTTCTCGAAACCCCACCTCCTGTTGGGTAGTTACTATCCCTGATGATCTTTCACTCTGTGGGAGAATTGTTAGATTCGTGGCAGCCATTTTAAACATAGAACATAGAACATAGAACAATACAGCACAGAACAGGCCCTTCGGCCCACGATGTTGTGCCGAACTTCTAACCTAGATTAAGTACCCATCCATGTACCTATCCAAATGCCGCTTAAAGGTCGCCAATGATTCCGACTCTACCACTCCCACGGGCTGCGCATTCCATGTCCCCACCACTCTCTGGGTAAAGAACCCACCCCTGACATCTCCCCTATACCTTCCACCCTTCACCTTAAATTTATGTCCCCTTGTAACACTCTGTTGTACCCGGGGAAAAAGTTTCTGACTGTCTACTCTATCTATTCCTCTGATCATCTTATAAACCTCTATCAAGTCACCCCTCATCCTTCGCCGTTCCAACGAGAAAAGGCCGAGAACTCTCAACCTATCCTCGTACGACTTCCTCTCCATTCCAGGCAACATCCTGGTAAATCTTCTCTGCACCCTCTCCAAAGCTTCCACATCTTTCCTAAAGTGAGGCGACCAGAACTGCACACAGTACTCCAACTGTGGCCTAACCAAAGTCCTGTACAGCTGCAACATCACTTCACGACTCTTGAATTCAATCCCTCTGCTAATACTCCATAGGCCTTTTTACAAACTCTATCCACCTGAGTGGCAACCTTCAAAGATCTATGTACATAGACCCCAAGATCCCTCTGTTCCTCCACCTGACTAAGAACCCTACCATTAACCCTGTATTCCGCATTCTTATTTGTTCTTCTAAAATGGACAATCTCACACTTGGCAGGGTTGAACTCCATCTGCCATTCCTCAGTCCAGCTCTGCATCATATCTAAGTCCCTCTGCAGCCGACAACAGCCCTCCTCACTATCCACAACTCCACCAATCTTCGTATCATCTGCAAATTTACTGACCCACCCTTCGACTCCCTGCGGAACTCCACTTGTAACTGGGCTCCAGGCTGAATATTTACCATCTACCACCACTCTCTGCCTTCGACCGGTTAGCCAGTTTTCTATCCAATTGGCCAAATTTCCCTCTATCCCATGCCTCCTGACTTTCCGCATAAGCCTACCATGGGGAACCTTATCAAATGCCTTACTAAAATCCATGTACACTACATCCACTGCTCTACCCTCATCCACATGCTTGGTCACCTCCTCGAAGAATTCAATAAGACTTGTAAGGCAAGACCTACCCTTCACAAATCCATGCTGGCTGTCCCTAATCAAGCAGTGTCTTTCCAGATACTCATAAATCCTATCCCTCAGTACCCTTTCCATTACTTTGCCTACCACAGAAGTAAGACTAACAGGCCTGTAATTCCTGGGGTTATCCCTATTCCCTTTTTTGAACTGGGGCACAACATTCGCTACTCTCCAGTCCCCTGGTACCACCCCCGTTGCCAGTGAAGACGAGAAGATCATTGCCAACGGTACTGCAATTTCCTCTCTTGCTTCCCACATAATCCTAGGATATATCCCGTCAGGCCCGGGGGAATTTTGTTACATTAAAAGCCTGGAATCCATTTTGAATCTCATCTTAATGCCTGCATGCTAAAAGCCTGTGTTTTCCATGCCCAGCTAAGATGGTTGGCCTTGCAGCTGAACTGATACCTGATAAACAAATTCTTCCCTTGAATGGGGCTATTCATCTCTTTGCAAGGACCTATTGTACCAACACCTGCTTATCCGCCACTAACCAACACTGTCCAGATATTACATGACTGAAGCTAATGACTGAGCAAGGCGTCTAGCTCATTATCCTGCAATTAACAGTTGGTTAATTGTTCATCGATTGTAACCGATATAATAACGTGATTCGCTGTATCTCATTGGAGTGACTTGTGGCCATCCAGTTGACTTGTCTCTCCCTGTGAGCTCACAAATAAACCGGTCAATACTCAAGGTTTAAGTGTGGTACTCCACTTCTAAATTGGACTGCCTTGAGTGAGTCACCCACTGCATAATTTCCTTCCATTCCCAACACACTCTCTGATGCTGAACATTGTGTGATCAGCAGAAGCCTTACCTTAGTTCTAACTCTCCAAGCCACACTTCAATGCCCTAAGCATTAATAGACATGGAATGACAAGACATGTCAAGGACGCTGTGAGCATTCAGATAAACGCCAAGTGAGCGAGCGCTATGAAAGGAAACTGAGCAACACTGAGATGCAGTCTGGTCCATCAGGGGATGCATGTAGCTGGCACTCAAGGATCACACACTGAAATCCTATTGTGTAGTGAGCAACATGGAGGCTTTTCGCATCCAGTGGTGAACTGAAGTCACTACGTACCCAGTCTGACTTCCATGTCCATCTTGCTTGTAGTGGGTGGGAGGATAGGAAACTACATATTAACAAGGTAAGATATACAGTTAAAAAGGTAATAAACAAGCAATAATCACTTTTAATAGGCAATTCACCACTGCCTAGCATGGGTATGCATTAACGTCCGGAACTTTGTTAAAAAAACAGCAAATTGTTTCTAATGGGTGGCACGGTGGCTCAGTGGATAGCATTGCTGTCTCACAGTGCCAGGGCCCTGGATTTGGGTGACTGTCTGTGTGGAGTTTGCACATTCTCCCCGTGTCTCCAGTTTCCTCCCGCAATCCAGAGATGTGCAGCTTAGGTGAATTGACTGTGCTAAATTGCCTATAGTGTTCAGGGATATGTAGGTTAGATGTAGCGTAAATCAGGGGTAAATGTAGCATAGTAGAGGACTGCGTCTGGGTGGGATACTCTTCAGTGGGTTGGTGTGGACTTGCTGGGCCGAAGGGCCTGTTTCCACACTGTATGGATTCTAACATTGAGATCGGCCACACTGGGCTTCTCATCCAATTCTGCCATATTTCTCACCAAAGCCCATGTCATTTAGGCCCCTATGGAATTCAGCCAATGTCTTTTCAGGTTAAGAAGGTCATAAAAATGGTGGCATTTTCCATATCCAATCCTGTAATAAATATTGTTTTATGAAAACACACTGCTTTGGAAAAGATGCAGGTAACAATGAATCCTTTAAGCCTGCCAGTAAGTCATGTAAAATAACAGAGTTATTATTAGGGTAAACTTGAGAATCATTTTAGCAGAGTAGTTAAAACAGTCAGCATGGAAAGAGAAGGGAAGATCTAACCTCACAAAACTATTTGAGGAAGTGAATCATACATGGACTATGGTAAGTGCATTGGTGTATGTTGATAAAATTCCATATGAAAGACTATATTAACTAAACTCAGAATTTGCGAGGATTCAGATTAAACTCTTGAAATGATAAGAATAGAATTGAAAAGCAAGAAGCAATGATTACTTCGTGATAGAATGGTGGCACGTGGGGGAAAAGTGATGAATGCGATCGGTCGGGAATAGAATGTTGGGACTGCTATTATTTCTAATTTTATAAATGAACTGAATTTGGAAAATGAATGCAAAGTAATAACGTTTGCCAGTGATCACAAAACTGACCTGTCACAACAATCTGAAGAGGCAGCTCAGAAACCATACAATGAATTAAACAATAATGGAATTGGCAGAACAAGCACATGAGTGTTAGTACAGAGAATTGTGAAGTGCTAGACAAGAAAAGATAAAGAAACCACATACCAATTCCATGAGTGGTGTTAAAATAGATATCAATAAACCTAAAATAGACTTCAACAGTTCTGAGTCGAGATTAGAGTGGTGCTGGAAAAGCACAGCAGGTCAGGCAGCATCCAAGGAGCAGGAAAATCGATGTTTCGGGCAAAAGCCCATCATCAGGAATCAGACACCATATTCAAAATTCCTGATGAAGGGCTTTTGCCCGAGATGTCGATTTTCCTGCTCCTCGGATGCTGCCTGACCTGCTGTGCTTTTCCAGCACCACTCTAATCTTGACTCTGGTTTCCAGCATCTGTAGGCCTTGTTTTTACCTAGTTCTAGTTGATACAAAAGGTAAACTTGTCCAACTGAAGGAAAGTAGCAATCAATAAGACTGATACAATGTTGAACTACAGAGTCAAAACCGTAAGCAAAAGAAATAACCAATTTATGTACTGTTCGATAGAGATAATATTTTGAATATGGTAGGCGGAAGTGAGGACTGCAGTTGCTGGAGATCAGAGTCGAGAGTGTGTTGCTGGAAAAGCACAGCAGGTCAGGCAGCATCCGAGGAGCAGGAGAATCGAAGTTTCGGGCAAAAGCCCTTCATCAGGAATTTTGAATATGGTGTCTGATTCGGGTCATTACGACAAAACAAAAACATTCAAACATTGGTAGAAGTCCAGCAATGTTCCCAGTGTAAGTGTCTGCCTTAAAAATAGATAGATCTGGGATTTTCTGTCAGGGAAAAAGACATCCAACAGGGAATTCGGGGTGGTTACGATTGCTGTGGCTAGTGGAAAATTTAAACTGGAATCTGACTTCCCTTCACATTATGTGAGTAGAGCACGGACATGACTTCCAAATCAATTTAGTTCACAAATGAGGACTTGGGATGCTAAGACTGACAAAAAAAGCTATTCATTCGCTGTGTTGGCCATGCAACAAAGAGCATGCAATGAAGGAACACAAACCACAAATTAGTAATCAACACCCATGTTCCAGCAAACTGCATTTACCTGGCATATACAAATAAATTAATCATTGCGAATCACAAAATAAATCAGAAAAGAATCCACAAGGATCATGTGTTTAGACAGGAGGGGAATTGATCCAAAACAAATTACAGTTAGATTGACGTTATTAGCTCCATGACCATTATAAGGATTACACCTACAATGGAATGTAAACAGAAGAATAATGGCTCCTCTAGTACCTATGATAATGATCTGGCTCACTCATAGCACAGAGTTTAATAGCAGTCAAACTGTGATTATACATAGACAGTAACTGGAGACGGCCTTACATGTGTAGGCTGCTTTGTCGCTTTAAAACTGAATTATTTAAAGAAAAATTAGTTGTAAGGTTAAAGCCACAGCTATTTGTTAAAGGTCATAGAGCCATAGAGATGTACAGCATGGAAACAATCCAACTCGTCCATGCTAATAAGACATCCTAAATTAATCTAGTCCCATTTGCCAGCACTTGGCCCATATGCCTCCAAACCTTTCCTATTCATATACCCATTCAGATGCCTTGTAAATGTTGTAATTGCACCAGCCCCCACCACTTCCTCTGGTAGCTCATACCATACACACACCACCCTCTGCGTGAAAAAGTTGCCCCTTTGGTCCCTTTTAAATCTTTCCCCTCTCACCTTAAACCTATGCCCTTTAGATTTGGACTCCCGAACCCTGGGGAAAAGACTTTACACGGTCTTAGCACTCCTGAAATAATATTTGACATTGTACCTATGAAGTTTGAGTAAGAGCCTGTAAGGAAAGCTGTCCCTTGTGAAAAGAAGCATGACCACCAACACAAGGATTATCAGCAGAACAGTACAGTGGCCTGGAAGCTGATGTATCTCAGACAGGGCCAGGAGAGTCCATCTTGCAGGATGTTAAATCAATTGCAGTGAATCCAAATGGCTATCAAAAGCACAATCCAATTATTCCAACACAAGCATGATACATTGTCTCTGGTATATGGTAACACAAGATGTAATTACATACCTGTGTGGTAAGCAATTCACTGGGGAAACCAATCGCAACCAAAGACTTGGCACCAACCACTGCCAAGTGCACCACCTAGACTGTAACAACTTCCTGTAAAAGGTACAGGGAGATGACTTCCCATTTGTTAAAAACCTGGTATCAACAAAGTTCCTTTGGATAAAATTAGGAGATTACTAAATGTAAGTAAGACTGCAGATATTTCATGGGATTGAAAGGTAGACAATTCGAGTATTGAGGTGGAAGATATGCTTAATGTGGGTGTGATGAATTTTGGTTAGAACATTCAAGCAACTTCAGGAAAACATAGCTAATGACCCACAACAGGAGGCACATTGGGATGTTTGTGTAAAAGGATGGGCTTGTGGCACAGTGGTAATGTCCCTACCTCTGGACCAGGAGGCTCAGATTTAGAGGCCCCAAATGATGAAGATTTGAGTTGTAACTTGTCTGTTCATGTACTTTAGAAGGAAAGCCTGACACAACGCGAGAGGTGCCAGGCCCTCACAATTACCTTTAGCCACATCAAGATGAACCAGGTGACTCAAGAGGTGGATTTTTACAAATAAGAGCATATGCCTGTAGCCAAATCTCTTCACCAGGACATACTTTGACAGCTACAGGGACATACGGACATAGAGCAGTCAAGACACTGGTATGGGGTACTGTGTATTGACCATGGATAAACAGTGACATGAGAAGACTGTGAGGATAGGTTGGGTGTGAGGGCGATCTGGCTGCGACATCTGTCACCCCATTGATCGCTAGGGTTGATTCGGCTGATCTGGCTGGCTAGGCGGGTGTCCCCCTTCCCTCACAGCTCCATGTGCGTCCCTCCCGAAGCTCAGCGCTCGGTCGCAGAGGATGACCCCCTAGAAGAGGGACCGCTCCGCCGGTCTAGGGTATAAGGCATACCAGAGACCGCAACTATAGCAACACATAGAACTGTCACACCCATTGGTTCAAAGTTACAACAGATTTATTCACCAGACACGGCAATGACTTTCTCCTAGTCCTGACCACTTTTCAAAATTTCCATATATCAGACAGCGAAAGAACATTTCAGGTGTTTCTGTGACAGGCACAATGAAGGCAACTTAATTTGTTCAGTACACCTGAAGGGATCATATCTGGCAATGGGCCACAAGATACAGGCAGACCTTATAGGGACCCGTGGGCAAATGAAGCAATAACCATGTGACAGCATCACTATATTATCCTAGATCCCCTGGCTTCTATGTGCAAATGGTTTGCACCATTAAAGTAATTTCAGTGAAACGTAGGACAGCAAAACAGGATTTTCACATTGCTATGCCACATCTGAGAGCTATAACTCTAGATCTGGACCTACTATGAACTTATGGTCATGTTTGTCAGGAAGACTTCTTTGGGTCTGATGTTTTAAATTGTGTTTCTAATTTAATGCTTTGTTTGCACATTTCTTTTTTTTTTAATTTTACAAAGAACAAAGAATAATACAGCACAAGAACAGGCCCTTAAATCCTCCAGGTCTGTGCTGACACATTTTGCCTTTCCATACTAAAACTATCTTCACTTACAGGATCACATCCCTCTATTCCCTTCTTTTTCATGATTTGGAGATGCTGGTGTTGGACTGGGGTGGACAAAGTTAAAAATCACACAACACCAGGTTATAGTCCAACAGGTTTAATTGGAAGCACACTAGCTTTCGGAGCGACGCTCCTTCATCCTTCCACTATCACCTGATGAAGGAGCGTCGCTCCGAAAGCTAATGTGCTTCCAATTAAACCTGTTGGACTGTAACCTGGTGTTGTGTGATTTTTAACTTCTTATTCATGTATTTGTCCATGTGTTTGTTGAATGCTGCTATTGTGCCTACTTCCAACACCCCCTCTGGCAGTGCATTCCAGACACTCACCACCCTTTGTGCGAAAAACTTGCATCACACATCTCCTTTAAACTTTCCCTGCCCCATCTCAACAGTAATTCCTTCTTTCTGGTATTCCATAACATAAAATCAACCACATCTCCATAAATCTACTTTCAACAAGGTGAGAAATATGATCATTTTCATGATCCTAAGCTGAAACATTCTTATCCATATCTTTTAATCTTCTTCATGAGTACAGTGCTAATGATGCTTTGTCAGAGGCTGAAGTTAAAAATCGCACAACATCAGGTTATAGTCCAACAGGTTTATTTGGAAGCACTAATTTTCGGAGCACTGCTCCTTCATCAGGTGGTTGTGGAGTATAAGATCATAAGACACAGAATTTATAGCAAAAGATTTCAATGCCATGCAACTGGAATGATATGCCAGTTGCATGACACTGTAATATTTTGCGATAAATTCCGTGTCATATGATCTTACACTCCACAACCACCTGATGAAGGAGCAGTGCTCCGAAAGCTAGTGCTTCCAAATAAACCTGTTGGACTATAACCTGATGTTGTGCGATTTTTAACTTCAGCCTCTGACAAAGCATCATTAGCACTGTACTCATGAAGAAGATTAAAAGATATGGATAAGAATGTTTCAGCTTAGGATCATGAAAATGATCATATTTCTCACATTGTTGAAAGTGTGATTTTTAACTTTTTCCACCCCAGTCCAACACCGGCTCCCCCACACCTTGTCAGAGGCTCAGACTGCTTCTGATGGTGCATCATCAAAAGACACAGTCTAATCATGCTCCTGCAAAGAGTGCGAACAGTGAGAAACATTTTGGGTTTTCGCTTCTGAAGGGTGCAGGAGTGAATGGTGGAAACAGGAGTAAAAGTGACAATTCTGCAGGCAAGTAGAATGTCAGCAAGCTCTGCTCAGCTAGCACAGATAATTCACCCTGGAACCTGCTGATATTAAGGAAAGTTATTCAGATGTGTAAATGTCTGATATGTTGGCAGGTTTTCCAAGCACACTAACTAAATGCTGAGCTAAATGTTGCAGTGCATCATAATGATTTCTTCTCACATTGAAAGAGTGGCCAACTCATTCAACACTCCCAAGCAAATGTATTTGCACAAGCTTTGACCACAATCATATAGACTGGATGGCAATATATCTGGCACCCTAATAATGATGAAATAGCCTTGACCTTACAGCAGCTTCTGTACCAAAGTGCTTTCCAACACTTTGACAGGAGTGAAAAGGTGACATAGAAGTTAAGACTACTCAAAGTGTTTCCACTGCTTACTCACTGCCTCACCATCCTATCCATGCTCCCCTCCCCCAATCAATACTGACATGCTGTCTCATTTCCCAATAGCTGAGTCTTCTTTTGCACACCTATTGACAGAGTGGACTTGGTAGGGCCCTGAAGTGCACTAAAATCCAAAGGCCATCATTCAAGTATATCTGAATAGTCACAGCAGGGGATGGGTAGCCTCTAGCCTTGCTAAAGCCACATGGGCCATACCATGTTAAAATTATAAGAGAATGAAGAAGAAGATTGTCATTATACATGGATACAAAGGGTATCCACATGAGTGTATGATAAAACGTAAAGTTGCGAAGTTTTTGTTTTGTAATTGAGGCATGTAAATATAATTAATTTTTGTATGACTTGCCTGACTTGTCCATTTTGCCACTTTTTAAATTACCTTTGATGTTGTTTGTGAGGAACTGGAAGAAATGAACTGACCAGTGGAGGAAAATACTAGAGATAGTCAGTCATTTACAGTGCTACTTTGTGTCTGGGCCATTCTGGTGTGCTGGTGGGAAGAGGTGCATGTGACATTAGAGTCATAGAGATGTACAGCACGGAAACAGACCCTTCGGTCCAACCCGTCCATGCCGACCAGATATCCCAACCCAATCTAGTCCCACCTGCCAGCACCCGGCCAATATACCTCCAAACCGTTCCTATTCATATACCCATCCAAATGCCTCTTAAATGTTGCAATTGTACCAGCCTCCACCACTTCCTCTGGCAGCTCATTCCATACACATACCACCCTCTGCATGAAAAAGTTGCCCCGTAGGTCTCTATAATATCTTTCCCCTCACCACCTAAACTTATGCCCTCTAGTTCTGGATTCTCCGACCCCAGGGAAAAGACTTTGCCTATTTACCCTATCCATGCCCCTCATAATTTTGTAAACCTCTATAAGGTCACCCATCAGCCTCCGACGCTCCAGGGAAAACATCCCCAGCCTGTTCAGCCTCTCCCTGTAGCTCAAATCCTCCAACCCTGGCAACAGCCTTGTAAATCTTTTCTGAACCCTTTCAAGTTTCACAACATCTTTCCGATAGGAAGGAGACCAGAATTGCATTCAATATTCCAACAGTGGCCGAACAAATGTCATCTACAGCCGCAACATGACCTCCCAACTCTTGTACTCAATACTCTCACCAATAAAAGAAAGCATACCTAACACCTTCTTCACTATCCTATCTACCTGCGGCTTCAATTTCAAGGAGCTATGAACCTGCACTCCAAGGTCTCTTTGTTCAGCAACACTCTCTAGGACCTTACCATTAAGTGTATAAGTCCTGCTAAGATTTGCTTTCCCAAAATGCAGCACCTTGCATTTATCAGAATTAAACTCCATCTGCCACTCCTCAGCCCATTGGCCCATCTGGTCAAGATCCTGTTGTAATCTGAGGTAACTCTCTTCGTTGTCCACTACACCTCCAATTTTGTTGTCATCTGCAAACTTACTAACTGTACCTCTTGTGCTCGCATCCAAATCATTTACTTCATTTTGCAAGTTGTTGATAGCAGTGATGTAATGCCATAGAATATTTTGGGGTGATGGTTAGAAGTGCAGTTGGAGATGGTTACTGCTTGGCACTTGTATAGTGTGAATGTTACTTAGCATTTATCAATTCAAAACTGGGTATTGTCCATGTCTTGCTGCACTTAGATATGGACTGCTTCAGTATCTAAAGGGTTGTGAATGGTCCAAAACATTATTCAATCATCAGCGAACATCCCTACACCTGATTTTTGATGAAGGGAACAACAAGAATAAAGTGACTAAAGATGGTTAGGATTAAGATACTACACTGACCACTCCTCCAGGGAAGCCCTGGAGCTGAGATCATCCAATAACCACAACCATCTTCCTTTTATGCTAGGCATGAACTTCTATCGAAGAATGTTCTCCCTGATTCCCTTTGACATTAATTTTGCTCAGGCTCATTGATGCCACACTCGGTCAAACGTGGCCTTAATGAGGGACTGCAGTCAGTCTCACTTCTCTGATGGAGTTTGGCTTTTTTGTCCATCTTTGACCCAAGCAGCAAAGAGATCATGATTTGTGTGGCCCTGATGGAACCCAAACTGAGTATCAGTGAGTGGGTTTCACTTTTGCAAGTGTTGCTTGAGAGTACTGTTGATGTTTCCTTCCACCACTTTGTCACTGATCAATAGTTGATTGATAATAGGTAATAGCTGGGTTGGATTTGTCCTGTTCTTTGTACTTAATATGTTTCTGGGCAATTTTCCACATTGTCCAGTAGATGCCATATTGTAAATGTACTGGGACAATTTGACAAGGGACACAGCTAGTTTTGCAGCCCTGACCTTCAGGACTATCGCCAGAAATATTGTCAAGATTCACAACCTTTCCAGCACCCAGAGGCTTTAGCTATTTCGTGATATCATGTGGAGTGAATAAAATTGGTTGAGGATCTGTGATGTTGGGGACATCAGGAATAGGCCACAACAAATCATTCTCTTGGTTGACTGAAGATAGATGTAAATCCTTCCGCCATCTTTTTTACACTATTGATCTGGGCTTCCTTATCATTGAGAAAGGGGATATTTGTGAAGCCTCCAACAACTGTTTGTTGTTTAATTCTCCACAACTAGAGTCATAGACAAATGGAGTTGTACGTCAAGGAAACAGATCCTTCAATCTCATTCATCCATGCCAACCAAATATCCTAAATTAATCTAGGCCCATTTGTCAGCATTTCACCCATATTCCTCTAAACCATTCCTATTCATATACCCATCCAGATGCCTTTTAAATGCTACAACTGTACCTGCCGCCACATCCTCTGGTAGTTCATTCCATACACACACCACCTTCTGCGTGAAAATGTTGCCCCTTTGGTCCCTTTTAAATCTTTCCCCCCTCACCTTAAATCGATGCCCTCTAGATTCGCACTGTTACCCTGGGAAAAAGACCTTGGCTATTCACCCTATCCATGGCCTTCATGGTTATATAAACCTCGTTGAGGTCACCTCTCAACCTCTGATGCTCCAGGGAAAATAGCCCCAGCCTATTGAGTCTCTTCCTATTGTCTAAATCTTCCAATTCCTGGTGAAGGACTCCGGTCCGAAACATCGATTTTCCTGCTCCTCGGATGCTGCCCTGACCTGCTGTGCTTTTTCAGCAACACACTCTCAACTCTGATCTCCATCATCTGCAGACCTCACTGTCTCCTAAACCCTCCAATATCCTTGTAAATCTTTTCTGCCCTTTTCTGCCCTTTTCCTATAACAGGAAAACCAGAATTGATTGCAGTATCACAAAAGTGGCCTAACAATTATCCTCTACAGCAGCACATGACCTCCCAATTTCTATACTCAATGCACTGACCAAGAAAGGCAAGTTCACCAAACTCCTTCTTCACTAGCTTGTCTACTGTGACTCCACCTTCAAGGAACTGTGAACCTGCCCCCAAGGTCTCTTTGTTCAACAACGCTCCTGAGGACCCTACCATTCATCGTATATGTTCTTCCCTCGCATTTATCTAAATTAAACTCCATCTGTCACTCCTCAGCCCATTGACCCATCTGACCAAAGTACTGTTGTGCTCTGAGGCAACCTTCTTCACTGTCTATTGCATCACCAATTTTTGGTATCATCTGCAAATGTACTAACCAATCCTCCATATTCAAATTCAAATAATTTATATAAATGACAAAAATATGTGTTGGAAAACGAGAGAGCATGTGTGTTTGGCATGCAAGTCAGCCTATGCTGTAGCATTAGTCACTTTACTTTAGGTATGCTTAGTGCTGCTCCTATCATGCCCTTTTGCACCCCTCATTGAAATGTGGTTGATGATCATGGTACAGTGGGAGATACAATGTGTCATGAGGTTACAGTTTGTAGTTGAATACAAGCCTGTTGCTAATGGCTTTAATCACCTTGTGGATATCCTGTTTTGCACTGCTATATCTGTTCAAAGTCTGCTCCATGTAGCCTGTTCTTATGTTCAAAGGAACAGTCATAAAAATTAATATTAAAGACTCTTTGCCTGAATACAGGTGGCATTAATAACAAGATAAATGAACTAGCAACACAAGTAGATTTGATATAATCAACGTTAAAAGACTACAGCTGGAATTTTCCCCACTCTGGTGTTGTGTAAGCAATGATGAGAAAGTTGAGAAAATACAGAGAGAACGAAAAAAATCCGAACCTTGAAGTTGAGAAAGTGCTTTTTCCATTTGACCTGAAGTCTTTAAAGACAATTTCAGAACATCACCAATGAGCGGCAACTACCTTATCTCCATCTCAGTAAAGCTCCAACTAACCTTATTTATATGCCAATTCCAAATCTTCTCTCCCTGAGAAACTAGATGGTGTAAATTCCTGACATATAAATAAGAGAGACTATCTGACAGCTGCAGTCTGCCTGATGCTTAGCTTGGCCATCATCCAAGTGCTTTTGCTGAACAAAGCTCCTGCATGCTCCATCACCAACAGCCTTTCTGTCCATTCATCTATGTAAATTGGTATTGGCAAGCAAGCAACCTCATCACACTATTACACCCCCTCTCAGACAAATTCACAAACCTCTTCAGCACATCAATTACTTTCCTTTTAGTTCAGGGACACCTAAGACTCCATTTAATTTTGCCAGGTTGTTTTGTGTGCAGGGACACATACATAACTGATTATCCCATGGTGTTTAACTTTCTTTCTCAGTGCTCACACACTGGACATCTATTGAGAGGCTGCCAAACCCTGAATACTTCACATTATTATCCTTAGTACACACTCACTGACTTTAGTACTGGCTTAGGGACTGCCATTTTTGTATTGGTCACATTGTTTCCTTAGCAAATAGGGTCTTTAATGTTGAGTTACCAACAGCCAGCCATTGTGGAAGACCCCATACAGTCCTCACTCAAACTCTTCTCCTTCCTGCCATCCAGCAGGAGATGCCGGAGCATTTGGTCTCTGACGGCCAGACTGTGCAACAGTTTCTTCCCCCGAGCCATCAGGCTCCTTAACACCATATGATCGGACTCTTTCCCATCTGAAATTCTTGCATGACTTCAAATTGCTGCTGGACAAATGTCTATTATTTATAATTCTTCTGTTACACTGTAACCTGCATGTTTTGCATTTCTTATGCACTTTATGATGTGTACGAGTGTGTAGTTTGTGCTGTCCATGTGACACCTTCAGTTCTGGAGGAACGCTGCCTCGTTTTTACTGAATCAGTTGTATATTGTAGAAATGACAAAGAAAAAGCTACCCTACCCCACTCTACTCTGTAGTTTGCATTGCTTCTTAGTGGAGTGGAAGAGACAGGCAGCTTATCACAATAGGGAACATTGAATAATCAGGGGGGTGGATATGTCAGAGTATGACATTGTGCCACATCAACATCATACTATTAGCATATGCCAGCGGTTGAAAAAAAATTAAACATACAAAATAGATGCAAAAGTGGCTCAGTGGTTAGCACTGTTGCCTCACAGCGCTAGGGACCCAGGTTTGATTCCAGCCTCAGGCGATTGGCTGTAGGGAGTATGCACATTCTCCCCATATCTGTGTGGATTTGCTTCGGTTTCCTCTCACAGCCCAAAGATGTGCAGGTCAGGTGAATTGGCCATGTTAAGTTGCCCATAGTGCTAGGTGCATTAGTCAGAGGGAAATGGGTCTGGGTGGGTTACTCTTTGGAGGGTCGGTGTGGACTGGTTGGGCCGAAGGGCATGTTTCCACACTGTAGGGAATCTAATCTAATCTCTGTCGAAACATGGTGACCCCAGATTTTAAAATGGTACGCTCTAGTTCTAGACTGACTCACAAGAGGAAATATCCTTTTCACATTCTCCTCAACAAGCTCATTCAGAATTTTGTACACTACGATCAAGTCATCCCTCATGGTTTGAAATGCCAGGGGAAACAACCCCAGCCTATTCAAGTATCCTCATAAGACAACCCACTAATTCCTAGTTTCAACCTGGTGAAACACGTCTGAACTGCCTCAAATGCTTCCTTAAATGAGGACACCAACACAGTGTTCAATGTGTGATCTTGCCCACGCCCTGTATACCTGAAGCTTAACATCCTTACTTTAATCACAAAACCAGAAATGGCTGTGGAAACACAGCAGGTATGGCAGTATCTGTGGAGGGAAAACAGAGTTCACATTTCAAATTCCTGCTAACTTTCTCTAGCAGCTTCTGTTTTTGTTTGTTTTCGTTCTCCAGCATCTGAAGTTCCTTGTTTTATTGCCTTTACTTTATTCAATTCCTCCCTTTTTGTCCTTTAAATCCTGGCGAGTGGCAAGTGAAGGAGGAGGCCTCTGGCAGCAGCAGCAATGCCAGGACCAGTCGGACACAACTCTGCTACAGCATGGATTCTCCAGGTGAGTGCCTCTTACAGAGACCCAGGGGCCCATTTCAGAGTCTCTGGCTGATGTCAAGCAGTGACTGGAGGAACAGTGAAGACAGAACAAGAACAACAAAGGAAGATGAACTCTATTGCTGTGAAATCTTGCATTGCATTCAGTGTTTGAAGATGGTGCCGGAGCGTGGCAACACTTTGCGTATTTTTATATGCATGCGACAATAAATCTAAATTTAAATCAAAATCTCATCATAAAGGATAGCATCCCATTAGCCTTCTTGATTAGATGTTCAACCTGCGCACCAGCTTTTTGATTCATGCAGTCGAACACTTAAATCCCACAGTCAGTCTCATTTTAAATAAGATTCTGCTTTAAAATTCTTCTTGCCAAAGTGAAGAATGTCACATTTTCTCACATTATATTCCATCAACTAGAATTTTGCCCACTCAGTCAACCTATCTAGGCCTATTTGCAACTTCCTCATGCCTTCTTGACAACATACTTTCCGACCTGTCTTTGTGCTGCCTGTGTATTTACTCCCCTCATCTCCGTCATTATTATTAATTGTAATAAGTTGAAGCCCCAGCATAGACTTTAGGGTTTGAAGTCTCCCATATCCTTGCCCCTACCCCTACACACCAGGCCTTGTTATCAATAGTCTGCTATTACACACAATCCACTGTTAGAAACGAACTGTCCTCATTAATACAATTCCTAGCCAGATTGATATCTATTCCTTTGTCTGTCTAACAGCTCTTCTCTCTCTTTGGACTCTATACCCATATTTTGTTTACTCCTTACCCCCTCCCCACCCTATCTCCTGCACATAGACTGTCACTTTCCTAGTTACCATTGGAAAGGGTCACCGGACCAGAAACGTTAACTTTGATTTCTCTCTACATATGCCGCCTGACTTGCTGAGCTTTTCCAGCTTTTCTGTTTCTGATTTACAGCATCTGCAGTCTTTTCGGTTTTTATTCCCCAGCATGGACCCCAATGGGACCCTACTCATCACATCCTGCTAATCAGTCAAAGACGCAGACTACCAGACCTTGTGGTCTACGAAACTTAAAGGATACTGAGAGACCTGGATAGAGCGGACATGGAGAAGATGTTTCCACGAGTAGGAGAGACTAGGACCCAAGGACATAGCCTCAAATTGAAGAGATGACCCTTTAGAACTGAGATTAGGAGGAATTGCTTCAGCCAGAAGATGATTAATAGAGCCATAAATGTACAGCACAGAAACAGTCCCATTTGCCAGCACATGGCTCATATCCCTCTAAACCCTTCCTATTCATATACCCATCCAGATACCTTTTAAATGTTGTAATTGTACCAGCCTCCACCACTTCCTTTGGCAGCTCATTCCATACACGTACTACCCTCTGTGTGAAAAAGTTGCCTCTTACGTCCTTTATAAATCCTTCAACTCCCTCAGCCCAGGTAAAAGACCTTGTCTATTTACTTTATCCATACCCTCATGATTTTATAAACCTGTGTAAGGTTACCCCTCAGCCTCCAATGTTTAAGGGAAAACAGCCCCAACCTATTCAACCTCTCCCTACAGCTGAAACACTCTGACCCTGGGAACATCCTTGTAAATCTTTGCTAAATCCTTTCAGGTTTTACAACATCCTTCTGATAGGAGGGAGACCAGAATTGTATACAATTTGCCAAAAGTGGCCTAACCACTGTCGTGTACAGCCACAACATGATCTCCCAACTCTTATACTCAATGCTCTGATCAATAAAGGAACTGTGGAACTCATAGCTGCAGAAGGCTATACAGGCCAAGTCATTGAGTATATTTAAGACAGAGATTGGGGTCGGCATGGTGGCTCCATGGTTACCACTACTGCTTCATAGCTCCAGGAACCCGGGTTCGATTCCAGCATTTGGCGATAGTCTGTGTGGAGTTTGAATATTCTCCCCGTGTCTGCGGGGGTTTCCTCCGGGTGCTCCGGTTTCCTCGCACAGTCCAAAGATGTGCAGGTTAGGTGAATTGGCCATGCTAAATTGCCCATAGTGTTCAGGGCTGTGCAGGTTAGGTGCCTTAGTCAGGGGTAAATGTAGGATAATAGGGTAGGGGAATAGATCTGGGTGGGTTACTCTTCAGAGAGTCAGTGTGGACTTGTTGGACCGAAGGGCCTGTTTCCACACTGTAGGGATTCTATGACGCTCTTGATTAATATGAAGATAACGCAGGAGAACGGAGTTCAGAAACATATCAGCCATGAATGAATACCATGGTCTAATTCTATACCTTATGGCCGAATTAAAATGAAAAGAAAAACTTCACTCAAAAGCTTGTGAATCTTAGGATTTGTCTACCCCAGAGGACTGGTGATGATTCATCATTGAGTATATTAAAGGTTGTGAGAGAACTTTAGTTCCTAAGGGCATCATGGTATATGGGGAATGGACAGGTAAGTAGTGTAGAAGATCAGTTATGATGATGTGTATGGAAAACAGACATGGAAGACTTAAGGTCTACTCTTGCTGCTATGACCTATTCAATGATTTTAGATCTTCCCTGGTTATTTTCATGGTAACCAGGAAATCCAAAGAAAAGCATTAAATTTAAAAGCCAGTTAAAATATTACTCCGAGGATGGAGTAGGAAAGTGCAGATGATGCAAAAATACAACCCTGATTTTATAGAATGGCAGATCAGATTGTGGGACCGCATAGCCTATCCATGATTCCATTTTAATGTTAATGTATGTTAATATAAAACTCACCTCACCTGAGTGATTGGGTGTAAACAGAAGTTAACACATCCCATTTGAACACAGAAATTGGTAGATTGGATTTGCATTTCCTGTTATTAACCATTTAAGAAGCTCGCAAATGTACAAACTCCTCTAGGTTAATATTGCCCTCAATGTGCCTAATAATCTTCTCCTAAGCTACGAAACATTGTGAAAAAGTAAACCTCTCAGAATATGCAGGCAGTGATGAAATGCTGGGATCAGGCAGCTATTACAGTAATTTAGAGTTCAATTACATAAATTGGATCATTTTGAGCAATTATTTCCATTGTTATGTCAGAGAACTAAAAAAGGTGCCATTGCAATCAAAAAGTTATACGTTTTGAGGGAATGAGAAATGAATGGGTGGCATGAATGCAGTGCAGTGAAGATTTATTTTCAATCAATCTCAATTCATTCAGAAATACATTTAGGCTGCTTCAGTTTTGCAAGATCCATGTGCAATCCTAACTATTGACTTTGGTTGAAGCAATCTGAGTTGCTTTTTTATAGCTGAAATGTTATACTGTTAGGTATTATAGGGCATCATTGTAAAGTGAAGGTAGAAATGATCACAAATTTTCGGGAGGTCATTAGAAATGCCTTCCAGTGGTTAGCACTGCTGCCTCATAGCGCCAAGGACCCGGGTGCGATTCCTGCCTCGGGCAACTGACTGCGTGGTGTTTGCACATACTTTCCGTGTCTGGGTGGGTTTCCTCCGGGTGCTCCGGTTTCCTCCCACAGTCCAAAGATGTGCAGGTCAGGTGTATTGGCCGTGCTAAATTGCCCATGGTGTTCAGGGATGTGTAGGTGAGTTGCATTAGTCAGGGGTACACATAGGGGAATGGATTTTGTGGGATACTCTTTGGAGGACTTGTTGGGCCGAAGGGCCTGTTTCCACACTGTAGGGATTCTGTATAATTCTACATCCTTTCCTTGGGTTCAAAACCTGGTCAGCCTGGATTGATTGATTCTACCATTTCCAACCACATTCTATAACATTAGCAGTCACTGGAGCACATGGCTCTTATCTTCAAAGGGAGTAGTCTCCCCTGCTGGACCTTCCACAGCAGGACGTCCCATGCTGATTTGATGAATAGACTTTTGTCATGTGCCCTTTATCTAACTATTTTTTCACTTATTCAGAAGCAGGACAGCATTAAGGGTGAGGACCAACCCTTTATTGAGCTACTGTACCAGTCAGCAGTGGAGATGGTCACTGACAATTGTGTTCAGTTCCAAATGCAATTCCTAAGATAATGAAGCAATCCATTCCTGCATGCAATGAGACCAGGGTAGCATCTGCACTTGGGTGAGTGGTGTGGGGGCTGTATTTGTGCTTGAAGAACACACTCCCGGAATCTCAGAATTGTGGAGGACCAGCTCATAAGTGATGCAGGGCGGGAGTTATTCCATGGGGTAGAGTTCTTGGGTACTCATGTAGAGAGGTTTCAGAAGCAAGGTCAGAAGGTTGGCTGTCATTGAATGTCAATTTTCTGACATCTAGTCCCACAATCAGCTGCTGAATCAGTTTTTGATTAAAGGAACCCCAGATGCTGCCAGCTATGAGGTGTCAGGCAGCCCACACAGTTTGACCTGACATCCATGCCACATGACAACAGGTCTGTGTGTAGCTGGGTTAATCCCACTGGTGCTTGGGATGAGGGTCTTAAATGGCCAATTGATAACTAGTCAAGAAGGATGACCACGGGGTTGCCAACCTAATCCTAATTCTGGTCGAGAAGATGTTGGGGTTCAGATATGACACCATCCCTGAAGATCTGAAATCTGAATATAGGCTGAAGTGATTTGTTGTAGTCAGGAACAACCATTTAATACATGCTCTTACTAGCATAGGCAGCAATAAAATGGCTTCTTAATCCAAATAATATGACAAAATGGCTTCTGGGCTGCAAATTGACAATTCTGCTTAAAGCTGCATAAAATGGCTTCAACAAAGATTAGCAGACAATGTTTCCTTTACAGCAAAGAAATAACAGACGGGATAAGACATTATTAGCCGTCCTAACTGACATTTGAGTGCAGGTGCAAAAACTCGGTTCATGAGATAAGAATGTCTTAAGTTTTGGAAAAGAAGGTTGGTTCCCAAGAAATATCATTGGGCTAAGTTACTGTCAATAAAATCATTTCATTAAAATTGATTGGTAATTGTTTGCATGTGCTCTGTGATTATGCCCTGTACTTCTCTCAAAAAAAAAGTATAAAAAAGTCTTTGTCTTAAGCCATGTGCACGGTTTCTCTGAGGAACACGGAAGCACTTAACCTCTGTGTTATTGGACAACCTGTATCCGGCCGAGATTGAATAAACTGTGAAAGCTTACAAAACCAGACTGATTTCTAGTGTTTATTGGTCGATCACGGAACAGAGAGACCCCGCCAACCCACCCAACCCCGGGGGTCCAGATCTTCATCCCAGCTAATTAAATGCCCTTACAGCCTCCAAGCACTCCACCAATAAAAATAAAAAATCTTTTTCCATCTCTCAATAAGAAGAAACTCCTTTTGATATTGAATGCCATCACCTTCATTGAGTGTCCCACCATCATCAATGATGGAGGTCATCATTGACTATAAACACAGCTTGACAAATCTCATTAATCATGGGACTGCAACAGCAGTTCACTGGGAGGGTATTCAGTGGTGACTAACTCACCTCCTGACTCCCCATAGCCTCCACTACTTAAAGCACAAGTCAGGGGCATGATAAACTACTCCCCATTTGCTTTGGATGAAGTCAGTTTTACCAAATCAACAAACACAATTCCCTCAAGTACAAAGTTGCTGCTTGATAGGTATACCATCCACCACTTTAAACGCTCACTCTCTTCACAACCAGTACACAGTGGCTACAAAGTTTACCAAATACAAAATGTACCACAGAATTTTGCCGAGTTTTCTTCAAAAGTAACTTTCTAACCCATGATCTCTACCACCAAATATAAGGGCAGCAGACATGGGAATGCCAGTGCCTTCAGTTTTCTCTCTTACGTTATCCTGAATCACTATTTCATTATTATTGGTCAAAATCTCTCCCTCTCTAATAGCACTGAGGGTATAGTCTCACCGTATAGAACACAGAGCATAGAACATTGCACTGCAGGCCCTTCAGCCCTGGATGGTGGGCTGACCTATAGAACCAATCTGAAGGAGAAAGTGAGGTCTGCAGATGCTGGAGATCAGAGTTGAAAATGTGTTGCTGGAAAAGTGCAGCAGGTCAGGCAGCATCCAGGGAACAGGAGAATCGACGTTTCGGGCATCCAGGGAACAGGAGAATCTCCTGTTCCCTGGATGCTGCCCGGCCTGCTGCGCTTTTCCAGCAACACATTTTCAGAACCAATCTGAAGCCCACCTAACCTCCACTATTCCATTCTCGTCTATTTACCTATCCAATAACCACTTCAATGCCCTTGAAGTTGGTGAGTCTACTACTGCTGCAAGCATGTACGTTCGAAGCCCCTACTACTCTCTGAGTAAAGAAACAACCTCTGCCGACTGTCCTATATCTATCACCCCTCAACTTAAAGCTATGTCCCCTCATGCTAGCCATCACCATCCGAGGAAAAAGGCTCTCATTATCCACCCTACCTAACCCTCTGATAATCTTGTATGTCTCAATTAAGTCACCTCTCAACCTTCTCTCTAATGACAACAGCCTCAAGTCCCTCAGCCTATGGACTTCAGTGGTTCAACAGGACACTTCCTTAACCATTACCTTTTCAAATGATGGACAGCATATGCTTGCCTTTCCAATGAAACTCATATCCTGTTAATGAATTCACACACTATTTAGAACAAGTTCCAGGGCCCTGCTTCCTTGTGAGCAAAACTAGATTTAATCCATTACAATAATAGCATGTCAGCTGATAAAATCAAAGCCTTTATTTACTAAGTTAGAAATCACACAACACCAGGTTATAATCCAACAGGTTTAAGTGGAAGCACTAGCTTTCAGAGCGACGCTCCTTCATCAGGTGGTTGTGGAGGACACAATTGTAAGGCACAGAATTTATAGCAAAAATTTACAGAGTGATGTAACTGAAATTATACCTTGAATAATACCTTGATTGTCTGTTGAGTCTTTCATCTGTTCGAATACTATGATAGTTTCACTTCTTTCATGTGTAAATCACAAAACCTTTTTTTAAAAGTTGCTTTCTCAGGTTAGCTGTAACAAGCTAACCTGAGGTTACAGCTAACCTGAGAATGTAACTTTTAAAAAAAAGGTTTTGTGATTTACACATGAAAGAAGTGAAACTATCATAGTATTCGAACAGATGAAAGACTCAACAGACAATTAAGGTATAATTTCAGTTACATCACACTGTAAACGTTTGCTATAAATTCTGTGTCTTACAATTGTGTCCTCCACTACCACCTGATGAAGGAGCGTCGCTCCGAAAGTTAGTGCTTCCAATTAAACCTGTTGGACTATAACCTGGTGTTGTGTGATTTTTAACTTTGTACACCCCAGTCCAACACCGGCATCTCTAAATCATTTATTTACTAATGCCACTTCATCTCCACTGGTAAAGCCGCAAGGCAAGAGTGGCAAAGAGTTGACCAAAGTCCCGGGTACCAGACATCACAATCATTCTGGTGTTAGACTCATTCAGATCTGTAGATCAGCTCCCATGTGTGAGGTCTCTGATTAGAAGCTTTAGGGTGAGGCAGTTGGGTTATTGTGGAGAAAGTGAGGTCTGCAGATGCTGGAGATCAGAGCTGAAAATGTGTTGCTGGAAAAGTGCAGCAGGTCAGGCAGCATCCAAGGAACAGGAGAATCGACGTTTCGGGCATAAGCCCTTCTTCAGGAATGAGGAAAGTGTCCAGCAGGCTAAGATAAAAGGTAGGGAGGAGGGATTTGGGGGAACGGCGTCGGAAATGTGATAGGTGGAAAGAGGTCAAGGTGAGGGTGATAGGTCAGACTGGGGGCAGAGAGGTCGGGAAGAAGATTGCAGGTTAGGAAGACGGTGCTGAGTTCGAGGGATTTGACTGAGACAGGGTGGGGGGAGGGGAAATGAGGAAACTGGTGAAATCCGAGTTGGGTTATTGTCCAAATTAAAGCAATTTAAGCAGCTGACTCATTCCTTCCCTTTCTTTTAGCATTGCTTGTTATATTCTCTGTCACCCCAACCCAGTGGGACTGTCTGTGTTTTTTTTCCCAGTCTGGCAGTTCGATACACCGTTGTTGCCTGTCTCACATTAGATTAGATTCCCTGCAGGTCCTTCGGCCCAACCAATCCACACCGACCCTCCGAAGAGTAACCCACCCAAACCCATTTCCCTCTGACTAATGCACCTAACACTGGGGGAATTTAGCTTGGCTAATTCATCTGACCTACACATCTTTGTGACTGTGGGAGGAAACCAGGGCACCCGGAGGAAACCCACACAGGCACGGGAAGAATGTGCAAACTCCACACAGACAGTCGAACCTGGGACCCTGGTGCTGTGAGGCAGCAGTGCTAATCACTGTGTCACTGTGTCGCCCATTCTGATCACTTAATCCGAACTATCAACAATCTTTCCCCCCCAAGTACTCCGAACCCCACCTCCCGTCGATTGCATAAATGCTGTCCCCCCCTCCATGATTCACTTTAGCTCTGACGAAGAGTCATTGCGACTCGAAATGTTACCTTGCTCTCTCTCCATGGCTCAGTCACCATGAATGATCAGCGGAGAGAGGACCAACCCAGTGTCAAGGAACAGTCAGCCCCAAATATTACATTACTACAGTGTTTCCATCCTTTACTCCTCCTTGAGCTAAAACAAAAGGAGAGAGAAATTGAGAGAGGCTGTTAGGAAGCTTGTTGTAGCCTAGAGGATATCTGGTCTGTTTGTAAAGATTGCAATGTAATTTAAGTAACCAGTTAGTGCTGCTAGTTGGGAGAAGGGCATACTAAGGTGATTACTGGGTTCCAGCGAGCAAGGTAAAGGCAAGGTAAGATTGTTTTTTTTCTCTGAGGGTAAAGGGGCAGAGGTGGCAGTCAGGGCAGTGATGTGCTCCTCTGCCAGTTGCAGGAGATCAGGGAGCAGTCTATATCCCTAACGACTGTGTTTGCAGGATGCGTGACTGACTACAGCTCCTCCCAGACTACGGTGTTCAGTTGGAGCAGCAGTTGGACACACTGAGGAGCACACAGGGAAAGAGAGAGACTGTGACAGACACTAGTTCCCGGGAGGTGGTCAGACCACAGGTTCAGTGACGTAGGTAGGTGAATGCCAGGAGAGGCAGGCAGGTTGGGCAGAGTCTCCTGTGGATATCCCCCTCTCTAACAGATATACATTTTGGATACTGGTGTGGGCAGGTGGGTGCCTCTCAGCGGAGTATAATACCAGCAGCCAAGCCTGTGGGCACCACGACTGGCTCTGTCATAGAGCAGGGTTGGGCAAGATGCAAGTGAGCAATAGAGGAGGGAGACTTGCTAGTTAGGGGCACAGACAGGTATTTCTGTGGCTGTGTTCAAAACTCCAGGATAGTGTGTTGCGTCTCTAGTGCCAGGGTCAAGGACACCTCTGAGCAGTTGCACAAACCTCTTAAGGGGAAAGGTGAGCAGCCAGAGGTCATTCTGCAGAGGTACCAATGACAGAGGTAGAAAGAGGGATGAGCTCCTGCAGAGTGAGTATAGGGAGTTAGGAACAATGCTGAAAAACAGCACCTTGGAGGTAGTAATTTCTGGGTCATTACCAGTGCCACATGCTAGTCAGGCAAGGAATAGAAAGATAGGAGAGATAAATACACAGTTAATGAGCTGGTGTGGGGGCTGGGTTTCAGGCTCTTGGATCATTGGGACCACGTCTGGGGCAGGGGTGACCTGTACAAATGGGACTGGAGGGGAACTAATCTACTCGCCAGGAGGTTCGCTAGTACTACTCAGGATATTTTAAACTAGAGTAGCAAGGGGCAGGAAACCAGAACAGCAGGACAGCAAGTGGAGGGATCAAGGGGACGGTAATGTTAAGACCAGTAAATCAGATAGAAAGGAGAGGCAGAGACAGGTAAATGAACACAAAGGTACTAATGGAGTGAAGTGTGTTTATTTCAATGCAAGGCATATTATAGGTAAGGCAAATGTCGTGGCTATTACAGAGACTTGGTTGAGAGCAGGACAGGATCAGCTACTCAACATTACAGGCTTTTGTTGTTTTAGACAAAATAGAGAGGAAGGTAAAAGAGGTGGAGGAATTGCATTAATAATCAGAGAGAATGTTACATCTGCACTCAGAGTGGATGTACTGGAAAGCTCATTCACTGAGGCAACATGGGTACAGCTCAAAAATAAGACAGGTCCAATCATTCTGACAAGATTATACAACAAGACCTCCAACAGCCACTGAGACATTGAGAAACAAACATGTAGGCAGCTGACAGAAAGATGCAATACAAGCAGAGTTGTCATAGTGGGTGACTGTAACATCCCCAATATTGACTGGAGCTTCCTTAAAGCAAGAGGCTTAGACTGGGGCAGAATTTGTTAGGTGCATCCAAGAGGGTTTTTGGAAACATTATGTGCATAATCCAAATAGAGGATGGGCCATATGGGATTTTGTATTGGCTAATGAGACTGGCCAGGTGACTGACCTTTCAGTGAGAGACCATGTTGGGAACAGTGATCACAACTCCTTCAGTTTTAAGACAGCTATGAATAAGGAGAAATCAGAAACTTGTGGCAAGGTACTAAACTGGGGGAGGGCAAATTATGTCAGTGTTAGGCAAGAGCTAGGAAGTAGTAACTGAGTAATTGGCTTGCCCACAGAAAGCAGAGGGTAAAGGTGGAAGGTTGTTTTCCAGGCTGTATGTTCTACCATCGGGGAGAAGGTACAGAAGCCTGAACACACCCACCAGCCGGTTTCGGAACAGTTTCTACCCCACTGTTGTTAGAATACTGAATAGACTCACAAACTCTTAACATTCAGATGTACCTGTGTTTTTGTTTTTGCTGCTGTTTACCTATTATTCACTTATTTATGCTACTTCACTCTGTGATCTGCCTGTATTACTTGCAAGACAAAATTTTCACTGTGTCTCGGTACATGTGACAATTCAAATTCTTAAGGGCGGCACGGTGGCTCAGTGGTTAGCACTGTTGCCTCACAGCACCAGGGTCCCAGGTTCAATTCCAGCCTCAGGCGACTGTCTGTGTGGAGTTAGCATATTCTCCCCGTGTCTGTGTGGGTTTCCTCTGGGTGCTCCGGTTTCCTCCCACAGTCCAAAGGTGTGCAGGTTAGGTGAATTGGTCATGCTAAATTACCCATAGTGTTAGGTGCGTTAGTCAGAGGGGGGTGGGTTCCTCTTCGGAGGGTTGGTGTGGAAGGGCTTGTTTCCACACTGTAGTGAATCTAATCTATTCTTACATGCTCTCAAAAACCCTTGTATGGAATGGAATTGGTTAATCTATTTACTTGATATTTTCACACATTCTGGGCTGCACACTGAAGTTTCAGCTTCATGGCATGTTGTAGGACTAAGAAGCAAGTCCTCGTTCTGGTATTCTTTTTGCAAGGGAAAAAGATAGTCCAGAATTGCTGGTGAGATCAGTGACAGGTAAAGCGACTAAACTGTCTTGCTCTTCTTCCCCATCTGGCTGTTGCACCCTCCACTAGCTATCAGTGAATCATGTGTGGGAATTCTTCTGTCACTTTTGTGGAGTGAGATGTGACATATTCCTGAAAATAATAATTAGCTGGATTTGCTGCATGAAGATACGATAGGACTCTCAATGTCCAGCGATGCTGGCATTTTACAGCTTGAGCTATCACTCACTCTAACACAACCTGAAAATTGTATCAGACAGAAGGTGGCTATTCAGCCCAACTCGTCTGTACTGGCTCCTTGATACAGCAGCCCAAAATTAATCACATCAGTCAATCTCGGCTCATCATTTTGGATCTTCCTCTGCTTCAAATCTTCATCCAATATTTCCATAACAGAGAGTTTCCTTTCACAAAACAGTTGTCTTTTTAACCGTTCCACGTAAAAAGTATTTGATGCTTCAAGTAACAAATTTGTCATGCAACTTTAAATTGATGCAAGCTCATCAATGACGTTCGAGCCAAAGAACTAATCTTTTCCTATTCACCTTCAAATGTTGATCCCTTTCAAGCAGCAGCTGCTGAGCTTACTTTGAATTCACTTCCAATTTTAAAACAGGGCTCAAGCAACATGAGTTCGACTGGGACAACACTACTATTATAGGACAAGCCAAACAGAGAACAGCCAGGGAATTCCTAGAGGCATGGCACTCATCCACAGATTTAAATCAATAAGCACATCGACCCGGACCCAATATACCGGCCACTGCAGCGGACAGCTGGAACTGACAACCGGAAGCGGCAGAGACAAACCACTATAAATGCCGGAGGAAACAACACAGAAGCGCTTCACAGGAGGCTCCCAAGCACTGAGGACGTCACCTAGACAGGGGATGAAACGTCTGCAACACAAGTTCCCAGCTCGGCGAACAGAACCACAACAACGAGCACCCGAGCTACAAATCTTCTCACAAACTTTAGGGCTCAGCCACCCCAGGGCCTGCTTCATGCAGTTCAGACATTATCTGCAAAACTGAAGTGGAAATGATAGAAAATGGCCCAGTACCTTGCCTTTATTCCATCCTTTGCATTGAGCTGCCCAAATATGGGGAGAGGCTGCTCTACCAATGGTTATTGTGTTTGGTCCAAAGGTGTGCTGTTTATTGTAGGTCATGAAATGTATTATGGAAATGTAAAGCCTATCTTCCTTCCTTCTGAGCGACTAGAATATAACTACGACTGAACTCTCACCACTTTAACACTATTGAAAGATGGATTTGTGCCATTTGAGAGAAAACCCAGGTTCAGTTGTGCATCACTGTTTTCACATTATTATACCTGAGGTCATAGGGCCTCTTGTTTTAATCTCCCCCCCTCACACACAGTCACAACAAAGTTAAAAATCACACAACACCAGGTTATAGTCCACCAGGTTTAACTGGAAGCACTAACTTTCGGAGCGACGCTCCTTCATCAGACCACCACCTGATGAAGGAGCAGCGCTCTGAAAGCTAGTGCTTCCAATTAAACCTGTTGGGCTATAACCTGGTGTTGTGTGATTTTTAATTTTGTACATCCCAGTCCAACACCGGCATCTCCCAGTCACAACAAATACTTGGTTTTTTTTGGAGCTGCCACACTTTAATGAAATTTAATTAATCAGATGAAAGAGAGACAATTCCTCAAATTTCTTGAGTGAAGAACAGTGGAGTTTTATTATCTGAAAAAGAAATGATAAAAAAGCAGACGTTGATACATGGATAATGGGCTTACAAAGGAGGATGGGACAGGGATGTCTGCCACAGATTTGAAGGTAAAGTGAGTTGCGGTTTACAGCGTTTCGGGGTCCTTGAGTTGTGAGAATGGAAAGAACTGATTGTAACTATTTAGTTTTTGTCTCGTTGTTTCTCCAATGGCAAAGCTGCAGATCTTTGGAGTCGTCAGTGAATTGTTGTTTTAAGTTGCCTTACATTGGCTAGTTTCTGAGCTAGAGTGAGAACAATTGGAGGGAAATTGTGAATGGTTGGCAAATCAGTTTTCTTGTTACCCAGAGGATGGAACAATTCGAATTCCTCCAACATTCACAGGATATCTATTAAGATAGGAAAGATGACCTCATCTGAACTCTAAGTCAGAGTTGTAGATTTTTTTCTGGTGGACTCCAAACACCAGGAAATTGCCATTAGAGGTTTAAGCTTCCCAGCAAAAATGTTTTGAGACTTCCAAGAAATCCCAGCATGCATTTTTCAGGTCATGAAGAATCTGGAGATCAGAAGAACAGAGCCAAGGTTGTCAGCTTAAATCCCACTGCAGAGACTTGAGCCCAAACACTTGGCCAACTCTTCAGTACTATGTTGGAGTGTTGCACTTTCAGAAGTAAACTTCTTTTAGATGGGGCAGTAAACCAACACTTGCGCTGTTTGCACTCACAGGTGTAACTGAAAAATCCCATGGCACTAATTTTAAGGACAGCACGAGAGTGCTCTGTGGTGTGCTGGCTAACAGTTGTTTTTTGATTGATACATAAAAGTGGATTAAATTGTTTTTTTTTTCACACTACTGTTTGTTGGGGCTTTGCTATTCACAAATTGGTTCATTCTTTAAAACAGTGACAAACGCTGAAGCACCCAGAGGAGCAGTTGAGGACTCTGGGTCTGCACTCAATGGAGTTTAGAAGGTTAGGATGTGATCTCATTGAAACTTATAGAATACTGAGAGGCCTGGATAGAGTAGATGTGGACAAGATGTTTCCATTAGTAGGAGGGACTAGGACCCAAGGGCACAGCCTCAGAACAAAAGGATGACCCTTTAGAACTAAGATGACAAGGAATTCCTTCAGTCAAAGGATGTGAGTCTGTGGAACTCATTGCCACAGAAGGCTGGAGAGGCCAAGTCATTGTGTGTATTTATCAGAGATAGACAGGTTTTTGATTAGTAAGGGGCACAAAGGTTGCGGGGAGAAGTCAGGAAACATATTGAATGGCAGAGCAGAATCAATGGGCTGAATGACCTAATTCTGCTCCTATATCTTATGGTCTTACAGTAATGAATGACACATTGTAAACATAATTTATAATATTCTCCTTACAAATTTACTAGGCCAGCTCACAGTGTCTCAACAGCTCATTGAGAATAAAGGACCAAATCATTTGATGAGTAGGTAGTTATTCTAGCAGGATGGACAGACATTGTGCATCTAGACCGTGTGGTGCAACGAGATCATGTGGAAGTCCTGATGGAGCTAACTCTGAGGGAATTGCCCTGGAAGTTGCCTCTGATGGACAATCCCCGAACCATCCCCAAAGCATCCCGACTCTGAGTTAGACTCAGACTTTGGACAGTTTGACTTTTCTTAATACTTACCCCAGATACTTTAGAGGAACTAAACCTTTGACCTGCCACTGACCATCATTGTTGCAATGGTGATTGGAAAGTCTGGACCTTAACTCCCTTTGAAAATAAATTTCGGAAGCAGCAGAAAACCGATTGGTGGTTTACTGTTGTGCATTTCATGCGCACTGCCCAGATAATTATCAATTTTCACAACACGCTGTCCTTTGGGACACTGTCGCTTCAGTTGTCACTTGTTTGCCCAATTTCCTAATATATCCAATTACACCCAAACTTGACCGTGGCGTTTAACATTTTTCTTAAACAGCACAAGGTATTACGATTAGAAAACCCTTCTTTCTGCCCCAAATCGTTTACGTACATTGACAATTAGTCAGGTCCAAGGATGGATCCCTGAGGCATTCTCTTCATTATCTCCTTCCACACTAACGCAGCTGTTCCAAAGCTATCATTTATTTCCGCTTTCCTCTAACCCTCCCTACAATCACCCTACATGACAATGGATCAAAAGCTTTTCAAAAACTTAAATTAGAATTTCCACCGAATTACCCTTTGCTATCGAATTCATTCATTCTTTGGGAAAATGCCAAGAAATTAATGAAAGGTAGAAAGACTTTCATTTATTTAGAGTTTTATCATGCTTCAGAAATATCTCTTGAGTGTAATCCTCTCAGCACAGAAACCAGTCTAGTGAACATTAATTGCACTCCCTCATATAAAATGAATTACTTATACTGCCTTTTGTTGAGTGAAATAGGGGGAAATAAATCTTGCACAGAGACCTTCAAAACACAATGAAATGAATAAATAGTTTGTAGTGTTGCCAGGGTGAGTTGGGAATATGAATAGAAAATTTGCTTCAGGATCTTAAACATTCGTGTAAACAACAATAACTTGCATTTACACTTCCTTTAATGTAGAATAAAATCCGACTTATACTTCACCCAAGTAACACTGCCTCTCATCGAAGCCTTCTGAAAGTGAGCATCAGGTTCTTTTGGTACCCTGGAGATATCAAGCCAACTTGGCTGTCCCCAGATATACTGCGGAGTCAGCCATTGGGGAGTTTGAGTATTATGATGAGCTGTTTAATCAGCCCATCTCAGTGTTCTGGAACAGTATCCAGTTATAATAGGTCCTCATAAATCCCCAGCTCGCACACACTACCCATGCCCCAAGCAAGCGACCTTATAATACCCTATCCACTCCCATGGCCTCTCCTATTCTCCACATACACCCCCTCCCCTCATTATATCATCCTTGTGTCCACCTTGTCAACTCATTCTCTTCAGTCTTTCCATAGCCCATTATGGCCAACATTGTCCCTCACCTACCACATATTTACTCTTACACCATCCATTCCAATTCCTCTGAATCTACCATGGGCAGACCACAGAAAGGTAAAGCTGAAATTAAGTAAAATGAAGTTCGAAGCATTTATTACAAATTCCGTTATCTTCAAAAATACTTCATTGACAGATGTTCCAGTTAACACATTTGAATTCCTTCAAGTACTTAATCTCTTATAGTAACAAACACTTACATTCAATGATTACATGAAAGGAAGTTAATGTATTTATAACTACTTGGAGCTGTCAATCAAGCACTGTAATAGAGACAGTTTTCTGGTAAAAACAGCCTATCTAGTGAAATTGCAATTGATTTTCTTTCAAGTGAGAGGTACAGCAGATTGTATTTAATTTTCAAAATATAAAATGCAGACGATTTAAAAGACATTACAGCTTGATAGTTCCACAGACTGTACCTATCTATCATGCAAATTTGTGTCTAATCTGAACAATCCCGAAAGCGAACTTGACCTGTCCAAACAATTTCTATAGGCTTAGACCTTTTCCTCAAATTTTGTAAAGCCACAGTTTTTTTGTAGTTTTGTCCAGTCCCAGACAGAGCAATTGCCACACCAAGCCATAATGCATCCAGATTGAATGCTTTCTACGGTGTAGCTGTAAAACTTGGTAAGAGCCTTTACGCTGAATTTCCTTAGCCTCTTGAGGAAGTAGGGGCACTGTTGTGCTTTCTTGATAATCACATCAACATGGGTGGACCAGGATAGGTTGTTGGTGAAACTGAATACAGTAGTACCACGGCACTAGTAAGCCAGAGATCTAGGCTAATGCACTAGGGACACACATTTGAAATTAAATGCAGGAATATGAATTTAATAATTCTTGAATACGGAGCTAGTCTCAGTAAAGGTGGTCAAGAAGCTTTCATTGGGTGGCACAGAGGCTCAGTGGTTAGCACTGATGCCTCATGGCACCAGGGTCCCAGGTTTAATTCCAGCCTCCGGCGACTGTCTGTGTGGAGTGCGCACATTCTCCCTGTGTCTGCGCGGGTTTCCTCCCACTGTCCAAAGATGTGCAGGTCAGGTGGATTGTCCACGCTAAATTGCCCATAGTGTAGGTGCATTAGTCAGAGGGAAATGGGTCAGGGTGAGTTACTCTTCAGAGGGTCAGTGTGGACTTGTTGGGCCGAACGGCCTGTTTCCAAACTGTAGGGAGTCTAATCATTACTGTAAAAACCCATCTGGTTTCCTAATGTCCTAAGTGAGCAAAATGTGCCATCCTTATCTGGTTTGGCCTACACGTGATTCCAGACAACAATGTGGCGAACTCTTAACTGCGTTCTGAAATGTACTAGGAAGCCATTCAGTTGAAAGGCTGTCAGGATAGGCAGCAAATACTAGTGATGCTTCCTGCTGATGCCACTAACCCGCAATCAATAAGAAAAATAGTTTCTTATTGAAGGAAGCTGCATTTTTTAAATGCCCCGCCTTCATTTCTCTCCCGCATTTAAAATGATGGGTGCAGGATACAGGAGAAGAAATTCTCTTTGAATGCTTCTGTTATTTTGCTTACAGTGTGGAAATCATATGTCTTTGCTAAAAGTTGTATCAAAATCTTTCCAGGTACTATGGAAGGGTATATATTTCACTCAGGAGAAAGTGAGGAGTGCAGGTGCTGGAGATCAGAGTCGAGAGTGTGGTGCTGGAAAAGCACAGCAGGTTATGTAACATCTGAGGAGCAGGTGAATTGACGTTTCAGACAACGTCGATTCTCCTGCTCCTCAGATGCAGCCTGACCTGCTGTGCTTTTCCAGCACCACACTCTCGACATCTATCTCACTCAGTCAGCTTGTCTACTTGTTGGCTCCTTCACCATCCACTCGACTAACGTTCAGCTAGGAGTTCCTGTTCCTAATAATCGATATAAATATAGCAAGGAGGTGGATTAAACTCACTTCACAGGAATGAAGCTCTGTTTCCGATTTCTCGGGACGATATTGCCTGAATGGGCTGGTCCACGCCATTTTATTTACTGGAGATGTCTCTGCATTGTCCAATAACATTTATCTTAAGGGAAATAAATGTATTTTCTGAGAAGACATCAACAATATTTGGCTGTCACTTTTATAGGATTTTCCTCGTTCAGGTTGCAGCATCTGTTCCACAGACATTTCCCAAGACCCAAGTATCTTACACAGTTATTGTGATATCCTGGGCACAATGGAATTTGATTTGACTTAATTTATTATTGTCACATATACTTAGGTGCAATGAAAAGTTTTGTGTTACGTGCAGTACAGGCAGAGCATGCCTTACAATGTGTATAAGGGTATTAGAACAGAGTGAGAAATCAAATATTACCCTGAACAGAAGGTGCACAAAAAGCAAGGTGAACATTAAATTTGAAAGGTCCATTCAGAAGAAACTGTTCTTGAATCTGCTGGTCCACGTGTTGAAGCTTTTGTATCTTCTGCCCAATGGAAGAGTCTGGAAGAGATTATATTAGGGGTGGGAGGGCTCTTCAAATATTTTGGCTGCCTTTCCGAAGCAGCAAGAAGTATAGAGCATAGAACATAAAACATAGAACAATACAGTGCAGAACAGGCCCTCCGGCCCTCAATATTGCACCGATCTGGGAACTATTCTCAGCTCGTTCCCCCTACACTGTCCCATCATCATCCATGTGCTTATCCAAGGATTGTTTAAATATCCCTAATGTGGCTGAGTTAGCTAATTGGCAGGTAAAGAACCTGCCTCTGACATCTGTCTTAAATCTATCACCCCTCAATCCGTAGTTATGCCCCCTCGTACAAGCTGACGTCATCATCCTAGGAAAAATACTTTCACTGTCTACCCGATCTAATCCTCTGATCATCTTGTATGTCTCTATCAACTCCCCGCTTAGCCTTCTTCTCTCCAATGAGAACAGAAGGCAATGGATGGAGTCAATGGATGGAAGGTTGGTTTGTATGACAGACTGGCCTATGATCACAACTCTTTGTAGTTTCGCTCAGTCCTGGGCAGAGCCATTGCTATAGCCAGCCATAATGCACCCAGATAGAATGCTTTCTGTGGTGTATCTGTAAAAACCGATATGAGTCTTTACAGACTGCTGAATTTCCTTAGCCTCTTGTGGTGCTTTTTTGACCATCACATCAAAATGGGTGGACCTGGACAGATTGTTGGTGATCGTCACTCCTAGGAACTTGACTCTGTTCATCTACTGAAACCCCACCATTTTCCAATTTGCCCTCCTAGGAAAATGAAATACCGAACAACAACCTCAGATACAATGGTAGCCCAGTGTGCTAATCGGACATTCTAATTAAACCAAGAGCTCCAATAAAATGATTGTTAGGTTCCAAATATTTAAATATTTTGTAAAGCCAAAGGACACTCTTATTGACGTGGAGGTGTCAGTGTTGGACTGGGATGGACAAAGTTAAAAATCACGCAACGCCAGGTTAGAGCCCAACAGGTTTATTTGGAAGCACTAGCTTTCGGAGTGCTGCTCCTTTATCAGGTGGTTGTGCTGTGTTAGTATGTAAAGCATTACATACTGTCATAAGAATGTATGCATCTTTCTCTGAGTGGGCTGCACACAGCATTCTCACTCACCTTTTTGATCACCATGTTAAAAAGAAAACTTTGTGCGAGACCCATCTGTCAAGCCCACAAGTAAAAACCGGGCTATTCCTCCTTCACACTTCACAAGCCACCAAAGAAACACATCACACATTGTGCCATTGACCAGCATTAAAACATAACCGTACCATACTTGCAACTTAAAGTTATAAAACAATAAAACTAAAGCAGCAATCAACCTCAAAGAAAGCAACAGCATATTTTATAGGAATACGCTACCAGGATTTAAAGGTCACTTAATGTGTCAAATTTGGAAACTCTTCCAAAAGGTGGATGCATCTCATACATCCTGAAAGGAAGTTTGTCCTCATCTTATATATTCAGCTGTAGAATTATTTTAATATTGTCTGCGCTTTGGACATGTTGACCAGTTTTGTGATGAAAATATTTTGACCAAGCGCTCTCTTCACTGAGGCAGGCAAAGGGACATGGAATTTGGTTTGTAGTTCAACTTGATTTTATTAACAAAATACTTTTTGTTAAAAAATCCATACAAGAATTTCCCAAATCCCCATAATATTTACTGTCTATCTAGCTCTATGTATTAGAGAAAGGATATAACCTGCAATGATTCACATGTTTGAGCTGGGCCCCTGAAATCTCCTTCCTCTCCTGTGTAGGGCTGACTCTCTTCCATGAAGATGGGTCTTGCGGGTCAGGACAGATTTTCCCTGGATCTTCTTGAGTTGCCACGTGTTCTTCTGCCACAAGTCTTTCTGCGAGTCTTTGACAAATGGTGGCTTCCCAGGTGTGTGTTTTCATCCTCCCTCGCCCCGGACCTTCACAAATATTCTGTGAACATTGGCCAATGGGGTCATGAAGAGCGTTCAAAGCGTCCAATGGGGTCGCACTAACAGCGACATTGTTGTCACACACAGGGGAGGTGCAAAGTGCATGCCCTCAGAGGCACTGGCTGGAAGTCCAGATGCCAGAAAGCCTGAATGATATTCTTCCAACTCACAGCCCTCAGGCTGTTTGTAACTGGTTCCCCTGAACTTTTGTGACCTCTTTGACTTTGGTTTCCACTGTTTTCTGTAGCCAGTTGCTTGTGACTGTCGTTTAATTTAGTTTCATCAATTTTCTGTCAGACCTGATTTCTCTGGAGCTATGGATCAATTTTGAAGGTCCAATTTTGGGTTGTGGTCACTGACCACAATGTTACCAATAAACATGATACACAACAGTCAAAGACTGTAATCCATGTCATAACTAGACTTTGAGCACTAGAGAATCGTAGAATCATATAATCCATACAGTGTGGAAACAGGCCCTTCGGCCCAACAAGTCCACACTGACACTCCCAGACTCGTTCCCTCTACCCTATATTTACCTCGATTAATGCACTTAACCTACACATTCCTGAACACTATAGACAATTTAGCATGGCCAATTCACCTGGCCTACACATCTTTGGATTGTGGGAGGAAACTGGAGCATCCAGAGGAAACCCATGCAGACACAAGGGAGAATGTGTAAACTCCACACAGACAGTCACCCATGACTGGAATCGAATCCAGTTCCCTGGAGCTGTGAGGCAGCAGTGCTAACCATAGAGTCACCATGCCAGCCCCTTTAACTGAATGGTGGAAATCTGAGAAAAAAAAAGTTTTGATCAGGAACGTTTTCCCCAGTTGGGATGTTACCAGATTCATTACCCTGCACTGGCACTGTTACTCATCAAAAAGGTCTTCTTCATCTTGCAAGATAATAAATTATTTAAAATCTATTCACTGAAGGACTGCATTCCTGTGCTGGTAACGTCTTTGGTCAGAAGACGACAATGAAGTGGAATACTCTACAGTTGATACGTGTTGAGTGAGGGTTAAGTTTCAGTTTCACTTTTGCTGAGAACATTTTCTTCCAGATACTATTATATTTACTTTCCACTGAGCATAAAATTCCAGATATTATCAGGGCCACAAAAGTCTTTTGGTGATGATGGAAATAAGGTCAGCTTTCACATCCTTTATCCTCACTACAGACAGCACAATAAAATAGCGAAAATTGGCTTTGTCAATTCGTGAGATGGATATGCATGCCTTTTTTTGAGTCCCATCAATGTCATTCACACTTAGCAAGATCTCAAGTGCAAAACTAATGTGAAGTGGAATGGACAAAACTAATAAACTGGTAATACCTAACCTCTTGCTTCCTTTCAGAAAATAAACTTCAGTCTCTTAGTTTCTTGATTGTGTGATTCTCTATTATGAGAGTAGGATATACTATGGGAACAATTGGTCACTTGTTCTCTTCATTAGACTACTGGAGAAGTGAAACTATTTACTTGAAATTTGATATTCACCATTTTAATGAAGGTAGGGACCCATTAACTTATGCTGAAAATGTGTTGCTGGAAAAGCGCAGCAGGTCAGGCTTATGCCCGAAACGTCGATTCTCCTGCTCCTTGGATGCTGCCTGACCTGCTGCGCTTTTCCAGCAACACATTTTCAGCTCTGATCTCCAGCATCTGCAGTCCTCACTTTCTCCTACCCATTAACTTATTTCAACTTGTGTTTTTAGAATTTGACTATTGCTTATGGGTTGTCTCTATTTGGTATTTAAAGCTAATAGTGAAGGTTAAACAACATGATTCCATGCTCATGGAAATATTCTGACATTCTGCACAATAAATGTTTGAAAACATAGTCATGAGTTAGTGCATAGAAAAATCATCACATCACAACTACATTGAATGGTCAGACAATCCTTGATCAGAAACATGGATATATGACAGGCTGTTCCTGATTCAGGAGATGAGTTGTGAGGTATGTTGACAGAAATATGGGAATGGGCTGACTCCTAGCTTATCAATAAAATACACAGCACAGCCTTAACACTAAAGGGAAAATGCCTTTTAAGAATTTTTTTGCACGAGAAACTGAATTTGGAAAGTGCCAATTTGCTGATCTACTTTTGCTAGGCGAAAGTGAGGACTGCTGATACCGGAAAATCGAAATGTCTGGCGCTGGAAAAGCACAGCAGGTCAGGCAGCATTCGAGGAGCGGGAGAGTGGAATCCTGATGAAGGCCGCATGCCCAAACGTCGACTCTGCTGCTCCACAGGTGCTGCCTGACCTGCTGTGCTTTTCCAGTGCTACTCTTTCCGACCAACCCTATTTTTGCTCGGTCTTCCTGATGCTGCACTTATTCAAATGTAGCCTTGATGTCAAGGGCTGTCACTCTCACCTTCGGAATTTAGCTCTTGCGTCCATGTTAGAACTAAGGCTGTCATGAAGTCAGGAGCTGGATGGCCTTGGTGGAACCCAAACTGCAACTTATTCTCATTTGGTTGTGTGACGTTTTTGCCTTTTTCTTGAATGATTTCTTTCAAGTTTTGGCTCCTGGTTTGGTTGGCTATCATCTTTGTTAGAATATGTGTAGGATTACTGGGACTAGAATGAGTTCCTGACTTACTTTGATCACCAAAGAACATCAGAAAGGAATTTCCACATCTCTTTCTCCAAATCAGCCTTGGTCTGGTTTCTCACATCTCCCTAGAGGTATCATTGTTTTGACTTGATTGAAGAGTATATATCTATAATGATATAGATTATATCAGAATTGTGTGGGCACAGGCTTGATGGTGATGAGATTTCTTTTCCTGTGACTCATCGTTTTTATCTCCATATGGTCCAAAGTTGCAAATCTCTAGACTGCTTAGTGCAGTTAACAACAGAGAAGTGATAAGTCAGTGCATGATATCATTAATTAATTACAGCTCAATTGCTTAATATACCTGTCATTTGTAATTTGACCACCTCTGCAGCCAAATAATGTTACCAGTTGCAGTAAACCATCACAAAATATGGACAGACGACCTGTTGCTACTTACAATGTACACTTCATGTTTAATGGTCTTGTATAAAGCAACAGGACTTTGAATCCTGACTGCAACACATTTGCCCTGTCAACACATTTATGTTGATTTACCATTTAATGCCGCATTTAACTCTTTAAAAAGTATTTTTGTCATTATTGATTTATCATAATTTTAAAAAAAGGAGTATTTCATGTGGAGCATTTTTGAAAATGCAGGATTTTTTTCAAAAGTTGAGGACTTGGGAGAGAATCAGCAAAACAAGTAGAATTCAGATGTCACTCTTTTCCTTGATAAAAATTCCCCGGAGATGTCACTCAGAGTTATAAGCATGAAGATTTCTGCTTCTTGTGAATAGCTTGGGACCTTACTTCAAAAATATTACCAATAAAAATGTGATGATTCATACAATTGAAGCCCATCTGCACAAAGCTCTCTAATCCAGCAGAAATGTCTCCAAAGATCTAAGGGAACTAAATATAACAGCTTTGTGGGAGGAAGCCTAACGCGATAGGTAATTTCAGATAAGCATCTGTGTATTGCTTCTGCAGCTTATGGTTTTGTCTCAACTTCTCATTTTAACTTTTGCTCAGCCTATCGCTGTTGAAGGTCTAACTTGCTTGAATAGTCTGAACAGAATCTTTCCAGCCAGTGAACAACATTAGCCATGGTGAGAAAATTGGAAAAACTGCATTAGATAGTCAGTTAGGTACTCCTCAGCACTGAAAGTAAAAAAGTCTCATTTTCCAATCTTGAATTGTGAGACATTAACATTATTCTCTAATCTTGCCTCATTAAAATGCAGTTTTCCATTCATTCAGCCACTGGATAGAAACAAGATGGCAGAAATCCTGACAGTAAAGAGAGCGGACATCTGACAACTCCGGCTTGCTGTTTGCTCCTCCCCCTTCCATCTTGGACACCAAAGTTTCAGGGCAGTGACTGCATGCATCCTCCGTCCACAGGCCTTGATGTCTGATCTGTACTGGCTTCACCATAACGTCATGGTAAATCTCCAGTTACAAGGTGCTTGATTGCAGTGCTCCAGCATCCATCATTGGAATGCTGCTGCAATGATGCTTAGCATTCGGAGACAGGCATCCATCACTTAGACTGGACCATGTCACTGCAATCTGGGAATAGGTCTTGTTTAGTCTTGTATATCCTGTGCAAATAGTCAGGGTTCAAGGAACCTAAACCAACCCAAGGAAACCTAAACACATAAATAGAAAGCAGGTTGTGGCACCAGTGCTTCACCAGCGGCTCACTGATGATGTCACCTAGTATGGTGACGAAACGTCTGAAAACGAACCTTCCAGCTCAGCGACCAAACTTACTTCCCAAACCACAAGCTGAGCTACAAATCTTAAAAGTCACCAAATGTCCTTTTTTTTAAATCAAGGTAATTACATTTTTCCTTATTTGTTTGCTTCCTTTCTCACTGCAATGTTCTACCCTTTCTGGAAAATTAGGGAATAGTTCCTTCATTATTAAGCCCGGATTATCAACCTGTTAAACCATGCTATGGAGGTTTTTCTATGACCAACATGTCTTGCAGTGGGACTTGAACCCAGAGTGGTTGGCTCAGAGCAGTACTACATGGAGAACCACAAGATTGCTATACATTCTTCCAAGCATATCATCAGAACATGCAATACTCCAGAGTTTCTTACACCACACTCAGTCTAACATCTCAGCTTTTGTACTACTTAAATTAATTGAGACGATGTGGGTTTCATACCTTGGGCTAGCATTTGTGGCTTATCCCTAGTTGCCCTTGGGAAGATGATAGTGAGCTTTCCTCTTGAACTATTGCAATGCACGTGCTCTAGGATAAACTCACAAGGCCATTATGGAGGGAAATCTAGGATTTTGACCCAGCGACGTTGAATTCCAATAAACTTGTTAAGCATGATTTCCCTGAAGCCATAATTTATAACAGAGAACACAACTGAATACGAAAATATAGTGGAGAACTGAAAAAATGAAATGAGGTGCAAAAGGAGATTAAGAATAAGAGTGCAGACAATATAAAGGAAACATTTTTTTTAAACACAAAAAATAAAAGGTTTGTCAATGGAAGGATGCCCAATTAGGGGCTAAAAAGGAGATTTGTTTTGGGTAGCGAGCATTTTTGAGTGTTAACAAATTACTCTACCTCTGTGGAGAAAGTGAGGTCTGCAGATGCTGGAGATTAGAGCTGGAAATGTGTTGCTGGAAAAGCGCAGCAGGTCAGGCAGCATTCAGGGAACAGGAGAATCGACGTTTTGGGCATAAGCCCTTCTTCAGGAATGAGGAAAGTTTGTCCAGCAGGCTAAGATAAAAGGTAGGGAGGAGGGACTTGGGGGAGGGGTGTCGGAAATGTGATAGGTGGAAAGAGGTCAAGGTGAGGGTGATAGGTCGGCACGGTGGCACAGTGGTTAGCACTGCTGCCTCACAGCGCCTGAGACCCGGGTTCAATTCCCGCCTCAGGCGACTGACTGTGTGGAGTTTGCACGTTCTCCCCGTGTCTGCGTGGGTTTCCTCCGGGTGCTCCGGTTTCCTCCCACAGTCCAAAAGATGTGCAGGGTCAGGTGAATTGGCCATGCTAAATTGCCCGTAGTGTTAGGTAAGGGGTAAATGTAGGGGTATGGGTGGGTTTCGCTTCGGCGGGTCGGTGTGGACTTGTTGGGCCGAAGGGCCTGTTTCTACACTGTAATGTAATGTAATGTAATGTAAATGTAAAAAAGGTCAGACTGGGGTGGGGGCGGAGAGGTCGGGAAGAAGATTGCAGGTTAGGAAGGCGGTGCTGAATTCGATGGATTTGACTGAGACAGGGTGGGGGGAGGGGAAATGAGGAAACTGGTGAAATCCGAGTTCATCCCTTGTGGTTGGAGGGTTCCTAGGCGATGCAGGTCTTTGGACTCCTCCATCGTCAGACCACAACAAAACGACGGTTGGAGGAAGAACGCCTCATCTTCCGCCTAGGAACCCTCCAACCACAAGGGATGAACTCAGATTTCACCAGTTTCCTCATTTCCCCTCCCCCCACCTTGTCTCAGTCAAATCCATTGAATTCAGCACCGCCTTCCTAACCTGCAATCTTCTTCCTGATCTCTCCGCCCCCACCCCAGTCTGACCTATCACCCTCACCTTGACCTCTTTCCACCTATCATATTTCCGACACCCCTCCCCCAAGTCCCTCCTCCATACCTTTTATCTTAGCCTGCTGGACAAACTTTCCTCATTCCTGAAGAAGGGCTTATGCCCGAAACGTCGATTCTCCTGTTCCCTGGATGCTGCCTGACCTGCTGCGCTTTTCCAGCAACACATTTCCTACTCTACCTCTGTCATCACTAAGGAAGGAGATTCAGCCAAAGTCACAGGAAAGAATGAGATAGCCAGCAGCTAAAATCCAATCAGTTCGGCATTAATTTTGAGGAAACCTTCTGAAACGATAATCTGGGACAAAATTAATGCACCTTTGCAAAAAGACGGGTTAATACAGACAGCACAGACTTATTAAAGGCAAACGCTTCGACAAACTTGATTGAGTTCTCAGGTACAGTAATGAAAACGATTGCTGAGGATAACGTTGTCGACTTTATGTTCATGGATTTTAAAAGGAATTTGATGAAATACCATACAAAAAAAAATCCTGTTAGGAAAGGTGGAATTCAAGACAGTGGGTGCAAGGATGCAAAATCAGCTGCAGGAGAAATGACAGTGAATCATTGTAAATGATTTGACCACACAAGAGTGAAGTACACAATGATGTTCCCCAGGGGTCAGTGCAGGGAGAAATGTTTCACTTAAACACAGCGGTGCTGCAAATGAAGGTTCCCACGCAAAATATCACAAGTTGACCGCTTTAAGTTACTACACATGCACAGGCACTTGCACAAAAAAATGTAAGGGGATCAGAGACCGAAATAAATGGTCAGCCGACTCCATAAAAAAGAAATTCTCATTGGGACCATTCCTCCTTTTGGTACACATAAATAATTAGCAACAGGGCGATTCCAAACTTTATGGATAAAACTTACAAGTGTAGTTAACAATGAGAAGGATATTGACAGAAGCATTCCAAGTAGCAGTTAGTCCGCTAAAGTGTGAAATTATTTATATTAGTACAGAGAATGAGTAGAGCATCCTGAAGAGACCACAAGGATATATAGACATGGATGCATGTACACAATTCTTTGAAGGTCATACAATAAGTCAAAATGCTGTCAAAAAGATTAAATATCCTCTTATATATAAATCCAAATGTCCGAAGGGTATAAGAAAAGTACATTCTGCTTAATCTTTATAAAATACTCGTTCGGGGTTAGTATTTGGCCCCGGTAAGTGAAAATGTTTTCAGAGGGATATGAACATTCCTCATTCCCGGAACCACTCTTGTAAATGTTAACTGCATCCGCTCCAATGCCTTCACATTTTTCTGACAATGTGCTACTCAAACTTGATGCAATATTATGGTTTAGGCTGAGCCAGTGTTTTATGTAAGTTAATCATAACTTCCTTTCTTATATATTCTATGCCCCTACCGAAGCCCAGGATAATGCTTCATGCTTCTCTGACTGCTGTTTTAACCTTTTTTTGCCACTTTCAATGACTTTTACAACGTTCTCCAAGCACCTTTGCCCTTCCACCGTTTTTGGAATAGCATCCTTTATTGTGTATCTTCTCTGTGCTTCCCCTGCATTAAATTACAGCTGACCTTTTCAACAAAGTGTCTATGTCTTGTTGAGTTCCTGCACTAACCTCTTAATGGATCATGACTCCTTCAGGTTTTCTGCTACTTACATATTTGCCTATACACTGAAGTCTAGGTCATTAGCATGTGCCAGGAAGAGCAGGGCTACTCATTATACCTATTCCCTGGGAGCCTAACTGTAAATCTTTATCCAAAATAAATATAGCTAACATTTAAAAATTTTGCTTTAAGTAAAAATCCCCAAAAGACCTGAATGCAGAATACTGGGCTAATGGTAAAGTTCTTGGTAGTGTAGATGAGCAGAGAGATCTCGGTGTCCAGGTGCATAAATCCCTGAAAGTTGCCACCCAGGTTGATAGGGTTGTTAAGAAGGCATAAGGTGTGTTGCCATTTATTGGCAGGGGGATTGAGTTTCGGAGCCACAAGGTCATACTTCAGCTGTACAAGACACTGGTGCGGCTGCACCTGGAGTATTGCGTACAATTCTGGTCACTGCATTATAGGAAGGATGTGAAAGCTTTGGAAGGGGTTCAGAGGAGATTTACCAGGTTGTTGCCTGGTATGGAGGGAAGGTCTTACAAGGAAAGGCTGAGGGAACTGAGGCTGCTTTCATCAGAGAGAAGAAGGTTGAGAGGTGACTTTGCCGAGAAGTATAAGATAATCAGAGGGTTAGATAGGGTGGACAGTGAGAGCCTTTTTCCTCAAATGGTGATGGCTAACATGAGGGGATACAACTTTAAATTCAGGGATGATAGATATAGGACAGATATCGGGGTAGTTTCTTTACTCAGAGAGTACTAAAGGCATGGAACGCATTGCCTGCAACAGTGGTAGACTCAATGATATTAAGGGCATTTAAGTGGGCATTGGACTTTCATGTGAATAATAATGGAATGGTGTAGATTAGATGGGCATCAGATTAATTTCACAGGTCAGTGCAACATCAAGGCCGAAGGGCCTGTACTGCCCTGTAATGTTCTATTTTCTATGTTCTACCTTCTGACAGTATCACCCTTCAAGACTAGTAAACTTCCCCTCCCAAGTGACCTTTGAATCCCTTGCACCCTCTAACTTCTCTCCCTACAAGATTCTCTGAGATTTCCTCTCCCCGAGACCCACCAATTCCCTGTGGGACATGACCATCCTCAACACCCTGAACCTGCCAATTCCTCCTCTAAGCTAAAGCCTTCAGATACCCCAGACCCTACTTCTCTCCTTCCACAAAAATCTTCCAACTCCCAAATACTTGGAATTACCCTCCCAACATCTCTGACTGCCATCTAGTTTGTTAACTCCCAAGACCCATGCCTGGTATCCACATTGAATAGTTTGCACATTATTGCCAGCTATTGAACTGTGTGACGGAATATACAGTTTGGACAACCAATGAGAGATTGTGTACGAGCTGCTATCTGAACAAATGATTGGCAAATATTCGGACAGATGCATTGACAGATGGTTTCAAAGTTTGTATTTGTTTTACAGCCAGACCCTAACTGAACGAGAAACTGCAGGTTTCTTGGCCAAATATAACTAAAACTTCAGGTTTCTAGGTAAACAGCAACCAGATATCCTAAATTAATCTAGTCCCATTTTCCAGCAGTGTGCCCATATCCCCCTAAACCATTTCCCCCTATTCATATACCCATCCAGATGCCTTTTAAATGTTTTAATTGTACCAGCCTCCACCACTTCATCATTTCATAGAGGCACCACCCTCTGTGTGAAAACGTTGCCCCTTACGTCCCTTTTAAATCTTTCCCCTCTCACCCTAAATCTATGCCCTTTAGTTCTGGACTCCCCCACCCTAGGGAAAAGACCTACCCATGCCCCTCATGATTTTATAAATCTCTGTAGGGTCTCTCTTCAGCTCCGATGCTCCAGGGAAAACAGCCCCAGCCTCTTCAGCCTCTCCCTATAGCTCAAATCCTCCAACCCTGGCAACATCCTTGTAAATCTTTTCTGAACCCTTTCAAGCTTCACAACGTCTTTCCGATAGGAAGGAGACCAGAATTGCATGCAAAATTCCAAAAGTGGCCCGACCAATGTCCTGTACAGCCACAACATGATCTCCCAACTCCTATACTCAATACTCTGACCAATAAAGGAAAGCATACCAAACACCTTCTTCACTATCCTATCTACCTGCAACTCCACCTTCAAGGTGCTATGAACCTGCACTCCAAGGTCTCTTTGTTCAGCAACACTCCCTAGGACCTTACCATTAAGCGTATAAGTCCTGCTCTGATTTGCTTTCCCAAAATACAGCACCTCACATTTATCTGAATTAAACTCCATCTGCCACTCCTCGGCCCATTGATCAAGATCCCGTTGTAATCTGAGGTAACCCTCTTCGCTGTCCACTACACCTCCAATTTTGATGTCATCTGCAAACATACTACCTATACCTCCTATGTTCAAACCCAAATTATTTATATGAACGATGAAAAGCAATGGACCAAGCACTGATCCTTGTGGCACACCACTGGTCACAGGCCTCCAGTCTGACAAGCAACCTTCCACCACCACCCTGTGTATACTACCTTTGAGCCAGTTCTGGATCTATATGGCTAGTTCATCCTTAATTCTATGAGATCTAACTTTGCTAACCAGTGTCCCATGGGGAACCTTGTCGAAAGCCTTACTGAAGTCCATATAGATCATGTTTACTGCTCTGCCCTCATCAATCCTCTTTGTTACTCAGTCAAGGGTTTGTGAGACATGATTTCCCACAAAGCCATGCTGACTATCCCTAATCAGTCCTTGCCTTTCCAAATACAGGTAAATCCTGTACCTCAGGACTCCCCCCAACAACTTGCCCATCACCGATGTCAGACTCACCGAGCTATAATCCCCTGGCTTGTCCTTATCACATTGCTTAAATAGTGGCGCCATGTTTGCCAACCCCCAGTCTCCCGGCACTTCATCTGTGGCTACCAATGATCCAAGTATCTCAGCAAGAGGCCCAGCAATCACTTCCCTAGCTTCCCACAGAATTCCAGGGTACACCTGATCAGGTCCTGGGGATTTATCTGTTTTTATGCATTTCAAGATATCCATGACCTCTTCGTCTGTAAGGTGGACATTTTTCACAATGTCCCCATCCATTTCCCCATATTCTGTATCTTCCATGTTCTTCTCCACAGTAGACACTGATGCAAAAAACTCATTTAGTATCTCCCCCATCTCCTGCAGTTCCACATGTAGGCTACCTGGCTGATCTTGGTCCAATTCTCTCCCTAGTTACCCGTTTGTTCTTAATCTATTTATAAAATCCCTTTGGATTCTCCTTAGTCTTATTTGCCAAAGCTATCTCATGTCTCCTTTTTGCCCTCTTGATTTCCCTCTGATTGCCCTCCTGCCTTTATACTCTTCTAAGGATTCACTCAATCTCTCCTGTCTATCCCTGACATATGCTTCCTTCTGTTGTGGTTCTGTTCGCCGAGCTGAAAATTTTTGTTGCAAACGTTTCGTCCCCTGTCTAGGTGACATCCTCAGTGTTTGGGAGCCTCCTGTGAAGCGCTTCTGTGGTGTTTCCTCCGGCATTTATAGTGGCCTGTCCCTGCCGCTTCCGGTTGTCAGTTTCAGCTGTCCGCTGTAGTGACCGGTATATTGGGTCCAGGTCGATATGTCTGTTGATGGAGTTTGTGGATGAGTGCCATGCTTCTAGGAATTCCTGGCTGTTCTTTGTTTGGCTTGCCCTATAATGGTAGTGTTGTCCCAGTCGAATTCATGTTGCTTGTCGTCTGCGTGTGTGGCTACTAGGGATAGCTGGTCGTGGCGTTTCGTGGCTAGTTGATGTTCATGGATGCGGATCGTTAGCTGTCTTCCTGTTTGTCCTATATAGTGTTTTGTGCAGTCCTTGCATGGGATTTTGTACACTACATTAGTTTTGCTCATGCTGGGTATTGGGTCCTTCATTCTGGTGAGTTGTTGTCTGAGAGTGGCTGTTGGTTTGTGTGCTGTTATAAGTCCTAGTGGTCGCAGTAGTCTGGCTGTCAGTTCTGAAATGCTCCTGATGTATGGTAGTGTGGCTAGTCCTTTGGGTTGCGGCATGTCCTCGTTCCGTGGTCTTTCCTTTAGGCATCTGTTGATGAAATTGCGCGGGTATCCGTTTTTGGCGAATACCTTGTACAGGTGTTCCTCTTCCTCTTTTTGCAGTTCTGGTGTGCTGCAGTGTGTTGTGGCCCTTTTGAATAGTGTCTTGATGCAACTTTGTTTGTCTGTGTTGGGGTGGTTGCTTTCATATGCTTCCTTCTTTTTCTTAACCGAAACCACAATTTTTCGAGTCATCCAGCATTCCCTACACCTACCAGACTTACCCTTCACCCTGACAGGAATATACTGTCTCTGGACTCTCATTATCTCATTTTTGAAAGTGTCCCATTTTCCAGCCGTCCCTTTACTTGCGAACGTCTGCCCCCAATCAACTTTTGTAAATTTTTGCCTAATACCGTCAAATAAGCCTTCCTCCAATTTGGAATTTTAATTTTTGATCCTGTCTATCCATTTTCCATCACTATTTTAAATCTAATAGAATTATGGTCGCTGGGCCCAAAGTGCTTCCCCACTGACACCTCAGTCATCTGCCCTGCCTTATTTTCCAAGAGTAGGTCAAGTTTTGCACCTTCTCAAGTAGGTACATCCACATACAAAATCAGAAAATTTTCTTGCGCACATTTAACAAATTCCTCTCCATGTAAACACGACAGCAATCCTAATCTACGTTTGGAAAGTTAAAATCCCCTTCCATACCCACTCTATTATTCTTAAGGATAACTGAGATCGCCTTACAAATTTGTTTCTCAATTTCCCTCTGACTATTAGGGGGTCTATAGAACAATCCAAATAAGGTGATCATCCCTTTCTTAGTTCCACCCAAATAACTTCCCCGAATATATTCCCAGGAATATCCTCTCTAAGTATAGCAGTAATGCTATCCCTTATCAAAAACATCACTTCCCCTCGTCTTTTGCCTCCCTTTCTATTCTTCCTGTAGCATTTATATCCTGGAATATTAAGCTGCTAGTCCTGTCCATCGCTGAGCCACATTTCTGTAATTGCTGTGATATCCTAGTCCCATGTTCCTACATGCCCTGAGTTCATCTGCCTTTATTAATGACTTGGAAGAGGGAGTCGAAGGGTGGGTCAGTAAATTTGCAGATGATACGAAGATTGGTGGAGTTGTGGATATTGAGGAGGGCTGTTGTCGGCTGCAAAGAGACTTAGGTATGATGCAGAGCTGGGCTGAGGAGTGGCAGATGGAGTTCAACCCTGTCAAGTGTGAGGTTGTCCATTTTGGAAGGACAAATAAGAATGCGGAATACAGGGGGTTAACGGTAGGGTTCTTAGTAAGGTGGAGGAGCAGAGGGATCTTGGGGTCTATGTCCATAGATCTTTGAAAGTTGCCACTCAGGTGGATAGAGCTTGTAAGAAGGCCTATGGTGTATTAGCGTTCATTAGCAGAGGGATTGAATTCAAGAGTCGTGAAGTGATGTTGCAGCTGTACAGGACCTTGGTTAGGCCACATTTGGAGTACTGTGTGCAGTTCTGGTCGCCTCACTTTAGGAAAGATGTGGAAGCTTTGGAGAGGGTACAGAGATGATTTACCAGGATGTTGCCTGGAATGGAGAATAGGTCGTATGAGGATAGGTTGAGAGTGCTAGATGAAGGATGAGGGGTGACTTGATAGAGGTTTATAAGATGATCAGAGGAATAGATAGAGTAGACAGTCAGAGACTTTTTCCACGGGTACAACAGAGTGTTACAAGGGGACATAAATTTAAGGTGAAGGGTGGAAGGTATAGGGGGGATGTCAGGGGTGGGTTCTTTACCCAGAGAGTAGTGGGGGCATGGAATGCGCTGCCTGTGGGAGTGGCAGAGTCAGAATCATTGGCGACCTTTAAGTGGCAATTGGATAGGTACATGGATGGGTGCTTAAGCTAGGACAAATGTTCGGCACAACATTGTGGGCCGAAGGGCCTGTTCTGTGCTGTATTGTTCTATGTTCTATGTTCCCTGTTAGGTCTCTTGTATTGAAATAAATGCAGCTTAATTTATCAGTTCTACTTTGTTCACTGCTTTGTCCCTACCTGCCCTGACTATTTGACTTGCTCCCTTTCCCAACTGCACCAGTCTCAGATTGATCTCTTTCCTCACTATCTCCCTGGGTCCCACTCCCCCCACCTTACTAGTTTAAATCCTCCCAAGCAGCTCTAGCAAATCTCCCTGCCAGTATGTGAGTCCCCTTCCAATTCAGGTGCAATCCATCCTTCTTGTACAGGTCACTTCTACCCCAGAAGAGATTCCAATGATCCAAAAATGTGAATCCTTCTCCCATACACCAGCTCCTCAACCATGCATTCATCTGCTCTGTTCTCCTATTCCTACCCTCACTAGCTCGTAACACCGGGTGTAATCCAGACATTACTACCCATGAGGATCTCCTTTTTAAATTCCTACCTAACTTCCTATATATTCCCTTCAGAATCTTATCTTTTTCCCTGCCTGTGTCATTTGTTCCAATGTGTACAACGACCTCCTGTTAGTCCCTCTCCCCAAGAATATTCCGCACTCTCTCCAAGATATCCTTGATCCTGGCACCAGGGAGACAACACACCATTCTGATTTCTCGCTATCAGCTACAGAAATGTTTGTCTGTGCCTCTGACTACAGAGTACCCTATCACAATCGATCACTTGGAACCTAACGTCCCCCTCATTACATTAGAGCCAGACTCGGTACTAGAAACTTGGCTGTTTGTGCTACATTCCCTGAGAGTCCATTACCCCCTACATTTTCCAAAACAGCAAACTTGTTTGAGATGGGGATAGCCACAGGAAACTCCTGCACTACTTGCCTCCCTCTCCTACCTTTCCTGGTGATAACCCATCTACCTGACGGTATCTGCGATTTTTCTCCCTTCCTATAACTGCCATGCATCTTACCCCCAGCTCCTGTAAATTCCTTATTGCCTCTAACTGCCACTCCAACCGATCCATGTGACCTGATAGGATTCGCAACCAAACACACTTACTGCAGACATAACGATCAGTAACATGGAAACTCTCCCTAATCTCCCATATCCAACAGGAAGAGCACATCTTTTTCTTGATGAAGGGCTTTTGCCCAAAACGTCGATTTTTCCTGCTCCTCAAATGCTGCCTGACCTGCTGTGCTTTTCCAGCACCACTCTAACTTGACTCTAATCTCCAGCATCTGGAGAACCCACTCCTGCCCAGGAAGAGCATATCACTCTACTAAAGGCCATCTTTGTATCTTAGCAATTTACAGAAAATAGCAAAGTCTTATTTCTTTAAGAAACACTGCTCCAGGCTAACTTGGTACCTGTATTTTATATTTTAAAATTTTAATCAGGAGACGGACCTCAATAAAACATATAACCAAAAAGAATCCACTCTACTCACTTTTCAAAGAAAACAGCAAGGTTACATTTAAAAACCATGTACTTGTCTGTCCCTGTGCTGATATCTCCCACACATGTTTCTCCAAGGTCAGCTGTGAATTGTGCCATTTATTAAATTTTCCTTAGATGCACTCTGATGTCCAGAAATACTTGAACTCAAACAGTCAAGGCAGTAACTATGCAGATGCACTGCTGTCGAGAGTGTGATGCTGGAAAAGCGCAGCAGTCGGGCAGCATCCGAGGAGCAGGACAATCGACGTTTCAAGCATAAGCTCTTTATCAGGAAACCCGAATCATCGATTCTCCTGCTCCTCGGATGCTGCCTGACCTGCTGTGCTTTTCCAGCACCACACTCTGGACTCTGATCTCCAGCATCTGCCGTCCTCACTTTCTCCTGGATTGACTGCTGCATCAGACAACAGTTCAGGTGTCTCTCTCTCTCTCTGTCTCTCTCACCGACCATGGTGGTCACTGCCTTTGTCTCTCTTACTCCTTCTTGAAGTGCCAATGTCTTGATCCTTTTTCCAAAACAATGCAACAGCTTATAAAACAGCAATTGCTGCTCCTGGAATTCGAGTAGATCTTCTCATATTCTACTTCTCTCACAATCCTTCTGATACAACATCATGGGGCAAAGTGCAAATCATAGAATCCCTACTGTGTGGAAGTGGGCCATTCAAGCCCACATTGACTCTGCAAAGGGCATCCCACCCAGACCCAGCCCTATAATCCTGCATTTCCCAGGGCTAATCCACCTAACCTGCATATCTTCACACCATTGGGCAATTTAACTTGGTCGATCCATCTAACCTGCACATTTTTGGTCCGTGTGAGGAAACTGGAGCACCCGGAGGAAATCCAAGCAGACAAAGAATAAATGTGCAAACTCTACACAGACAGTCACCCGAGGCTGGGATTGAACCCGAGTCCATTAGCACTGTGAGGCTGCAGTGCTAACCACTGAGCCACTGAGCCACCATGCCACCCATGCTCAGGATGGACCTCTTTTCCATAACTTGTCTGAGTACAACATTACCTTTTTGCTTTTTTTCATTCAGATACCCAAGAACATTCATTGACCATGAAGATAGCTACCATCACTTGATCCCCAAGCTGGCAGCTGCCAGTTCAGACACTGGCACTGTGCATGAGTTAGAAAGAAGCATGATGCATACAGTTGGGACAGCGTGAATCATTGAGTATGAGGGGACAAATTAGCATGGTTCCCTGTTACCCCCCCAGGCGAGAGTTGTGTTGGTGACAAGAAGGCAGTAATTTCACTGGAATTACAAGTTTGTGGCCCTGATTTTCTGCGCTCATTATTCAGAGAATGTCCAAGGAATGAAACTTTGATTTACAAAGCATGAAGGAAAGAATTATGTTCGACAGCATCAATTCTTTCACAATTAAAGTTAAAGATAGAATAGAATATAAATCTTAAAACAATGCCTGCATATGTTAATTACCGTGTTCAGTTATGTGAAGAATTAATTCAATCATTTGCTTTAGACCTTTATTGAGGAACTCACACCCTAAAATGTCAAATGCATTCCTTTTAATTAAAAAAATGTGCACCACATCGTAATTTTGTTGCAAAGTGTCTTCAATCTGTTGTTATAATCTCAATCTGTGTTGGGAGACAATTTCTCTTTAATACTTTGATGTATTTTCCAAGAAGAGTTTGTAATGGAATGATTAGCTAAAAACTGGAAAATTAATAAACACACTGTACGTATTGCAGCTCACCAGTCAGGAAGCCAAAACCTATTTGGTTCTTGTTCCATTAATCTGTGTGGTTAAGTCTAACAGTGCTGGGGAATGCAGAAACTAAGACATGCTATATAGCATTTGCAATGGCTCAGTGGTTAGCACCACTACCTCACAGCACCAGGGTCCCATGTTCGATCCCAGCCTCGGGTGACTGTCTGTGTGGGGTTTGCACTTTCTCCTCGTGTCTGCGTGGGTTTCCTCCGGGTGCTCCGGTTTCCTCCCACAGTCCGAAGATGTGCAGGTCAGGTGAATTGGCCATGCTAAATTGCCCGTAGTGTTAGATGCATTATCAGAGGGAAATGGGTCTGGGTGGGTTACTCTTCGGAGGGTCAGTGTGGACTGGTTGGGCCGAAGGGCCTGTTTCCACACTGTAGGTAATCTAATATTAAACAGTACAAATGCGTCACAACACCTCACATATACTGTTAGTGTCATTCATACAACTTTGTAAAAGGATGCCTTATAAATAATTTATAACATTATACAAATGAAGGAGTTCTGCAAAGAAGATACCATATGCTAATGTGCTAATTGCTAAGCCTTGCATGCACGTTCTAGGTCAGGCAATTGGAAGTGCTTTTCCGAAGGAAAACTTGTTGACAATAATGCAACAGCTCCGTGGAGTCAGAGTGAACTCGAGTTCAACGCATATTTTTCCATAATCATCCAAGACATTGTAAAATTTTATCGAGCAACGGGTATGCAGTATTATCAGTCTCAGTTACAAAGCCTAAATATGTGCTAATGTTCTGCCAAAGCAACAGTTGTAGTTCGCAATCCTTGAAGTTCACATTCAGACATAATTTGAGACTGTGCAGTAAATGCTGACACAATATAAATGCATACATAAATTCCACTCGCAAATGTGAAAGAAAAATCAACAGTTAACAAATTATTGAAGAAATATCTAATTAGTTGGTGTACTTCTAAAGATAACAAGAAGGGAGTGTGTAGTGTGGTCAAGAATACAATCGTGATAATGTGAAGGAGAAATCAACAAAATAATTTTGGTATGTTATTGACTGGACATTTTTCAACTGTATCTCCTCACCCTGTGAGTGAGTGCAGGTAGAGAGGCTCAGCACTGCTCCACTTCCCGCTCTGTCAGTAACTTAACATGGCTGTCTTTGATCAGAAAGAATCCTATTTCAAACCTGCAACCCTTATCCTTTGTACTGGGAATGACTCCCACCAATGGCAGGCTTCCACACATTTTCCACTGACTTCACTTTCATTTGATGCCAAACACAAATGAGTACTGCTTTGACGTCAAGGACAGTCGCTAGCATCCTTGAGATCTACAGCACAGAAAGAAAGCCCCCTTTGACCTATCGCATCCATACTGGTCAAAAACAACCGCGTAACTATTGTAATCCTAATTTCCAACACTTAACTCACATCCTTATATAGTTTGGCATCTCAGGTGTATATCTAAATACCTTTTAAATGTTATGAGGATTTCTACATTTACCATCCTTACAGGCAGCGATTACCAGATTCCCACCACCCTCTAAGTGAAAATGTTTTTTCCCACAACTCCTTTAAACCCTCTGCCTCCTTGCCTTAAATCTGTGCTCTCAGTCATTGATCCTCCATCGAGGGGAAAGTTTCCTCCTATCCACTTTATCTATGCCCCTCATCATGTCATACGTCTCAATCATGGCCACTCTCCAAGGAAAATTACCCCAGGGTATCACTCTTCATAACTGAAACTCTACATCCCAGGTTAACAACATACTGGTAAATCACCTTTCCATCCTCTCCAGTGCTATCACATTCTTCCTGTAATGTGCATTGCCTTCTCACCCTAACCCTATGCCCTCTAGTTCTGGACTCCCCCACCCCAGGGAAAAGTTCTTATCTATTCACCCTATCCATGCCACTCATGATTTTATAAACCTCTATAAGGTCACCTCTCAACCTCCGATGCTCCATGGGAAATAGCCGAAGCCTATTCAACCTCTCCCTATTGCTCAACCCCTCCAGCTCTGGCAACATCCTTGTAAATCTTTTCTGAACCCTCTCACGTTTCACAACATCCTTCCGATAGGAGCGAGACCAGAATTGCACACAATATTCCAAAAGTGGCCTAACCAATATCCTATACAGCTGCAACATGACCTGCCAACTCCTGTACTCACTAAAGGCAAGCATACCAAACACCTTCTTCATTATCCTGCCTGTGTGTGACTCCAAGGTCTCTTTGTTCAGCAACACTTTCTAGGACCTTACTAGTAAGTGTACAAGTCCTTCCCTGATTGTCTTACCAAAGTGCAGCACCTCACATTTATCTAAATTAAACTCCATCTGCCATTACTCAGTCCATTGGCCCATCTGATCAAGATCCCATTGTAATCTGATTTAACCTCCTTCACTGTCCACCACGTCTCCAATTTTGGTGTCATCTGCAAATTTACTAACTATACCTCCTATGTTCATATACAATTCCTTTATATAAATGACAGAAAGCAGGGGACCCAGCATCGATCCTTGTGACACACCACTGGTCACAGGCCTCCAGTCTGAAAAGCAACCCTCCACCACCACCCTCTGTCTTGTACCTTTGAGCCAGTTCTGTATCCAAATGGCTAGTTCTCCCTGGAATCCACGGGTTCTAACCTTGATAAATAATCTACCTTGAGAAACCTTTTCAAACGCCTTACTGAAGTCCACATAAATCACATCCGGCATGTCTGGCAGTATCCATGGAGAGAAAGCAGAGTTAATGGGTTCAGGGCAATTTAGCGTGGCCAATTCACCTAACCTACACATCCCTGAACACTATGGGCAATTTAGCATGGTCAATTCACCGAACCTGCACATCTCTGGATTGTGGGAAGAAACCAGTGCACCCAGAGGAAACCCATGCAGGAATGGGAGAATGTGAAAACTCCACGCGGACAGTCGCCCTAGGCTGGAATCGAACCCGGGTCCCTGGTGCTGTAAGGCAGCAGTGCTAACCACTGAGGCACTGTACTGTCCCAAGTTGGTGGGCTGTGGTTGAGTAAGGTGCCAGGTGGGGAATGTACCAGAATGCCAGGAAAGCACCCGAGTACCAAGTGGGTGGTGTAGTCAGATGCTAGGTAAGTCAAGTGCCTAGCAAGTACGCAGGATGGATAGGTTGTCAGACAGGTGGGGTGCCAGGGAGTAAGCTCAGAAGAATGCTGGTGAGTAATTGAGTGTCAAGGATGAGTTGAGGTGGCCATGGCATAGCTTAGTTGTGACAGGGTTAGGGGAATGAATATTGGGGCTTGCAAGGAGGGGAGTTAACTCACCAGGTTCTGGGTTTGGAAGGTTTTGGGTTTTAGGAGGATAGGGAGTGTTGCGTTCTAGTGAGTGGAATGGTGTTGTGTTGGGTATAGGAAGGAGAGGGGAGTATTAAGTTTAATTGGGCTGGGTCGCGGTAATGGCAGAGGGTACAGAGGGTGTTGGGTACTGTGGGAGAGATTCAGTTGGCAGCTGAGGTGGGTCTGTTTCAGGTTTTAGGTGGTATGGGTTATTGGGTCCCAGAGGAGAGACATATGTGCTAGGTCTGGTGGGAGACCCCACTCCCAGTGGGAGAGGTGAGTGTTGGAGCTGAGTCTGGGGTGTAAGGCTCAGTGGGGATGTAGTTGGGAGCTCAAGTGGTAGCGTAGAGAGTCAGTGTAATGGTTACTCAGGAGTTAGAATGGTTTTTAATTGTGTAACATTTCCCAGGTAACTATTTACTTAACTGGGAGGAAGTGAGGACTGCAGATGTTGGGGATCAGAGTCAAAATGTGTGGCACTGGAAAAGCACAGCAGGTCAGGCAGCATCTGAGGAGCAGGAGAGCCAAGATTTCAGGCAAAAGCCCTTCATCAGGAACCATTAACACCAGCTGAAGCCTCTGGATTCTCTGATATTAAATGAACACCTTCAATGGGGGGGGGGGGGGATGCACTGCTAACTGAATCTTCAATTTCCAAGACAATTTCCTCGGAGTCTGCCATGTCAGAGATTCCACATGCTGCCAAGGTACACCGTCAGTCTGCGCTGCAGAAATAGCTATCTAGCCATTGTCAAAACCAGACAAATGGGGTCACTGAAAAGTCAACATCTAGCCCAAAGCAATGGCTGTTAGATTGAGAGTTCAGAAATGACTCCAAGTGCATTCACTGCACTTTTGTAATTACATCCATTTAAAGTGACCCAATTGCATTTCAGATATAATGCCCTACAATTGCTATAATTTTCACACCTCAGTGAATATGCCACTTTGTGCTAAAATGTGTAAATGATTCATTGTTGCAAATAAAATTCAAACATTTTTGGCTTTGGCCTCTCTCATCCTCGATAAAAAGGGACTCCCTTTTTAAAAGGGAAACCATTTGGGTAAAATCACAGGCACGATTGATCATTCAACTCCTGACTCCCCAAAGCCTACCTTCAATCTAGAAGACCTAATTCAGTTTGCAATGGAATACTCTCCACTTGCCTGAATAAATGCGGCTCATATAGTACTCAAGAGGTTCAACACTATCCCAGGACAAAGCAAGCTGATTAAATGTCATCCCATCCATCCACTTCAACGCTCACTCCCCCCACCATCAGTGCACGGTGACTGCAGCTACAAGATACAATGCACCAACTTACTGATGCTCCTTCAACAGTAGCTTCCAAATACACAACCTCTATCACTCGAAAAGACAAGGGCAGTGCCCGCAAATTCACCCACCTTCCTTATTTGGAATTATATCCCCATTTCATCACCATCCCTGTGTTGAGACTAGATTAGATTTCCTACAGTGTGGAAACAGGCCCTTCGGCCCAACAAGTCCACACCGACCCTCCGAGCAGTAACCTCCCCCCTCCCCGCCCCTGACTAAAGCAGCTAACAACTATGGACAATTTGGCATGGCCAATTCACCTAACCTGCACATCTTAGGAATGTGGGGGGAAACCATAGCACCTAGAGGAAACCCACACAGACATGGGGAGAATGTGCAAACTCCTCACAGACAGTCGCCCAAGGCTGGGATTGAACCTGGGACCCTGGCACTGTGAGGCAGCACTGCAAACTACTGAGCCACCGTGCCACAGGAGAAAAGATCTGATGAGTGTATGTTCAACATGGTGGATGGCCAAAGGAAAATAGGCTGTGCTGTACTCAATGGAGTGCTCCATCACTTTCCAGAATTGTCCTTTACAGGTGGTGAATTGGTTTTGAGAAGTCAAGAGATTACCTGCTGCAGAATCCAAATGTCTTACCTGATTTTGTGGACACAGTATTCAAATGGTCAATCCATGTGAGTTTCTAGTCAATCTAGTGTGACGGAGCGAGATTCATATTAGATTGTCAGTTTATTTTCATCATTTCCACACAGCTCTTGAGATCTGCCTATTATTAATTCTGTGTGAGTGGTTATGGAGTCAGCATATTGGGTATGGGTGGGATATATGTTGGTGTGAAGAGGGTGTGGAGTCATAGGGGCAGGTGGGTTGGATGGATTGGCATGGAGATTATGGAAATGGTCATAGTAGATGACTTGATGGTTGTGTGGGGGTGAAGAGAGCCTATCAATTTCTAAACTTCTCTGATTGACTCCCAGAGAATGTTAATTGGCCTTTGTCATCAGCTTGGCCACCCCTGTGAATGCTTACACTCCAGTCCTAGGATTATGGTGGCCAACTATATCCACATTGCCCCCCCCCAACCCCCCCAAAAGAAAATTGCACATTTCAGGTTACCTTTTTACCCTCACTGTGGAATTTAGAACAAGGAAATATCGTTCCAGGGTAGGGGACCAATCATTAATGGGTACATTTCTTCACTCAAACTATTGAGAACCTTTGGCATTCATAGGATCACAGATCACTGAACACATTTAAGGCTGAGACGGTCATTTTGATTTTCTTGGGTAATGAAGAAATATGCAGAACTGGTGGGAAAGTAAAGTTAAAGACCAAGAGCCATGGATGGTGGAGCAGCATTGATGGATCACCAACAAGGGGATGGTACAGTGGCTCAGTGATTATCCCTACTATCTCACAGTGTGGGGGAACTGGGTTCGATTCCAGCCTCGGGCGACTGTCTGTGTGGAGTTTGGATATTTTCCCTGTGTCTGTGTCTGTTGGGCCGAAGGGTCTGTTTCCACACTGTAAGTAATCTAATCTAATCTAATCTGTGTGGGTTTCATCCAAAAATGTGCAGGTTAGGTGAATTGGCCATGCTAAACATGGCCTGTAGTGTTCAGGGATGTATAGGTTAGGTGCATTAGTCAGGAGTAAATATAGGGGAATGGGTCTGGGTGGGTTACTCTTCAGAATGTAGGTGGACATTTTGGGCTGAAGGGCCTGTTTCCACACTGTAGGCATTCTATACTGGCTGCCTGCTCCAATTCTTGTGCTCTTATGTCCAGCGTCTCCACAGGACAGTATATCCACGACTGCACAACCCATACCTCCTTACCTCTATTCTAACAAGGGCTGCATACAGCCTGTAACATTACTTTAATGTTAGCTACCAGTCCAAGCTCCTTTACTGAATTCCAGACCTTACTGGGACAATTTCAATACTTAAGAAAAGGTAGTTTGGGAATAACGTAATAGTTAAAATAAATCAATCATCAAAAACCATATAAAAATGTGAGATTGTGAATGCAACTCAGCCCCAATTCACCAAGTTCCAGGTTTAATGGGGACATGTTTGAATCTCTGTGGGGAAACCACTCATAGCTTTAATTAGTACTGACAGATGGGTAATTATAGCTGCAATTAACATTCATACGAGATGGCAACAGCTATTTTTACATTAAATTTAAAACAAAATTTAAATTTAACATCCCCAGTGCAGGTTTCCTGAGGAAAGTGACCGGGGAAAGCGAGGCAAGATATTTGGTCCGTAATTGAACTTATGATTGCAGCATCGGAATGAAAGCTGACAATTTACCCCTCAGTTTCCTCTGACCAGCAGACAACTCCTTTGCAGACATACCTTTTTCAACAGTGTAGAGACTTTCAAGTTGCCCACTTGCCTAATGCACATTCACTCAATAGTCACATGCCCTCCCAATCTCAGAGTTTCCGAGGGTCCAAGCAAAGACTGCTCCACATTGAGTTTTGTGTTGCCCAACCTAACTGGGGTGGCACGGTGGCTCAGTGGTTAGCACTACTGCCTCACAGCACCAGGGTCCCAGGTTTGATTCCAGTCTTGGGTGACTGTGTGGAGTTTGCACATTCTCCCCGTGTGTGCATGGGTTTCCAGTTTCCTCCCATAGTCTAAAGATGTGCACGTTAGGTGAATTGGCCATGCTAAATTGCTCATAGTGTTAGGTGCATTAGTCAGAGGGAAATGGGTCTGGGTGGGTTACTCTTTTGAGGGTCGGTGTGGACTGGTTGGGCTGAAGGGCCTGTTTCCACACTACAGAGAATCTAATCTAACCATCAGGACAAAAGACAGCACATAGGGTGCTGTCTGGAGGGAGCGAGAGAGTGGGATAGATTTCCAATGCCATGTCTCGTTCTACCAACAGGGAGAAAACAACCTGGAAAAATAACACACCTCAGTCTGTTGCCAACCAGCTCGATGGTAAAAACTGACACATTTTATCCGGTTATGGATAGAGTAGCTGTCATCTAATTTAGAACAACAGAAGATTTGGCGTCCAGAGTTTATTTAGCTGTGATTGCTGCTTGCATGGCATTGTTTGAGAATCTTCCAGAAGCTTCATCCCCATTCTTGCAAAGAATCCTGTAATTTCCTCATCTCTCAAGTGACAATGAGTCTACCATCTCTTCTGCTACAGTTGAAAGTGTGTGAGTGTGTGGTGTATCTGTCAGCACCTGAACGATATGATGACTCACCTTTCACATTCTGTTTTACAGCGATATCCACTGGAGGATCAGCACGTGCCCAGCTGAGCAGACATGGAGGCAACCTTTCAGGGGTCAGGTCTCCAAACTGTCATCTCAGTCAGCCTCCCAGTATCGGCCGGTGCACACTAACCAGCTTTAATTCAACTCAATTAACGGCCGTCCTGGACTGAAGTGTGGACAGTCACACTGATGCATGGAAGAGCGTGCTACCTGATTGACTGGGGCACCAGCGGGAGGATAACTAGTTAATTTCCAGATTGTGGCTAACATTGATGTTCAAATCAAAATGTCAAAGGGAAGAAGAAGCTAACATGACCAGGTGAAAGAAACAAAGAGCTGAATTTTCCCAAATTTTAGCTGTGCCTTTTCTGGGGAATTTCTTGGACTGTTTCCCTGCCCTAGTTCGCTTGTATTTTCTCATGTCATCGTCCAATGGTCACTCCATTAATTATGCCAAGCTCAGTGGAACTTTTCTTGAGCAATCATGTAGACAGCAGGACTTTTGTGTTGTTCACGTTGCAGGTGCCATTTTTGAACTCTTACCCACACACAATTCCAAATACTGCAAACCAGCAACTGCGCTTCACAGTTTTATGCAGCGATATTCCTGTCCAAAAATCTCTCAAAAAAGGAAGCGACATCCCGTGCCACAGAGAGGTCCCTGGAGGTGCTGGCAGGGAAGGTGAGGGTATCATCTTTCTTGTCAATAAGCCAATAAATCCACAGAATCAGACCTATCCAGCCTGGGTTGACACTGCAGCCTGGGTCAATGCCATTTCTTGAACAAGACAAAATGCTACACAAGGGGAAATGATGCTACATTATCTCCTCTCTGCTACCTCCTTCTCACTCTAACTCTTTCATTGTATGTACCTCCCACCAACGCTCATGCTCTACCACTCCTATCATTATCTGAAACCTCTCCATTAATATGATCTCGCCCATCTTATCTCCCAAAGTGCTCGCCCTTTCTGGCCTCTGTCCTTCCTACTCACTCACTCAGAATAGTTCATCAGTGGTTAGCACTGCTGCCTCACAGCACCAGGGACCCAGGTTCGATTCCAGCCTCAGGCAACTATCTGTGTGGAGTTTGCACATGGGTTTCCTCCGGGTGCTCCGGTTTCCTCCCACAGTCCAAAGATGCGCAGGTCAGGTGAATTGGCCATGCTAAATTGCCTGTAATATTAGGTACATTAGTCAGAGGGAAATGGGACTGGGTGGGTTACTCTTCGGAGCCGAAGGGCCTATTTCCACACTGTAGGGAATCTAATCTAATTTTATCAGCTCCTTCAATACTACTAAGAAATCTTCCGGGCACTCTTTCGTTATTCTGTCCCTACTTCTGCCTCATTGAAGGACAAAATGTCCCTCAAGAGGTCACAAAGGTCAAAGTGAGGCACGGGGTGGTTTTCCTTCATTCTCCTCCACCCTCTTCCACCCCCCTCCCCCCCCCAAAAAAAACAAGAAAAGATCCTGGAAGTGGATCTGCTCATTTGAGGATGCCAAGACCCCCTCAATTAGAAATATGCAATATGATCAAGCACTTAGCATGGCTTCAGGAAGGGGAAATCATGCTTGACAAACTTACTTGAATTCTTTGAAGAGATAATGAGCATGACAGATAAATGGGGAATTAGCATGTGTAATATATTTGGATTTTCAGAAAGCGGTCGATAAGGCAAATTAATAGGAGCTCATGGTGTTGGAGATAGGACCTGAGCGTAGATAAAGAATGGGCAAACTAGTTGAAGGCAGAGATCTGGGATAAGAGAAACATTTTCAAGATGGGAGTATTGAAATGCCATAGGGATCAGTGCTGGGGCAACAATTATTTTTATTAATTTTTAAAATCAGATAACATGAAGGATAGCATTTGGAGTAAGTAATATCTGACACTTGCACACATACATAGTTCCTGGTTTCTTCATCAGGAACAACACAGCTATGTTCATTCCTAACCCAGAGCTGAAAATGTGTTGCTGGAAGAGCGCAGCAGGTCAGGCAGCATCCAGGGAACAGGAGAATCGACGTTTCGGGCATAAGCCCTTCTTCAGGAAGGGAAGGGGGGGGGGGGAGGGGGAGTTGAAGTGTTCAGCCACAGGGTGGTGGGGTTGATTGGTGTGGGTGTCCCGGAGATATTCTCTGAAGTGCTCTGCGAGGAGGTGTCCAGTCTCCCCAGTGTAGAGGAGTCCGCATCAGGAACAATGGATAGAGTAAATGACAATTGTGGATGTGCAGGTAAAACTTTCTCCTGTTCCCTGGATGCTGCC